>NW_012116043.1:8083069-8096059 GCF_000951035.1 Colobus angolensis palliatus | reverse complement strand
GAGGTCAGGAGTTCAAGACCAGCCTGGCCAATATGGTGAAACCCCGTCTCTACTAAAAATACAAAAATTAGCCAGGTGTGGTGGCAGGTGCTTGTAATCCCAGCTACTTGGGAGATTGAGGCAGGAGAATTGCTTGAACCTGGGAGGCAGAGGTTACAGTGGTTACAGTGAGCTGAGATGGTGCCAGAGCAAAACTCTGCCTCTTTTTTTTGAGCCGGAGTCTCGCTCTGTCGCCCAGGCTGGAGTGCATTGGCATGATCTTGGCTCACTGCAACCGCTGCCTCCTGGGTTCAAGCAATTCTCCTGCTTCAGTCTCCCGAGTAGGTGTGATTACAGGTGCCCGCCACCACACCCAGCTAATGTTTGTATTTTTACTAGAGACGGAGTTTCGCCATGTTGGCCAGGTTGGTCTCGAACTCTCCTGACCTCACCTCAGGTGATCCACTCACCTCGGCCTCCCCAAGTACCTGGCCGAGACTCTGTCTCAAACAAAAAAAAAAGAAGAAGGACAGAGGAAGGAGAGAAGGAAAGGGAGGGAAGAGGAAAGAAGGAGGGAAGGAAGGAAAGGAGAGGGGGGAGGAAGGAAGAAGAGAAGGAAGGAAGGAAGGAATGAAGGAAGGAAGAGAGAGATGGAGGGAGGAAGTAAGAAAAAAGGATCGAGGTAAGGAGAAGGAGAAGGAAAGGAAGGGAAGGAAGGAAGGAGAAGGAGGAAGGGAAGGAAGGGAGGGAGGGAATAAAGGAAGGAAGAGGGAGGAAGGGAAGGAAGGAGTTCTTAGGATATCCCTTAAGGCCCTTCCTCCCTCTCCAGCCTGGCCCATCCCACTCTCACTTTCCCTCCCAGTGCTCCAGCCACACTGGCTGCCTTTCGGTTCCTGAGATACCCCAAATTCAATCCTACCTCAGGACCTTTGCACCTGCTCTCCCACCTACCTGGAATGCTTCCCACTTACCTGCTCCCCTCTTCCCATGGCAATCCTGCAGTTCAAGTATCACCTATGAGAAGAAGTCTTCCTAGACCCCCAGGCCTCTAGCCCATCACCCTATTTTACTGTCCTCAGGCCCTTAACACTCACAGAAATTGATGGAAAATGGCGATTGTGCTCAGCTCCATTCCCTGCCCTCAGCACAATGCTTAATACACAGCAGAAGATCAAAAGATATCTGAGACTATCTGACTGGCTGAGTGGAAAGGGAGTAGTGGCTCCAATAATGCCCCTACTTTCCTGGCTCCAGAGCCATTGTTCTTAGGGTCAGCTGAGCTCAAGCCTCCCTTTGAAACTTTCTAGCTCTGTGGCCTTGGGCAAGTCACTTTGCCTCTGACTTCGTTTTCCTTTTTAAAAAAGTATTATTATTAATTTATTTACTTATTTTGAAGCAGAGTCTCATTCACTCTGTGGTCCAGGCTGGAGTGCAGTGGGTTTCCTGGGTTCAAGAGATTCTCCTGCCTCAGCCTCCTAACTAGCTGGGATTACAGGCATGCGTCATCACACCTGACTAATTTTTTTTTTTTTTTTTTTTAAGACCGAGTTTCACTACTGTTGACCTGGCTGAGTGCAATGGTGTGATCTCAGCTCACTGCAACCTCCGCCTCCTGGGTTCAAGTGATGCTCCTGCCTCAGCCTCCCAAGTGGCTGGGATTACAGGTATGAGCCACCATGCTTGGCTGGTTTTTTTTGTTTTTTGTTTTTTGTTTTCCCGTATTTTTAGTAGAGATGAGGTTTCTCCATGTTGGTCAGGCTGGTCTCGAACTCCTGACCTCAAGTGATCCACCTGCCTCAGCTTCCCAAAGCGCTGGGATTACAGGTGTGAGTCACCGCGCCCGGCCTTTCTTTCTTTCTTTTTTGTTTTTTTTAAAAAAAACAGAGTCTCCCTCTGTTGCCAGGCTGGAGTGCAGTGGCACAATCTTGGCTCACTGCAACCTCCGACTTCCTGGTTCAAGTGATTCTCCTGCCTCAGCCTCCCAAATAGCTAGGATTACAGGCACGCGCCACCATGCCCAGCTGATTTTTGTATTTTTAGTAGAGATAAGGTTTCACCGTGTTGACCAGGATGGTCTCGGTCTCCTGACCTTGTGATCGGCCCGCCTTGGCCTCCCAAAGTTCTGGGATTACAGGTGTGAGCCGCTGCGCCTGGCCCTAATTTTTTTATATTTTTAGTAGAGATGGGGTTTCACCATGTTGGCCAGGCTGGTCTTGAACTCCTGACCTCAAGTGATCAGTTTGCCTTGCCCTCCCAAAGTTCTGTGATTACAGTCATGAGCCACCATATCTGGCCTAAAAATTACTATTTTTTTATTTAAAAAAATTTTGTTTGTAGAGATGATGTCTCACCATTTTGCCCAGGCTGATCTTGCACTCCTGGGCTTAAGCCCCATCCTCCCACCTCAGCCTCCCAAAGTGTTGGTATTAGAGGCACAAGCCACCATGCTCAGCCTTAAAATTTTTAATATATAATTTTTTTGAAGAAACAGGGTCTTGCTACATTACTCAGGCTGATCTCAAACTCCTGGCCTCAAGTGATCCTCCCACCTTGGTCTTCCAAAGTACTAGGATTATTGGCCGGGCACAGTGACTCACACCTGTAATCCCAGCACTTTGAGAGGCTGAGGTGGGCAGATGACCTGAGGTCAGGAGTTTGAGACCAGTCTGGCCAACGTGGCGAAACCCCATCTCTACAAAAATACAAAAATTAGCTGGGCGTGGTGGCAGGTGTCTGTAATCCCAGCTACTTAGGAGGCTGAGGCAGGAGAATCACTTGAACCCGGGAGGCAGAGGTTGCAGTGAGCCGAGATCGTGCCACTGCACTCCAGCCTGGGTGACAGAGCAAGACTCTGTCTCAAACAAACAAACAAAAAGCGGGGATTATAGGCATGAGTCACTGCACCTCTGGGCCCCTTTTCTTTAAAAACCACAGAACCTACCTCACAAGGGCGTTTGACAGGATGGCAGAGAGAACGTAAGCACTGAGCGGGTGCATGATGGGAACCTGGGGAACATTAGCCATGCAGGTAGAAAGGCAGTGGGTATTTCTACAGAAGAGGAAGGACTCCCATTCCCTGAGCCCCAACTCTGTGGCAGATGCTCTCATATGGTATTTTAAGAAATACTTGTAAACAACTTTTGAAGCAGATTTTGATCGTCCCCATTTACAGAAGAGAAAACAGCCTCAGAGAGGTTAAGAGACTTCCTCCAGCTCACACAGCTAGTAAGCAGCAGAGCCAGGATCTGAACCTAGCGCTATCCTCTATCTCATCCCAAAGACTGTGTTCTGCCTACTCTGATCCAAGTGCCCTCTTGGACTTGCAGTGCAAGGAGGCTGTGGGAAAGGGAAGGAAGGGTTTAGGACCCTGAGGGACCTGCAAGGCTGGGGCTGTCCCTGTACCCTCCATTAGCACCCAGCCCTCATTATAGGAGTAGGTACAGTCCTGAGTTCTGGACCACGGGCTCCATGCTTCACTGAGTTATTTTATTTATTTTTGTGACAAGTTTTTGCTCTGTCACCCAGCGTGGAATGCAGTGGCAGGATCACAGCTTACTGAAGCCTCAGCCTCCCAGGCTCAAGCGATCTTCCCACCTCAGCCTCCCAAGTAGCTGGGACCACAAGTACGCACCACCACACCTGGATAATTTATTTTATTTTATTTTTATTTTTTGAGACAGAGTCTTGCTCTGTTGCCTGGGATGGAAAGCGGTGGGGCAATCTTGGCTTACTGCAACCTCCATCTCCCGGGTTCAAGCGATTCTCATGCCTCAGCCTCCTGAGTAGCTGGGATTACCGGCGTGTGCCACCACGCCTGGCTCATTTTTGTATTGTTAGTAGAGACGAAGTTTGCCATGTTGGCCAGGCTGGTCTGAAACTCCCGCCTTGGCCTCCCAAAGTGCTGGGATTACAGGCATGAGCCACTGCGTCTGGCCCAGTTACTTATTTTAGAAGTTTTATTTGAGCACCTATTCTGTGCCGAGCACTGGCATAAACTGTGAACAGGCCACGTCTATCCTAGTTGTGCGCTAATGGGGCTTTGGAGGGTGCAAACAGGAGGCCCGGTTAAATCCCCGGTGAGAGCAGCCTTTTCGCCGCAGCCTGCGGTGAAGCACTATGGCAGCACCCACACCTGCCAGGACTGAAGGTATTGTCGGGCCCTCTCCCACTCCCAACTCCAGCCAGGGCCCTGTGTACAGGGCCCTTTAAGTAGTCTGTGTCCTCCCTAATTAACCAGCTAAAGAAAGAGCTGGCTTGAAATGGGATTGTGCAGACCCAGCTTTGGGACCCGAGGACGCCGGATCGGGGATTGTTATGCTAATCGCCTGAGATCAGCAGTTCCCGTGCCCTTCAGATGGCAGGTAGAGAGGCCGGGCTCTGCTCAGTGGCTGTGGCTACAGGAGGCCAGTCTTTTCCTCCGGCTTCCGGCTTCCCCTGTTCCTCCCCTTACCCCGTCAGACTTGCCCTGCCTGTCCTCCCACCTGCCCGTTGGCTGGAAGGCTTGGCGTCTCCTAGAAATGTCCAGGCCAGCTCCTCCCACCTTCCAAAGAGAAACCTGCTTGCCTTCAAGCTGGGCGCTAATTGGGGACGCAGAGGCAGGAAGGAGAAGGTACCCAGCTCCTCCTCCTGTCTAACCCATTCTCATCTCCAGGCATGAGAGCCTCATTGGTCCCTCCTGCCCCATTGGGCTCTGGAAAACACACTAGGTGATGCCTTTGCCACTTACTAACTAATCTTGGGCAAGTGACTGCCTCTCAGAACCTCAGTTTCCTAATCTGCAAAATAGGTTGATAATAACAGTAGCTACCTCAAAGGGTTGAAATGAGAATAGAATGAGAACAGGCATCTAACGTAGCCAGTTCAATTGCTACTGCCCACTGAGCACTGGATAATAGCTCCCTGTGTAGGGCACCCACTGTGTGTCAGCCCTATACTGTATCCTTATTTATTTATTTATTTATTTTTTTGAGACGGGGTCTCATTATGTTGCCCAGGCTGATCTCGATCTCCTGGACTCAAGCAACTCTCCTGTGTGCCACCATGGCTGGCCCTTCTATAACGTGTTACCCGATTTTGTTCCTTCCCTCCCTCCCTCCCCCCTTTCTTTCTTTCTTTCTTTTTCTTTCTTTCTACGGTCTCACGTTCTCACCCAGGCTAGAGTGCAGTGGCATGATCTCGGCTCACTGCAACCTCTGCCACCTGGGTTCAAGCAATTCTCCTGCCTCAGCCTCCCAAGTAGCTGGGATTAAGGCACCTGCCACCACACCTGACTAGTTTTTGTAATTTTAGTAGAGACAGCGTTTCACCATCTTGGCTGGGCTAGTCTTGAATTCCTGACCTCATGATCCACCCTCCTCAGCCTCCCAAAGTGCTAGGATTACAGGCATGAGCCACCACCCCTGGCCCATTTTGCATTTTCAACCACTCTGTGAGATAATTAACATTATCACCCCCCATTGCACAGATGAAGAAACCGAGGCCCAGAGGGACTGACGCACTTGCTCAAGATCTACCCCCAAGCCAGTCTGTTCTTTTAACATCTCTTCTGCAGTTTGGTATGTGACCATTGATGGTGCAAAAGGTGAGCTTGGTCAATACAAAGATGTTCCCAGAAACGTGTCATCATTATATATTTAACGTGCAGGAGAAAAATAAAATAAAATAGCATTTTAAGCCTATGAATTCACAAATAGTATTGCTTAGGTTAAATATATTTAAGTTCATACAGTGACCAGTGCAAGTATGGTCACAGCGGCTTTATTCATAATAGCAAAAACTGGAGGCCGGGCGCGGTGGCTCACGGCTGTAATCCCAGCACTTTGGGAGGCCCAGGCAGGCGGATCATGAGGTCAGGAGATCGAGACCATCCTGGCTAACACGGTGAAACCCCGTCTCTACTAAAACTACAAAAAATTAGCCGGGCGTGGTGGCGGGCACCTGCAGTCCCAGCTACTCGGGAGGCTGAGGCGGCAGAATGGCGTGAACCCGGGAGGCGGAGCTTGCGGTGAGCCGAGATCACGCCACTGAACTCCAGCCTGGGCGACAGAGCCAGACTCCGTCTCAAAAAACAAGAAAACAAACAAAACAAAACAAAACAAAACAAAAAACTGGAAACAACCAAGACACCCATCAACAAGATAATAGAGGAACAAACCATGGAAGGGCCTTAGAATGGAAATACTCAGCCAGCAGCGAAAGGGAACAAATGACTAGTCAATCCACAATGGGGACAAATGCCACAGGCTTTTTTTTTCTTTTTCTTTTTTTGAGTTGAAATCTCACTCTGTAGCCCAGGCTGGAGTGCAGTGGCACGATCTTGGCTCACTGCAAGCTCTGCCTCCCGGATTCAAGTGATTTTCCTATCTCAGCCTCCCAAATAACTGGAATTACAGGCACCTGCCACCATGCCTGGCTAATTTTTGTATTTTTGTAGAGTTGGGGTTTCGCCATGTTGGCCAGGCTGGTCTCAAACTCCTGACCTCAGGTGATCCTGACCTGCCCACCTGGGCCTCCCAAAGTGCTGGGATTACAGGCATGAGCCACCATGCCCATCCTCACAAACATAACATTGAGGGAAAGAAGCTAGACTCGAGTGTACACATTATACTATACAATTCCATTGATATGAAGTTCAAGAATAGCTAAAGCAAATCTGTGGTTGCCAGTGGGGAGGTGGATACTGCTCAACTGCTCAGGGATCCCAGGGCACCTTCTGGGGTGATGGGAATATTCTATCTCTCTCTCTCTTTTTTTTTATTTTTGAGATGGAGTCTTGCTCTGTCGCCCAGGCTGGAGTACAATGGTACCACTTGGGTTCACTGAAACCTCTGCTTCTCAGGTTCAAGTAATTCTCCTGCCTCAGCCTCCTCAGTAGCTGGAATTACAGGCGTACACCACCACACCTGGCTAATTTTTGTATTTTTAGTAGAAAGGGGGTTTCACCTTGTTGGCCAGGCTGCTCTCGAACTTCTTACCTCAAGTGATCCATCTGCCTGGGGCACCCAAAGTACTGGGATTACAGGTGTAAGCCACCACACCTGGCTAATTTTTGTATTTTTAGTAGAAAGGGGGTTTCACCTTGTTGGCCAGGCTGCTCTCGAACTCCTGACTTCAAGTGATTCACCCACCTCAGCCTCCCAAAGTGCTGGGATTACAGGCATGAGCCACCACACCTGGCCGGGAATATTCTATATCTTGATGTGGGTGCGGTCACATCAGTGTCCTTGTAGGCAAAATGCATCAACAGGTGCACTTCATATTTGTTCAAGTTAATGTATTTGCACTATGCATCAATAAACCACTGTTAATAGGTTAAAGGAGTTTTTTGTTTTGTTTTGTAGAGATGGGATCTCACTTTGTTGCCCAAGCTGATCTTGAACTCCTAGCTTCAAGTGATCCTCCCATCTCAGCTTCCCAAAATGCTGAGATTACAGGTTTGAGCCACTGAGCTCGGCCAGGTTAAGTTTTTTTAAAATAAATTTATTTAAAGAAAAATTGTATCTAAAGAGCAGTTCGGGGTATGCAGATATGGCCAAAAAATAAAAATAAAAAACAAAAAGCAAGCAAATACAATTTCAACCACTGAAGTTGAGGGTAATATAAGTGCTAGGCAATGGAGATGTATTCAGCTTCCCCCTCAAAGTGTGCCAGAGGACGCCTAGTGAAGTTGAAATTTCAGAAATTTCAGATGATCAACAAATATTTTTTAAGTGTAAGTATGTCCCATGCAATATTTGGGACATACTTATACTTTTTTTTTTTTTTTTTTGCTTTTGTTTGTTATTTATCAGAAATTCACATTTAACTGGAGGTCCTGTATTTTTATTTGCTAAGTCTGGCCACCCTGCCCTCCTGGGATCCCACCCCGTCTCGCAGCCCGGTGCCCACCACAGGCGGGTGCACCCTGCGCGGTGCAGTCACGCCGGGCGCAGCCTGGCAACGCCGCCACAAAGGGAGCCCGGGAGGCGGAATCTTTCCACATGCCTGATCAATGGGGGCGCGGAGACGGCGGCGCAAACAGGCCTGAGACAGCCGCACAAAGAGGAGGCCCCTCGGCCGCTCCCGCCTTCCATTGATCCTGGTCCTTTGTGGCTCGGACAACGGGGGCGCGGGAGGCGCCTTGCGGGGACTTGGCCCATTCTCATTAGAGGGAGAAGGCCCGCGAGGACCCTCGTCCCGCCAGCCCTCCCCACCGGTTCCTCCTCCGGTGGGCTCCAGGCCTCAGGTCTGGGGCTGTCCAAATCTATCAGGGGAACTGGGCAGGGCACAGGGTGGGGTCGGGCCAGGCTAGGAAGGTCTGGAGCCTACCTGTGGGGGCCAGCCACCCAGCCCCCGCCTCCTGAGGATCCCCCAGTCTCCTCTGGCAGGCCCTCTCTGTCCCCTTGGTTACAGGCAGGTTTTGCACAGTCTCTATTTTTTTATTTATTGAGCAAATATTTATTGAGCGTTTGTTCCAAGCTGTTCCCACTCCCTCCTGTGCCCATGGCCACTTAAACTAGCCAATTCCTCCTCCAAGTATCACCTCTCTGGGAAAGCACCTCTCAGCCCTCTCCCACCTCAGGTTGGGTAGCAAACCCCCACTACACATGCACACACCCCGTGTGCCTCTTCCCGCCTCCTTGCTCTTCAATCATGCTAAGAATGGCTGACAATTACGGAGTACTTACTATGGCTGCCATGTTAAACATTTGATTGCTGTCTCCTTTAATTCTCATAACACCGCCTAGATTGGAGCTACTATGATCTCCATTTTCCAGAGGTGGAAACTGAGGTTTGGCATGCTAAAATGGGCACCCAAAGCCATGCAGCAAGCGGTAGAGTGGAGATTTGAATGCAGGCGATGCGTTGCAGAGTTTGAGATCTTCACATCCCAAGTTCCAGGCTCTATGCAGGATTCATTGCTGTGGACCAGTAATGAACTGTTTACTCCATCAGCACATTTTCCCACTATACTGTGTCTATTTGGCCCTTTCCTTCTGCGTTCCCCCTAGATTGATTGGTCTGTGACCGCAGCACCCAGCACAAAGAAGGTGCCCAGGGTATACTATTGAGTTTAAGAATTTTGGCTGGGGGCAGTGGCTCACGCCTGTCATCCCAACACTTTGGGAGGCCGAGGCAGGCAGATCACCTGAGGTCAGGAGTTCGAGACCAGCCTGGCCAACATGATGAAACCCCGTCTTTACTGAAAATACAAAAATTAGCCAGATGTGGTGGTAGTCGCCTGTAATCCCAGCTACTTGGGAGGCTGAGGCAGGAGAATCTCTTGAACCCGGGAGGCAGAGATTGCAGTGAGCCAAGATTGTGCTGCCACACTCCAGCCTGGGCAACAGAGTCAGACTCCATCTCAAAAAAAAAAAAAGAAAGAAAGAAAAAACAACAACAAAAAAGAATGTTGCTAGGCCCTTGGGGTGGGAAGTGAGGGGAGGACCTAAAGATGAATCTGTTACAGTCTCTGCCCACAAATGAGCTTGAAATCAGACACCGGAATAATATAAGAAGGGTTGCAGAGCTCTGGAGTCTGGTATACCTTCCCCACCCCCTTGAAAAGATCAACTTCATTGAGGTATAATTTACCTGCAGGAAAATGCACCCATTTTAAGTGTCCAGTTCGATGAACATTTGCAAATGCATACACCCATGTAACTAGTATCAATGTCAGATGTAAAACATTTCCATCTTCTCAAATAGGTTCCTCAGGCTCTTTGCAGTGGATGCCCCGCCCACCCCTGTCCCACACAACCCCGATCTGCTTTCTGTCACTATAAGTTAGTTTGCATTTTCTAGAGTTTCATATAAATGAAATCATACAATGTATACTCGTTTGCATCTGGCTTTTTTTCGCTCACCATGCTAATGTGGTGACTCATCCATACTGTGGAGTGACCTTGCAGTTCTAAATCCTCTCTCTGCTTGTGACCTCTTTGAGTTTCACCCTCTTCATCTGTAAGACAGGGGTGGATTCTGTGAAATTTTGTTAAGAGAATGTCTGCAGAGTGCACAGGACCTGCAGTCAGTTGGCATGCAATAAATGCTCTTGATTAGTGTAACCTTCCTGCTAGACTGTAAGCTCCATGAGGACAGGTACCTTGGCCATTTTGTTCACCACTCTCCACTAACTGCAGTGGCTACTGTTTATTTTAGACGGTGAATAGGAGCTCGGAGACCTACAGCAAACTTGCACAAGATCACACAGCTAGTAAGAGGCAGAGTTGGGATTTGAACCCAGGCAACCTAGTTCTAGAGTCCTTACTTTTTAAATTTTTTTGAAACAGGGTCTCACTGTGTTACCCAGACTGGAGAGGGTGGCACAATCTTGGCTCACTGCAGCCTCTGCCTCCCAGGCTCAAGCGATCCTACCATCTCAGCCTCCCAAGCAGTTGGGTACCCACCACCATGCCCAGCTAATTTTTGTACTTTTTGTAGAGACAGGGTCTCACTATGTTGCCCAGGCTGGTCTTGAACTCCTGGACTCAAGCAATCCACTCACCTCAGCTTCCCAAAGTGCTGGATTATAGGCGTGAGCCACCACACTGCACCCGGCCTCTTTTTTATTTTATTTATTTATTTATTTTGAGACAGAGTCACGCTCTGTTGCCCATCTTGGCTCACTAAAACTTTCGCCTCCTGGGTTCAAGCAATTCTCATGCCTCACTTTCCCAAGTAGCTGGGACTACAAGCACCCCTCCACCATGCCTCGCTAATTTTTGTAGTTTTAGTAGAGACAGGTTTTCACCATGTTGCCCAAGCTGGTCTTGAACTCCTGAACTCAAGTGATCTGCCCACCTCAGCCTCCCAAAGTTCTGGGATTATAGGCATGAGCCACCACAGCTGAGCTCTTTTATTATTATTATTATAGTATTATGTATGGGCTCCTTATCTTAATCACTATACTAAACTGCCTTACAATCATTGTTCTGTCTAACAATCTCCCCGAATCTTCTCTTCTTGTCACCTTCACCCTTTACTGACCACTCTATGGAGGGAGCATAATATATTAAAAAAAAACCTCTACAACTACTAATATATATTTTTAGTTTATGTGTGAGGCAGTATTCTAAGCACTTTACATTTATTAACTCGTGTAACTCCTCAGTAATCCTGTAAGGTAGGTGTTGAGCATCTCCCCATTTTACAGATGAATGAGGAAATTGTAGTGTGACTGAGAGGCTGTGCTTTTGGAGTCAAGACATCTTCCTTTTTTAAAAAAAGTGATACATAATAATTGTACATATTTTGGGGGCACATCTGGTATTTTGATACATACATGCAATGTGTAATGATCAAATCAGGATAACTGGGACACCCATCAACCGAAATATTCACCCCTTTTTCATGTTGGGAGCATCCCAGTTCCTCTCCTCCAGGAATTTTTTTTTTTTTTTTGAGATGGAATCTTACTCTGTGGCCCAGGCCGGTGTGCAGTGGCGCAATCTCGGCTTACTGCAACATCCACCTCCTAGGTTCATGTGATTCTCCTGCCTCAGCCTCCCAAATAGCTGGGATTACAGGCACCTGCCACCACACCCAGCTAATTTTTGTGTGTTTTTAGTAGAGGCGGGGTTTTTTGCCCTGTTGAACAGGCTGGTCTCGAACTCCTGACCTCATGTGATCTGCCCACCTCAGCCTCCCAAAGTGTTGGGATTACAGGCGTGAGTCACCACTCCCAGTCAAGCAATTTTGAACTCTATGGCAAATTATTAACTCTAATCTCTCTACTGTACTGTAGAACGCTGGATCTTATTCTTTCTCAATGTATTTTTGAAAGACAGTTTCCTTTTGAAGCCCAGCTTTGTCATGCTTTCCACGGGACTCGAGCAAATCTCTTCCCCTGACGGCCCCGTGCATTCCTCTTGCCAGGACGTCCCCAGAGCCCCTTCCTTGACCTGACACTTTTTTCTGGGCGCTTCTCTCTGACCCCTCGGCAGGGTTTTCTCTTCCTCTTCTAAGTTTCTTTCCCCAGTCCCTTCCTGGGCCTTAGCAGGCCAAGGCTACAATTTCAAAAGGAGTTGAGTTTCTTCTGGAAAGGGGCTGGGACCGAACCCCTCCCCTCCATGGTCTTTTCCCATAAATGCCCCCTGTGTGCAGCGCCCAGGGGCCCCAGGGAGCCCAGGGAGCCTGGCCGGCTGATCTGTAATTAGAAACTTTTCTGCCTTCACGACAGGAGGAGGAAGGGCCCAGGTCTGGCCCAGTCATTTTGTTTATCATGAATTATTCAGGAGATGGGAAGTGGCGTGAAGCCGGCCCCTCTGCTGACCAAAGCCCTGCCCAAGGCAGCCCGACCTACCCAGCTCTGCCCCTTTCACCGTTTCAGACCCAGAGAATAAACAAACCATGTGCCAGGCACGTTTGCGGAGGGCGTTGTCCTCAGACTCGGTGAGGGAGCATGTTCTTCAGCTGAGGGGGGCGACAGGGACTTATCCAAGGTCACAAGTCTAGGAAGAGGACGGCTGAGCTGGGACTCAAACCCAGGAACACAACGCGAGGTTCCGTGCTCATTTTGTGCTATTATAGATGCTGGGCAGGGGAGGAGGGGAGGAGATCCCACCAGGCTGGCTAGGAAAAGATAAAAGATGCTTTCCTTTCTCTCCTTGCCTTGCTCTTGCTAAGTCTGAGGGATGGAGAAGGGGGATAATATGGAAAGGACAGACGAACCTCATGGAGATGAGCTGGGTGACAAGCAAGAATTATTATTGTTATTATTATTATTACAGACAGGATCTTGCTCTGTTGCCCAGGCTGGCATGATCTTGGCTCAATGCAGCCTTGACTTCCCTGGCTCAAGAGATCCTCCCATCTCAGCCTCCTGGGGACCTGGGACTACAGGTGCACACCACCACGCCCAGCTAATTTTTCGTATTTTTTGTAGAGATGAGGACTCACTATGTTGCCCAGGTTGGTCTTGAACTCCTGAGCTCAAGTGATCCTCCTGCCTCAGCCTCCCAAAGTGCTGGGATTACAGGCATGAGCCTACACCCAGCCAAGCAGGCATTATTTTGCCTGCAATATTTAATA
>NW_012116043.1:8075389-8082707 GCF_000951035.1 Colobus angolensis palliatus | reverse complement strand
CCAGGATGGTCTCGATCTCCTGACCTCGTGATCCGCCTGTCTCGGCCTCCCAAAGTGCTGGGATTACAGGCTTGAGCCACTGCGCCCGGCCGGAAGGCGTTATTATGCCCATTTTATGGATGCAGAGACAGACAAAGATCTTGTTGGTTTTTTTTAGATGGAGTTTCGCTCTTGTTGCCTGGGCTGGAGTGCAATGGCGCGATCTTGGCTCACTGCAACCTCCGCCTCCCGGGTTCAAGCGATTATCTTGCCTCAGCCTCCCGAGTAGCTGGGATTACAGGCACGCACCACCACAGCCTGCTAATTTTTGTATTTTTAGTAAAGACGAGGTTTCGCCATGTTGGCCAGGCTGGTCTCAAACTCCTGACCTCAGGTGATCTACCCACTTTGGCCTCCCAAAGTGCTGGGATTACAGGCGTGAACCACCACGCCCGGCCACAAAGATCTTAAAGGAGTTTATTCAGGACACATACCAGCTGGTTAACAGCAGGCCAGGGGCTCAACCTGGCACTTCTCTGTGTTGCCCTCTTTCTCCTCCACTCCTGTGGGTAGGGAAGCAGGGCTACCAAGGAATCTCAGCTCCTGAGTCCATAATGATCCTTGGATCAGACGTGCCTTGCTGTCACATCTCTCAGTGTCCAGGTGCTGCTGCAGGACAAACCCTCATGAGTATCTGGATGATATCTGCCATCCCACATTGGTTAACCTTTCGGGATGTTCCTTTAGAAGGCTCAGGGCTTCCTCATTGGCACAGAGCCAGCAATTCTGAGAGATAGATTAGCTCTAACTGTAGTTCCCGGAGAAACTAAAGCACAGAATTTGGAAAGGATGGCCTCGCTCCACTTCTTACTCTCTATGTAAACTTGGGCCAATTCCTTAACCTTTCTGTCAATTTGCCCATTGACAAAGTGAGATGAAGATAAGAAATAAACATGGCCAGGCGCGGTGGTCATGCCTGTAATCCCAGCACTTTGGGAGGCCGAGGTAGGCAGTTGCCTGAGCTCAGGAGTTGGAGACCAGCCTGAGCAACATGGTGAAGCCCCATCTCTAGTAAAAATACAAGAAAATTATTCCTGATGACAGCCTCTCATTAAGTTTGGTTAACAGAGAGGCAGCAGCTACCAGATGGTGAACATGTGTCTTCTGGAAACAGCATCCCAGTTTTCCCTGGGGAACTCTCCCTCCCCCAATATCAGTTCCTGTATCTTGGATGGAACTTTTTCTGCCCACCTGTGGCTCCAGAGTTGGCCCTGGGACCCAGCCTGGCCACAGGATTGGTTGAAGAACAGGCATATGACCCAATGGGAATCAATCGGTGGGAGACTTGAGATTTTTGCTGGAGGGAGGCAGTCTTTTTTTTTTTGAGATGGAGTCTTGTTCTGTCCCCCAGGCTAGAGTGCAGTGGCACAATCTCCGCTCACTGCAAGCTCTGCTCCTGGGTTCATGCCATTCTTCTGCCTCAGCCTCCCGAGTAGCTGAGACTACAGGTGCGTGCCACCATGCCCGGCTAATTTTTTTGTATTTTAATAGAGACAGGGTTTCACCATGTTTGCCAGGATGGTCTCGATCTCCTGACCTCATGATCTGCCTGCCTCGGCCTCCCAAAGTGCTGGGATTACAGGCGTGAGCCACCGTGCCAGGCCTCAGAGAGGTACTCTTTTTTAACCAACAGGAAAAAGTATGGGTGGAGCTCCTGAGAGCCTTCTTGTAACCCTGGGGAGGAGTGTGTCTGTCTGAGATTGAAGCCACAGAAGAAAGCAGAGCCAAGACATGCCAAGGACATGAACTGGAATCTTTGAACTCCTTGATCCAGTTGTAAGTCAGTAAATAATAATAATTATTATGATTCTTAGCTTTGTTTGCATCAGTGCGTTGATTTTTCTGTCATTTACAACCAAGAATGCTGAGGAAACTTGCCAACAATGTGCCAATGTGCCAATGTATGCACTCTCTCTCTCTCTCTCTATATATATATATATTTTTTTTTTGAGACAGAGTCTTGCTGTGTTGCCCCGGCCAGAGTGCAGTGGCTGATCTCAGCTCACTGCAACCTCCATCTCCTGGGTTCAAGCGATTCTCCTGTCCAGCCTCCTGAGTAGCGGAGACTACAGGGCACAGTACCACGCCCAGCTAATTTTTGTATTTCTAGTAGAGACGAGGTTTCACCATATTGGTCAGGCTGGTCTCGAAGTCCTGACCTCAGGTGATCTACCTGCCTCAGCCTCCCGGAGTGTTGGGATTATGGGATTATAGGCGTGAGCCACTACACCTGGCCTTTCTCTCTCTCTCTCTCTCTCTATATGTGTGTGTGTGTGTGTGTGTGTGTGTGTGTGTGTGTGTGTGTGTGTATATATAAAAGCCGGGCACAGTGGCTCACATCTGTAATCCCAGCACTTTGGGAGGCTGAGGCAGGTGGATCACGAGGTCAGTAGTTCGAGACCAGCCTGGACAATATGGTGAAACCCTGTCTCTGCTAAAAATACAAAAACTAGCTGGGTGCAGTGATGTGAGCCTATAGTCCCAGCTACTCAGGAGGCTGAGACAGGAGAATCGCTTGAACCTAGGAGGTGGAGGTTACAGTGAACCGAGATCGCGCCACGGCACTCCAGCCTGAGTGACAGAGTGAGACTCCGTATCTATGAAACAAAGCAAAACAAAACAATATATGTATATTTTGTTTTGTTTTGTAGTGACAGGGTCTCGCTATGTTGCCCAGGCCGATCTTCAACACCTGCCCTCAAGCAATCCTCCCACCTCGGCCTCCCAAAGTACAGATGTGAGCCACTGTGCCCAGCCACACATCTTTCTCTCTCTCCACATATATATATGGGGGTGCACACCTGTAATTTCAGCACTTTGGGAGGCTGAGGGAGGAGGATCACTTGAGCCCAGGAGTTTGTGGCCAGCCTGGGCAACATAGTGAGGTCCCATCTCTATTTCTTTAAAATCAAACAAAAAATAAAATGGGGCCAGGTGTGGTGGCTCACACCTATAATATATATATATACACACACACATATGTATATATAGCATATATAGTATAAATATATGTGTGTATATATGCATATATATGTAGTAAATATATGTGTGTATATGCATATATATGCATATATACACACACATATATCTATCTTTGATTAAAATAACAATATATGCTGACGAGTCACTTCTAATTATTACTTTTGTTTTACAAACTTAGATCAAGAGAGAATGTGGAGCAAGGCCTTGAGATTCACAACAACACCTAGGTGCAAATGAAGGGCCTTTACTCACTGGCCTTATACTGTCATGAAGTCACAGACTTAGAGTCATGGCTTGGCTTTAACTATGGTTTTCCTTTCTGCTTTCAGGAAAACATTTAATTTCCACCCTGGGCGTAGTCTATGCCCAGCTTCCTTGTGGTGCGCTGTTTCTGTCTGCCTTTTGTCTGTGTGCTGGTGGTGTCAGAGCCAGTAACTATCTGTTTACAGTTTCAGACAGTAGCATTAATTGCCTTTTGAACCTCCCATTTTCCTCCAAGAACTCCCTGCCCAACTGTCTCAACTGTCTCCCTGGCGTTTCTTTCTGTGTGGAAACGTCTATTTTTTTTTTTCCTGTAAAATCTGACCACCTGCAAATCCCTACATATTCTCTTGTGAGTAGGCAACATGAGAGAAAGACATGTAGGTGGCAAATATCTGCACAGAGCAGAGCTTACAGGACGAAGCTTCTAGGCCAAACAACAAGGCAGCTGTGGGGTGGCAGATAGAGCACTGGAATTGGAGGCAGACCAGCGAGTGAAATCTGGTTTTACTTACTTGCTCTGTGACCTGGGACAAGTTACGTCATACTGCTGAGCCTCAGTCTCCTCATCTATAAAATGGGCACAGACTGGGTGCAGTAGTGCACACCTGTAATTCCAGCACTTTGGGAGGCTGAGGCAGGAGGATCACTTGAGCCCAGGACTTTGAGACTAGCCTGGGCAACACAGCGAGATCCCATCTCTATTTCTTTAAAACAAAACAAAAAATAAAATGGGGCTAAACATGGTGGCTTATGCCTGTAATCCCAGCACTTTGGGAGGCTGAGGTGGGTGGATTGCCTGAGGTCAGGAGTTCGAGACCAGCCTGGCCAACATGGTGAAACTCTGTCTCTACTAAAAATACAAAAATTAACTGGGCATGGTGGTGCACACCTGTAATCCCAGCTACTTGGGAGTCTGAGGCAGGAGAATCGCTTGAACCTGGGAGGTGGAGGTTGCAGTGAGCTGAGATCTGCCATTGCACTCCAGCCTAGACAACAAGAGTGAAACTCTGTCTCGAAAAGGAAAGAAAATAGTACCTGTTTCACAAGATTGGATAATTTACCCGTGTGACAAAGGCACTTTCTTCTAGAAAAGCATGTTTCTCTGCCCTTTACTTGTCTAGTACGTGTTCAAAATAGTAATAAAACTAACATCTATTGAGCACTGAGTATGGGCTCAGCATTATTTCAGCCTTATGACAAATCCTTCAGGGGGCCAGCCACTGTGGCTGACACCTGTAATCCCAATACTTTGGGAGCCTGAGGTGGGAGGATCACTTGAGCCCAGGGGTTCGAGACCAACCTGGGCAACCTAGGGAGGCCCCGTCTCTATTAAAAAAATAAATAAAATAAAAATAAATTTAAAATACCAAACACTTCAAAGTTGTTGCTATTATAATACTCCCACTTCACAGGGATGGAAGTAGAGGATCTGAGAGTAAGTTGCTGAAATCACACAGCTAAGCGGCAAAGCTGGGATTTGAACCCAACAGTTTCACTTTACAGCTTACTCTTAACCAGGACCATATGGCCTCCACTGTGGTAGTAGATATCGACCACCCACATTGGAGGCCAGATAGGGCTAAAAGCTGTGGGTGCTGCCTCCTAGGGAAAACCACATTGTTCTCCGACTTCCCTGGCCCATATGCCAACTCGACTTCATAAAGAGCTGATTTTTTTTTTTTTTTTTTTTTGGAGAAGGAGTCTCGTTCTGTCATGCAGACTGGAGTGCAATGGCGCAATCTTGGCCCACTGCAACCTCTGTCTGCCGGGTTCAAGCAGTTCTCCTGTCTCAGCCTCCTGAGTAACTAGGATTACAGGCTTGCACTACCATGCCCGGTTAATTTTTTGTAATTTTAGTAGAGACAGGGTTTCACCATGCTGGCAAGGCTGGTCTCTAACTCCTGACCTCGTGATCCGCCCGCCTCAGCCTCCCAAAGTGCTGGGATTACAGGCGTGAACCACCGCACCCAGCAAGAGCTAATGTTTTATTTTGTTATTTTTTATAGAGACAAGGTCTTGCTCTGTCACCCTGGCTGGAGTGGAGTGTAGTGGTGTAATCATAGTTCACTGTAGCCTTAAACTTTTGGGCTTAAGTGATCCTCCTGCCTCAGCCTCTCAAAGTGCTGGGATTACAAGTGTAAGCCATCGTGCCTGGCCAGCTTGATGAGGTTTGTTTGTTCATTTGTTTGTTTGTTTGTTTTTGAGACAGAATCCAGTTCTGTTGCCCAGACTGGAGTGCAGTGGCGTGATCTCAGCTCACTGCAACCTCCGCCTCCCGGGTTCAAGCAATTCTGCCTCAGCCTCCCAAGTAGCTGGGACTATAGGTGTGTGCCGCCATGCCCAGCTAATTTTTGTATTTTTAGTAGAGACGGGGTTTTGCCTTGTTAGCCAGGCTGGTCCCGAACTCCTGACCTTAAGTGATCCACCCACTTTGGCCTCCCAAAGTGCTGGGATTGCAGGTGTGAGCCACCGCCTCTGGCCCAGCTTGATGTTTTAAGAGTCCAGACCCTAACTACTCTTGGGAGACATGGTGGGAATAAGAAAGTGGCAGCTGGGCTTTGGAATTCAAACCCTGGCCCATCCTGGACACTCATGCCTCCTGTGTACCAAGGGGAAGGTGGAGAAACCAAGGAGACAGGTCCTGTGGGAGCCTGGACATGGGAATCCATGGGCACATATATCTCTACATGCTTGGCCACCATGATGTCAGCAGAGCACTGGTTAACGCATGCATGCACCCACGCCGTCAGACTCTCAGTGAACACAAGTACACGTGTGCATATCTGTGGCTCCACAAATACGCACATCCCTCACTCATACACTCACAGGTCCACCTACCCTTCACTGAATTCCTGGATTTTGTCAGAACCCCATTAGGGTCAGGCGCGGTGGCTCACACCTGGTAATCCCAGAACTTTGGGAGGCCAAGGCAGGCAGATCACTTGAGGTCAGGAGTTTGAGACCAGCCTGGCCAACATGGTGAAACCCCATCTCTACTAAAAAAAAAAAAAAAAAAGAAAGAAAGGAAGGAAGGAGACAAAAAGAAAAAAAAGAAAAGGAAGGAAGCTGGATTGGGCAGAGGGAAGAGTTGTAGTGTAATGCAGTCTCAATGGAGGCCTCGGCCAGTCCCATCGAGAGTTCTGAAGCTGAGATGGCCCATCAGACTTGTTCTGAGTTGAGATGAGGAGGCTGAGTATTTATACCTGGGCCGAACAAGCCAAGGATATGAGTTGCACTGGGAAAGGGACGTGACTTCAGAGTGATGACTCCCTTCAGTGTGACCAAACCACAGAGGGACTCAGCTGTGAGCTGTCAGCAACCAACGACTCCAGCAGCTAGAGGAATGCACGGATTCTAAAGGGGTATCAGGGCTGGACCCTTTAAATTATACAGTTGGTGGGTGGTGGGGGCATTTTTCCTCCTCTCATCTCTGGACTCCAAATAAAGACCCCTGAAAACAGCAAATCAAGGAACAGGAACCTGAACTTTCCCTGACTTGGGCCCCACACCAAGCTGTTTGCTCTTGCTTCTGTATTTCAGGGCCTCTTGTTCAAACCTCAGTATTTCATTTAGCACATTCTTTGAATAATAACAATAAGTGATGTGGCCCGGCAAGGTGGCTCACACCTGTAATACCAGCATTTTGGGAGGTCAACGAGGGTGGATCACTTGAGCCCAGGATTTCAAGACCAGCCTGGGCAACATAGCAAAACCTCATCTACACAAAAAATAGAAAAATTAGCCTGATGTGGTGATGTATGCCAGTCGTCTCAGTTACTCAGGAGGCTGAGGTGGGGGGATTGCTTGAGCCCAGGAGGTGGAGGTTGCAGTGAGCTGAGATCATACCACTGTACTCCAACCTGGGCGACAGAGTGAGACTCCATCTCAAAAGATAAATGAAGAAATAAAAATAGAGTGGGAACTCAGGGCAGGGCATTTGGTCCTCTTTCACCTTTCCAGGCCAGCCAATTCCCAGTTCCCTTCTTGGGGGCATCACCTCCCTCTCCACTGCTTTTTTTTTTTTTTTTTTTTT
>NW_012116043.1:8071541-8073844 GCF_000951035.1 Colobus angolensis palliatus | reverse complement strand
TTCTGAGAATGATGGTTTCCAGCTTCATCCATGTCCCTGCAAAAGACATAAACTCATCCTTTTTTATGGCTGCATAGTATTCCATGGTGTATATGTGTCACATTTTCTTTATCCAGTCTATCATTGATGGGCATTTGGGTTGATTCCAAGTCTTTGCTATTGTGAACAGTGCTGCAATAAACATATGTGTGCATGAAGACACTTAACACTTTAAGCCTCAGTATCCTCATCTGTAAAGCGGGGGTGATAAAAACCACCAACCTCATAGGGTTTTTGTGAGAAATGAATGAGATAGTGCATGTAAAGTGTAAAGCACAGTGTCAGGCATGAAGTAAATGATCAGTGATTGGTGGTCACTGTTGCAATGTTAGAGAAAAGGAGGGAAAAGGGAAAACTAGCAGCAAACAGGCAGAGATGTTTGTTTGTTTATGTACATATTTATTTGAAAACAAGTTATCGCCGTATTGCACAGGCTGGAGTGCAGTGGCATCATCATAGCTCACTGTGGCCTCAAATTCCTGGGTTCAAACGATCCTCGAGTCTCAGCCTCCTGAGTAGCTGGGACTACAGGTGCACACCACCACACCTAGCTAATTTTAAAATTTGTTGTAGAGATGGGAGTCTTGCTATGTTGCCCAGGTTGGTCTTGAACTCCTGGCCTCAAGCATTCCTTCTTCTTTGGCCTCCCAAAGGGCTGAGATTACCTTTGCGAGCCAGACCTAAAGATATATATTTAAATTCCAGGTGTTCCCACCCAATTTTGTCAAGCAGAACCCTTTCCCTTCCCATCTTTTCTCCCCCTCCAGAATGCATGTGCCCTTCATACATAATGAAATGTACAGGATGTTTCATGCACTGTGCATGGAGATGTAAAAAAGTGTAACACTTTTATTTATTTATTTATTTATTTTTGAGACAGAGTCCCTCTGTTGCCCAGGCTGCAGTACAGTTACTCTGTCTCTGCTCACTGCAACCTCCACCTCCCGGGTTCAGGAGATTCTCCTGCCTCAGCCTCCTGAGTAGCTGGGACTGCAGGTGTATACCATTGTGCCCGACTAATTTTTGTATTTTTTCTAGAAACAAGGTTTCATCATGGTGGCCAGGCTGCTCTTGAACTCCTGGGCTTAAGCAATCTGTCTGCCTTGGCCTCCCAAAGTGCTGGGATTACAGACGTGAGCCACCATGCCTGGCCAGAAGTGTAACACGTTTGAGAAATAATTTGACAGTGGGTTTTTTTGTTATGTTTTGTTTTGTTTTGTTTGAGATGGAGTCTCTCTCTGTCACCCAGGCTGGAGTGCAGTGGCTCATAGCAAACTCTGCCTCCTGGGTTCAAGCCATCCTCCTGTCTCAGGCTTCCAAGTAGCTAGGATTACAGGTGCCCACCACCATGCCTGGTTAATTTTTTGTATTTTTAGTAGAGACAGGTTTTTACCATGTTCGCCAGGATGGTTTTGAACTCCTGACCTTAAGTGATCCTGCCACCTCAGCCTCCTAAAGTGCTAGGATTACAGTTGTGAGCCACTGCACCCGGCTGACAGCAGTTTTTAAGACCCTGGAAAATGGGTATATCCTTTAGCCCAGTAACTCCACTGCTGAGACATAAAAATGTTATTTGATACACAGAAAAAAAATGTAGGTATAAAATGTTCATCTAAGTTGTTTATAATCACAAAAACTTGGAAACAACTTAGTGGTTCGTTAATGGAGAATGTTTAAAGAAAGGATTGTTTATTGCTGGGATATTTTATAACTATTAAAATTATATTTATAAGTTGTTTATAAAAACGTGAAGAAGCATATAGAAATATCAAATGAAGATAAGCAAAACAAAAATGTACACATATAGAAGGAATGGTGTAAAAAGACTAAAATCAACTTCCCGAAGAAAGCTCTGCAGAGGATTTAGTTTATACTCTTAAATGTAAACAGTAGTTATTTCTTTTCTTTTCTTTTTTTTTTTTTTTTTTGAGACGGAGTCTTGCTCTGTCACCCAGGCTGGAGTGCAGTGGGACAATGATCTCAGCTCACCACAGCCTCCACCTCCTGGGTTCAAGCGATTTTCCCGCCTCAGCCTCCGAAGTAGCTGGGACTACAAGCGTGCACCATCGCACCTGGCTAGTTTTTGTATTTTTTGTAGAGGCGAGGTTTCACCATGTTGGCCAGGCTGGTCCCAAACTCCTGAGCTTAATACTAAAAATACAAAAAATTAGCTGGGCATGGTGGCGGGTGCCTGTAGTTCCAGCTACTCGGGAGGCTGAGGCAGGAGAATGGTGTGAACCCAGGGGGCGGAGCTTGCAGTGAGC
>NW_012116043.1:8061562-8069871 GCF_000951035.1 Colobus angolensis palliatus | reverse complement strand
CCCGTCTCGGCCTCCCAAAGTGCTGAGATTACAGGCTTAAGCCACCGCGCCCGGCCGATTATTATATTTTAAAAAATAGATATATACTACTCGGGAGGCTGAGATGGGAGAATCACTTGAGCCCAAGAGGTAGAGGCTGCAGTGAGGTATAATCATGCCATTGCTCTCTAGCCTGGGAACAGAGTGAGATCCTGTCTCAAACAAAACAAAACAAAAATAGAGAATCACACAATCCAAATGATTTTGGAACTTGCTTAGTTATTTACTGAAGTACAGATTTTGGAACTTGCTTAGTTATTTACTGAAGTACAGATTTTGGGGTATCTTTGCATGTATGATATATTCTTTTTTTTTTTTTTGAGGCGGATTCTCGCTCTGTCGCCCGGACTGGAGTGCAGTGGCCAGATCTCAGCTCACTGCAAGCTCCGCCTCCTGGGGTTTACGCCATTCTCCTGCCTCAGCCTCCCGAGTAGCTGGGACTACAGGCGCCCGCCACCTCGCCTGGCTAGTTTTTTTTTTTTTTTAGTAGAGACGGGGTTTCACCGTGTTAGCCAGGATGGTCTCGATCTCCTGACCTCGTGATCCGCCCGTCTCGGCCTCCCAAAGTGCTGGGATTACAGGCTTGAGCCACCGCGCCCGGCATTTCTTTCTTTCTTTCCTTCCTTTTTGACAGAGCCTTGCTCTGTCACCCAGGCTGGAGTGCAGTGGCGCGATCTTGGCTCACTGCAACCTCTGCCTCCCGAGTTCAAGTGATTTTCCTGCCTCAGCCTTCCGAGTAGCTGGGATTACAGGTGCGCACCACCACGCCTGGCTAATTTTTGTATTTTTAGTAGAGACAGGGTTTCACCATATTGGCTAGGCTGGTCTCGAATTCCTGACCTCGTGATCCGCCCGCCTTGGCTTCCCAAAGTGCTGGGATTACAGGCCTGAGCCATTGCACCCAGCCGATACACTCTTATAATGACTACAAAATATTTCACTGTAAAGTTACATGATGATTTCCTTACTTAATTTCCTACTGATGACCATCACGGTTGTTGCTGGCCTTTGCTTTTATAAACACCTTCAAAATGAACAAATTTGTTTCTACTATTTACCTACTCCTACTCACGTGAATAGAATTTTAGATGCAGAATTGCTGGACCCCAAGGGCTTGTGTATTTCATATTTCAAAATATTGCCATCCAGTAACATAAATATATATAGGTGGTCCTCTGTATTTATTCATTCCACATCCCTGGATTCCACCAACCTCAGATGGAAAATATTTGGAAGAAAACTCTGCATCTGTATTGAACATATACTTTTTTCCTTATCAGTATTCCCTAAAAAACACAGTATAACAATGATTTACCAGGCATTGACATTGTATTAGGGATTATAAGTAATCTAGAAATGATTTAGAGTATACAGGAGGGTATGCATAGATAATATGCAAATACTATGCCATTTTATATCAGGGACTTGAACATCTGTGGATTTTGGTATCTGAGGGAGGTCCCGGAACTAATCCCTCAGGGACACTGAATGACGACTGTATATGAAGAACAAGAAGAGAAAAGATGAATGGAAGATAAAAACCTCAGTGTGAGGCCGGATGCGGTGGCTCACGCCTGTAATCCCAGCACTTTGGAAGGCCGAGATGGGTGGATCATCAGGTCAGGAGTTCAAGACATGCCTGGCCAACATGGTGAAACCCCGTTTCTACTAAAAATACAAAAATTGGCTGGGTATGGTCACGCATGCCTGTAATCCCAGCTACTCAGAAGGCTGAGGCAGGAGAATTGCTTGAATCCAGGAGGCGGAGGTTGCAGTGAGCCAAGGTCGCACCACTGCACTCCAGCCTGGCAACAGAGACTCCGACTCAAAATAAATAATAATTAAATAAAAAGAAACAAAAGAAAACCTCAGTGTGTTAAGTTGTACCCAAAGTGTTTGTGCAGTGTAAGTATGCAAAATGAACAAAAAATAAAAATGAACTACTTAGCCAAGAAATAAATCATCTATGGTCATATACCTAAATAGTAAAAGTGTTTTTCTTTTATTTCCTTTAACGCAGAATCAAGGAAGAAAAAAATGATATTCTTTCATGGAGCCACAGATGGTTTTTATACTTTATTTTCTCAGTGTCTTATATCAAATATTAATTTCTTTTCTGTAATCACAAAACAGTACCATGCATACTATGAAAAACAACCTGTGCTTTTTAATTAAAAAGCAATACATAGTCATTGTAATAAGTTAAAAAATAAAAAAATGTTAAACAAAATGTTAATAATGTCCCTTTCTTTACCTCTAAACTTACCCCTTAGCCAGGCACGGTGACTCACACCTGTAATCCCAGCACTTTGGGAGGCCAAGGTGGGTGGAACACCTGAGGTGAGACCAGCCTGGCCAATAGGGTGAAACCTCGTCTCTACTAAAAGTACAAAAAGTAGCAGGGCATGGGCCGGGCGCGGTGACTCACGCCTGTAATCCCAGCACTTTGGGAGGCCGAGATGGGCGGATGACGAGTTCAGGAGCTCGAGACCATCCTGGCTAACACAGTGAAACTCCATCTCTACTAAAAATACAAAAAAAATTAGCCAGGCATGGTGGTGGGCACCTGTGGTCCCAGCTACTTGGGAGGCTGAGACAGGAGAATGGCGTGAACCCGGGAGGCAGAGCTTGTAGTGAGCTGTGATCGCGCCACTGCCCTCCAGCCTGGGAGACAGCGAGGTTTTGTCTCAAAAAAATTAGCCGGGCTTGGTGGTGCATGCCTGTAATCCCACTTACTTGGGAGGCTGAGGCATAAGAATCACTTGAACCCGGGAAGAGGAGGTTGCAGGGAGCTGAGATTGCACCAGTGCACTCTAGCCTGGATGACAGAGTGAGACTCTGTCTCAAAAACAAACAAACAAACAAACAAACTTACCCCTCGAAATAAACAATGTTAAAGGCCTGGATAAGAATCTTTTCACCCATTTTTCTATAATAGACTGTGTTATTTTTTACATCCGAAATGAATTTTAAAGCCTTAAAAAATTTAATTACCCCTGCCTGGCACTTCAGCAGATCACCCTTGCTACCTCCAACCCTGTCAAGCTGTGTGCTCTCTTTCTGTGTCCAAACAACTTGCCCTCAGAGAAACCTACTTGGGGCCCTGCTCCCTGGAGGCACCTGCGCCTCTGCCTTGGCGCAGGTTCCGCAGAAATCAAGGCCAGACCCAGGAAGCGTTGGCCCCAGCTCTGGCCCGATCTGGGCCCAGGAGAGCCAGTGCTCCCCAGCCTGGGGAGCAAGGGGCCCGGCGCCAGGCAAGGCCCTGGGCTCCCAGAGAGGCCTCCTTCCCGCCTGCTTTCTCTAGGAGTAATTAAGAGTGAAATCCTCCTCCTGGTGACCCCGTGCTCCAGGCCTGGGCTGATTTACTCATGAAAGGTCTACGGAGGGTCTGGGCTTTCTCCTTTTCACGTTCACAATGAGGCGCAGCCTATAAATAAAACCTCTCTGAGAAACAAGAGGCTTCAAAATGTATGTGTGTGTGTGTGTGTGTGTCCCAGAGGGAGTGTGTGCGTGTTCCAGAGTGTGTGTGCGTGTTTGTGTGTGAGAGAGAGACCCAGTGGGAGAGAGACCAGAGGGAGAGGGGGAGTTTGAAAGAGCTAGAAAAGGGAAGGAGTGTGAATAAAAGCTGGTGTTAACTGAGCGCTTACTGTGTGCCAGGCAGCCATCCTCACAGCAACTCTGTAAGGGTGGTGGTGTGATTCCCATTTAACAGATGAAGAAATTGAGGTTCAAAGAGGGCAAGAGTTGCCCAAGATAACACAGTGAATTCAGGAGAAGGCTTGGACTCAGGAAGTGGGATGAACATAAGATTCAAATGATGGGCCGGGCATGGTGGCTCACACCTATAATCCCAGCACTTTGGGAGGCCGAGGCAGGCAGATCACCTGAGGTCAGGGGTTTGAGACCAGCCTGGCCAACATGGTGAAACCCCGTATCCACTAAAAATACAAAAATTAGCTGAGTGTGGTGGCGTGTGCCTGTGGTCCCAGCTACTCGGAAGGCTGAGGCAGGATAATCGCTTGAACCTGGGAAGCAGAGGTTGCAGTGAGACAAGATCACGCCACCGCACTCCAGCCTGGGTGAAAGAGCAAGGTTCTGACTCAAAAAAAAGAAAAAAGATTCAAATGACGACCTGTGTCTTGATTGTGATGATGATTACAGGACTATGCATTTGTCACATATGTACTAAAAAGGGAGAATTTTACTCTACGTGTACTTCAATAACCATGACTTTTATCTTTTTTTTTTTTTTTTTTGAGACGGAGTCTCGCTCTGTCGCCCAGGCTGGAGTGTGGAGGCGTGATTTCCGCTCACTGCAAGCTCCGCCATCTCCGGGGTTAACACCATTCTCCTGCCTCAGCCTCTCTAGAAGCAGGGACTACAGGCACCCGCCACCATGCCCGGCTAATTTTTTGTATTTTCAGTAGAGACGGGGTTTCACCATGTTCGCCAGGATGGTCTCGATCTACTGACCTCGTGATACGCCCGCCTCGGCCTCCCAAAGTGCTGGGATTACAGGCGTGAGACACGGTGCCCAGCCGACTTTTATCATTTTAAATTTTATTTATTTATTTGTTTTTGAGAAAGAGTCTCGTTCTGTGCCCAGGCTAGACTGCAGTGGCAAGATCTCAGCTCACTACAACCTCTACCTCCCAGGTTCAAGCAATTCTCCTACCTCAGCCTCCTGAGTAGCTGGGACTACAGGCATGCACCACCATACCCAGCTAAGTTCTGTATTTTTTAGTAGAATCAGGGTTTTGCCATGTTGGGCAGGCTGGTCTCAATCTCCTGACCTCAGGTGATTCACCCGCCTCGGCCTCCAAGAGTACTGGGATTACGGGCATGAGCCACCATGCCCGGCCAATCCTGACTTTTAAAAAGGTAAAATAAAATAGGTCAGGCACTGTGGCTCATGTCTGTAATCCCAGCACTTTGGAAGCCGAAGTGGGAGGATCTCTTGAGCTCAGGAGTTCAAGACCAGCCTGGGCAACATGGCAAGATCCTATCTCTACAAAAAAATAAAATAAATACAAAAATTAACTGGGCACAGTGGGACGTGCCGGTAGTCTTTGCTACTGGGGAGGCTGAGATGGGAGGATTGCTTGAGGCTAGGGAATTGAGGCTGCAGTGAGTTATGTTTTCACCACTGCACCCCAGCCTGGGCAATGGAGTGAGACCCTGTCTCAAAATTTAAATAATAATAATAATAGAATAAAATACATACAAAAAAACAGAGGCCAATGGGCAGTGATTGGTGAGGTATCCTGGATACTTGGGACCTCTCCGTACCATTCCCTCTAGACGGGCTGTTACCTTATTCACCTCTGTATCTCCAGGCTCAGGGCTCAATAATGGGGAATGTAGATGTTAGGGAAATGTTTGCTCGATTAATTGAATACATGGGCTAGGTAATTCTCTCTGGACTCATTTTGCCATCTATAAAATGAGAAAATGATGAAACACTATGGCAAACACCTTCCAATCAGCCTCAGAGGTCACCACCTCCAGGAAGTCTTCCTGGATTCCCTTCCACCCACAGACTGGTCAAGGGCCTCTTTTGGCCTCTCACAGAGCCAGGTTGTGTTCCCATGCCTGCACTGATTATAGTGTACAATATTTGTCTGGTTCTGCTCTGTGGAGGCACCTGTGCCTCTGCCTTGGCCCGGGTTCAGCAGAAATCAAGACTAGGCCTAGAAAGCGATGGGAAATACTCCACGTAAATATTCAGGTTCTTTGCGGTAGGGCCCATGTCTATTTTGCTCCTCTGTGTAACCCCAGTACCTATCCTATAGCAGGTAGAATGTTTGAGAAGTTAATGAATTAATGCATGTGTGAGTTCTGGTCTCAGGTTCAAATGTGAATCACGGCTGGGCGCGGTGGCTTACGCCTATGATCCCAGCACTTTGGGAGGCCTAGGAGGGTGGATCACCTGAGGTCAGGAGTTCAAGACCGGCCTGGACAACATGGCAAAACCCTGTCTCTACTAAAAATACAAAAATTAACCAGGTGTGGTGGTGAGCGCCTGTAATCCCAGCTACTTGGGAGGCTGAGGTAGGAGAATTGCTTGAACCTGGGAGGCAAAGGTTGCAGTGAACCGAGATTACATCACTGCACTCCAGCCTGGGCGACAAGAGCAAAACTCCGTCTCACAAAAAACAAAAAGTGAATCATGCTGGTGTTGGCTGGGGCTGGGCAAGGGTCTCAGGCAGCAGAAACCGACCAGTGGAGAAATCCCTGCACAGTAGAGATGAGTTGAAAGGCCTGACTTCTAGAGCCCCAAGAAAATAATCAGAGAGAAGATGGTTTGGGGAAGGGGGAGGGTCTCGTGAGTGGGCAATCTGCCTGCATCTGTTTGAGGCTGAGAGTGGGGTGGGGCACATGGATATGGTTAGGTCCCAGTTCTGTTACTTCTTAGCTGTCATTCAGCCCCACCAACCCTCAGTCTCCATATCTGTGAAATGGGTAGGGAATATAATGATACCTGCTTCTACTTTGACATGTTTATTCGGAGGGTACAGGTACACAATGAGGTCAAAGTGCCTAGTCAGAAATAGTTTGTATTTTATTTATTTATTTATTTATAGACTGAATCTCGCTCTGTTCCCCAGGCTGGAGTGCAGTAGTGCAATCTCGGCTCACCGCAGCCTCCACCTCCTGGGTTCAAGCAATTCTCCAGTCTCAGCCTCCCGAGTAGCTGGGATTACAAGTGCCCACCACTACCCCTGGGTAGTTCTTGTATTTTTAGTAGAGACGGGATTTCACAATGTTGGCCAAGCTGGACTTGAACTCCTGACCTCAAGTGATTCGCCTGAGTTGGCCTCCCAAAGTACTGGGATTACAGATACTTACTTATTTGTATAGAGATGGGGTCCTACTATGTTGCCCAGGCTGGTCTTGAACTCCTGGACTCAAGCAATCCTCCTGCCTCAGGCCTCCCAGAGTGCTGTGATTACAGGCATGAGCCACTGTTTCCGGCCAGAAATATTTTAAACTCCCTAACATCCGTTCCTCTTTTCTCCCAAATGTTTTTCTTTCTTCCTTTTTTTCCCCCCGTTTGAGACAAAGTCTCACTCAGTTGCCCAAGCTGGAGTACAGTGACACAATCATGTCTCACTACGGCTTCAATCTCCTGAGCTCAAGCCATCCTCCCAGCTCAGCCTCCTGAGTAGCTGGAACTACAGGCACATACTACCACATCCAGCTAATTTAAAATTTTTTTTGTGGAGACAGAAGTTTCACTATATTCCCCAGAATTGTCTCCAACTCCTGGACTCAAATGATCCTCCCACTTCAGTCTCCCAAAGTGCTGGGATTACAGGTGTGAGCTACCACTCCCCACTCCAGTGTTTTTCATCCTACTTAGAGCTGCCACTTATGAATTCCTAAAAATAATATTAGCTTTCCTAACATTTAGTGAGTGTCTTCTGTGTGTCAGGCACTGTGCCTACACATATCATTTAATTTAACCTTCACAATCATTCTGTAAGTCTGCTATTATTCTTATCAGAGAAGAAATAGGTTCAGAGAGGTACAGGGACCTGTCTGAGATCACACAGCCTCTGAGTGGTAAGACTGTGAGGTGAGCCATCTGTTAACTTGAGGGAACACCAGAATCCTTTGGAGGGCTTGTTCAAACACAGATTTTCTGGGCCCCACCCCAAAGTATCTGATGCAGCAGTTCTGGGGCGGTTCCCAAGAATGTACATTTCTAGCAAGTTCCCAGGCGATGTTGCTGCTGCCAGTCCTGGGGCACACTTTGAGAAACACTGCCTAATACCAAGATTTCTCCACTGTCATTATCCCAATTAGGCATGTTATGTCAAGTCTGGCCTTTTACAATACGCTCGATTCAAGGAACTTGAAATCTAGTATAGTTCATTTAGCCCTAGGCATATATGACCCTACAGTCTTAATTAAGTCTTCAAAAAAAAAAAAAAACCAAACAAACACATCCCAACTTTCATCCACATTAAAGGTGCAAAAAGCTGGAAAATATAAATGCGTAAAAAGGACAGAATCAACCCTGGTCACTTCAATTACTCCAGCGAGATCACTTTTTGTTATACTTTTTGTTTGTGGTTGTATAGGAAAAGCTTTCTGGATTAACCAACTCACTGGATTACAAATTCATGGGCGGTCAGACATGGTGGCTAATTCCTGTAATCCCAGCGACTTCAGAGGCCAAGGTAGGAGGACTGCTTGAGGCCAGGAGTTCAGAAGCAGCCTGGGCAACTTGGCAAGACCCTGTCTCTAAAAAAAATAGCGTGGTG
>NW_012116043.1:8053272-8061146 GCF_000951035.1 Colobus angolensis palliatus | reverse complement strand
TCCCGAGTAGCTGGGACTACAGGCACCCGCCACCTCGCCTGGCTAGTTTTTTGTATTTTTTAGTAGAGACGGGATTTCACTGTGTTAGCCAGGATGGTCTCGATCTCCTGACCTCTTGATCCGCCCATCTCGGCCTCCCAAAGTGCTGGGATTACAGGCTTGAGGGTGGGCTCTATTCTAGTGTGACAAGCCACTAACTCTGCTGAGTGAAGATGTGACCATGTGCTTATCAAGAGTCAGGAGGGTTGGTTCTCCTATCAGTTACTCTTTTTTTTTGAGACGGAGTCTCACTCTGTCGCCCAGGCTGGAGTACAGTGGCATCATCTCGGCTCACTGCAACCTCCACCTCCCAGGTTCAAGCGATTCTTGTGCCTCAGCCTCCAGAGTAGCTGGGATTACAGGCACATACCACCACGCCCGGCTAATTTTTACATTTTTAGTAGAGGTGATAGTTCATCATCCTCGCCAGGCTGGTCTCAAACTCCTGACTTCAAGTAATCTGCCCGCCTCGGCCTCCCAAAGTGCTGGGATTACAGGTATGAGCCACTGCGCCCAGCCATCAGTTACTCTTGTAATTAAATCATATAATTATATAGGACAAACTGATGAAATATAAGTGGGAAAAGAAGACGGATGTTTCTATGAATGCAGCTGAATGCTTTGGAAAGACTCTAAAAAGTTAATTGGTACATATCATTACACATCTGTCCAAATCCATAGAATGTGCAGCATCAAGAGTGAGCCAGTAGGCCAGGTGTGGTGGCTCACGCCTGTAATCCCAGCACTTTGAGAGGCCGAGGCGGGCGGATCATGAGGTCAGAAGATAGAGACCATCCTGGCCAAAATGGTGAAACCCCATCTCTACTAAAAATACAGGCCAGGCGCGGTGGCTCATGCCAATAATCCCAGCAGTTTAGGAGGCCGAGGCAGGTGGATCACCTGAGGTCAGAAGTTTGAGACCAGCCTGGCCAACGTAGTGAAACCCTGTCTCTACTAAAAATACAAAAATTAGCCAGGGGTTGTGGCAGGCGCCTATAATAACAGCTACTCCGGAGACTGAGGCAGGAGAATTGCTTGAACCTGGGAGGCGGAGGTTTCAGGGAGCCGAGATCGCACCATTGCATTCTAGCCTGGGAGACAAGAGTGAAACTCTGTCTCAAAAAAGAAAAAAAGAAAAAATACAAAAATTAGCTGAGTGTGGTGGCACGTGCCTGTAGTCCCAGCTACTTGTGAGGCTGAGGCAGGAGAATTGCTTAAACCCGAGAGTCGGAGGTTGCGGTGAACGGAGATCACGCCACTGCACTCCCGCCTGGACAACAGGAGCAGACCTCCATCTCAAAAACAAAACAAAACAAACAAAAACACACCACTCATATAGGGTATGTTGATAATGGGGGAAGCTGTGCCTGTGTCTGGGGAGGGGAGAGATATATAGGAAATCTCTGTACCTTCTGCTGAATATTGCTGTGAACCTAAAACTGCTCCAAAAAATAAAGTTTTTGTTTGTTTGTTTGTTTATCAAGACAGGGTCTCACTCTGTTGTCCAGGCTGGAGTGCAGTGGTACAATCTTGGCTTATTGCAGTGTTCACCTCCTGGGCTCGTGCGATCCTCCTGCCTCCAAGACCTTCCGAGTAGCTGAGACTACAGGTATGCACCACCATGCCCGGCTAATTTTTGTATTTTTTGTAGACATGGGTCTCACTCTGTTGCCCAGGCTGATCTTGACCTCCTGGGCTCAAGCAATCCTCCTGCCTCGGCCTCCCAAAGTGCTAGGATTACAGGCATGAGCCACCATGCCTGGCCAATAAAGCTTATTGAAAAAGAAAAGAAGCCAGGTGCAGTGGTTCATGCCTGTAATCCCAGCACTTTGGGAGGCTGAGGTGGGAAGATCACTTGAGACCAGGAGTTCAAGACTAGCCCAGGGCTTAAGACCAGCCAGGGCAACAGAGTGAGACCCTATCTCTAAAAAAGAAAAAAAAGAAAAGAAAAGAAAAGAAAAGAAAAACATGGACAAAGCCCCAGCTGACCCATGATACATATAGTATGAGCCGAAATAGACTTTTGTCATAAACAACGGGGTGAAAGAAAGGTAGTTGGGTTAGGTATGGCCTAGACAACAAAAGACTATCGGGTGGGGACAGAGATGGAATTCTAAAAATCTGGACAACCAAGGCCTTTAGTTCTATATCAACTTTTTTTTTTTTTAAGTGTGACAGGATATTGCTCTATTGCCCAGGCTGGAGTGCAGTGACCTGGACTGAAGTATCCTCTTGCCTCAGTCTCCCATACTGTCGGGATTACAGGTGTGAGCCACCACTTCTAGCCTACATCAACTTCTAAGAAGACCAAACTAGAATTCAGGGAAGTGGTTCATGCAAAAAAGACGTGGGGAAAAACGAAACACCAGACCTGGATCAGGCTCAAAGGCAAGCCTTTGGCCCTATGTAAAAAGTTTGGTGAGGCTGGGCGCGGTGGCTCACGCCTGTAATCCCACCACTTTGGGAGGCCGAGGCAGGCGGATCACCTAAGGTCAGGAGTTTGAGACCAGCCTGACCAACATAGTGAAACCTCATCTCTACTAAAAATACAAAACTTGGCCAGGCATGGTGGTGGGCGCCTGTAATCCCAGCTAATTGGGATGCGGAGACAGGAGAATTGCTTGAATCTGGGAGGTGGAGGTTGCAGTGAGCCAAGATCCGCCACTGCTCTCCAGCCTGGGAAACAGAATGAGACTCTGTCTCAAAAAATAAATTACTGGGAGTGGTGGCTCACGCCTGTAATCCCAGCACTTTGGGAGGCTGAGGCGGGCAGATCACCTAAGGTCAGGAGTTCAAGACCAGTCTGGCCAACATGGAGAAACTCCGTCTTTACTAAACAATACAAAAATTAGCCGGGCATGGTGGCAGGCTCCTGTAATCCCAGCTACTCGAGGGGCTGAGACATTAGAATCGCTTGAACCCAGGAGGCAGATGTAGCAGTGAGCAGAGATTGTGCCACCGCACTCCAGCCTGGGCAACAGAGCAGGACTCCGTCTGAGGAAAAAAAAAAAAGGGAGAGGAGATTGTGCAGTTCTCAATTATTTATCGATTTTGATTTCCTGTCTCTCCAGACCATAATACTAATATCTGCACCACACTTTGCAGCTTATAAAGCACTTTCAAGTCTATTTTATTTTATTCTCGCAACCTTGGGCAGAAGGCTTTATTACCCCTTTCTATAGTTGGGAAACTGAGGCCCAGAGAGGGGAAATGAAGGTTCCAAGTAGAGGTAAGTAAGGCGTTCAACTGGGGCAAGAATTTAGAGTTACTTGATGAAGTGCCTAAGCAGCCCCAGGGCATTGTGTTGGCAAAGGAACTATAGTGAAAGCACTAAACCGTACCCTTTGTGGAGGAAGATCCCCTGAGGCAGGAGAAAGGAGGTAAGGAGTAGAGACTAAGAAGTTGACCGTGTCTGGTTCATCTGTGTGCCTAGGCCAGTGTAGGCCCTCTGGAAAGATTTGGTGCTTGGTTGAAGAAGTAAGAAGTGAATGAGGCGGTCGGGCGCGGTGGCTCAAGCCTGTAATCCCAGCACTTTGGGAGGCCGAGATGGGCGGATCACGAGGTCAGGAGATCGAGACCATCCTGGCTAACACGGTGAAACCCCGTCTCTACTAAAAAAAAAATACAAAAAAATAGCCGGGCGAGGTGGCGGGCGCCTGTAGTCTCAGCTACTCGGGAGGCTGAGGCAGGAGAATGGCGTAAACCCAGGAGGCAGAGCTTGCAGTGAGCTGAGATCCGGCCACTGTGCTCCAGCCTGGACGACAGAGCGAGACTCCGTCTCAAAAAAAAAAAAAAAAAAAAGAAGTGAATGAGGCTATGTGGCTCATGCCTGTAATCTCTGCACTTGGGAGGCCGAGGCGGGTGGATCACGAAATCGGGAATTCAAGATCAGCTGGGCAAAGATGGTGAAACCCTGTCTCTACTAAAAACACAAAATTAGCTGGGTGTGGTGGTGCATGCCTGTAATCCCAGCTACTCAGGAGGCTGAGGCAGGAGAATCGCTTGCACCCGGGAGGCAGAGGTTGCAGTGAGCAGATATCTCACCATTGCGCTCCAGCCTGGGCAACAAGAGAGAAACTCCATCTCAACAAGAACAACTAAAAAAAAAAAAGTGAATGACTAAATGAATGAATAAAGGGAGAAACTTGGAGCAAGACCCCTTCGCCCTCTCTGGATTCAGTTTCCCCATTTTTTAGTTGTTGACAGCTAAGTTTCTCAGCCTTAGGAAAATGAGCAGACACAATATTGTACTCCATTTCCAGATGCACGTAGACCGCCCTCCTGCACCCTTACTGTGGATCCCTTGGGAGGGGTGATCCACTGAACCCTATGTAGGGAGCCCCTGATTTTGAGGATCTGAGATCCCTTCCAGCCTTGGTGTTAATAGTTGTAATAATGATAATAGTAATAATAATAGGATCCAGAAGTTTTGGGACATTGGCTCTGGGTCAGGCACTGTGCTAAAAGCTTTATCTTATTTAATCTCTTTACAGCCCTGTGGCACAGGCATGGTTATTATTATCTCCATTATGCAGATGAGAAAACTGAGGCTTAGAGAGGCTTTATAAATGACCTGTTTACGTTGCACAGCCTGGAAGTGAAGTCCATGGTTTCCAATTTAGCACTGCAGACACCAGAGCCCCAGCACTACCCTACCTCCATTACAGAAGAGTAGGACCTCCATGGGGCCTCGCCTTCCCCTTTCCCTTCCCCTTCCCCGTCCTTCCTTCTTTCTTTTCGTTTCGTTTCTTTCTTTTTTTTTTTTTTTTTTGATGGAGTCTCACTCTGTCGCCCAGGCTGGAGTGCAGTGGCATGATCTCGGTTCACTGCAACCTCCTCCCCATGGATTCAAGCGATTCTTCGGCCTCAGCCTCCCAAGTAGCTGGGAATACAGGTGCGCAGCACCACGCCTGGCTAATTTTTGTATTTTTAGTAGAGATGGGGGTTTCACTATGTTGGCCAGGCTGGTCTTGAGCTCCTGACCTCAGGTGTGCCAGGATTATAGGTGTGAGCCACCGTGCCTGCCCCATGGAGCTCTTTCCAGGGCAAACTCAAGTTGCTTTTTTTTTTTTTTTTTTTGAGATGGAGTCTCATGCTGTCGCCCAGGCTGGAGTGCAGTAGCATGATCTCAGCTCACTGCAACCACTGCCTCCTGGGTTCAAGTGATTCTCCTGCCTCAGTCCCCTGAGTAGCTGGATTACAGGCACCTGCCACCACGCCCAACTAATTTTTGTACTTTTAGTAGAGACGGGGTTTCACCATGTTGGCCAGGTTGGTCTTGAGCTGCTGACCTCAGGTGATCCTCCCGGCTCAGTCTCTCAAAGTGCTGGGATTATAGGCATGAGCCACCGATCCCGGCCCAAGTTGCTGTATTTGAAGAGTGTATCATAATACTGGTAACAATTCCTTAATGTAAGTATTCATTCAGAAATCATGTATGAGCACCTCCTATGTGCCAGGCACAGACTGGTTAATGGGGGCTCATGAGGATCATGGTTCCTGCCCTCAAGCAGCCCCACTTATTTATTATTTATTTATTTATAGAGACAGAATCTCACTCTGTTGTCCAAGCTGGAGTGCAATGGCATAATCATAGCTTACTGCAGCCTTGAACTCCTGGGCTTAAGCAATCCTCCCACCTCAGCCTCCTGAGTAGCTAGGACTACAGGTACAGGCCACCATGCCTGGATATTTTCGATTTTTTTTTTTGTAGAGATGGGGTCTTACTATGTGGTCCAGGTTGCTCTCGAAATTCTGCGCTCAAGCAATACTCCCACCTCTGCCTCCCAAAGTGCTGAAATTACAGGCATGAGCCACCACACCTGGCCAGTCACATTTCTTTTATTGTTCCTCTCCACCAGATTCAGGTGTGAGCTATTGCAGTGCAGTCTCAGGCCCTGTTCTGGTCCCACAGAGTCAGATGCTTTGTGGTTGGAGGTTGGGAATCTGCATCTTACAAACTTCCCAGATCCCTTATAAACGCTGAGGTACGGGAACCCCTGGGTTGGGGCTGAGGAGACCTCGACAAGCAAAAATTCATCACACAGCAAGAAACGTTTTCTTCTCTTTTTCTTTTTGTTTTGAAACAGAGTCTCAGAGTCTCACTCTGTCACCCAGGGTGGAGTGCAGTGGCACAATCTCGGCTCACTGCAACCTCCACCTCCTGGGTTCAAATGATTCTCATGCCTCACCCCGTCGAGTAGCTGGGATTGCCGGCGGGCGCCATCACACCCAGCTAATTTTTGTATTTTTAGTAGAGCCCAGGTTTCACCATATTGGCCAGGCTGGTCTTGAACTCTCCTGACCTCAAATGATCGACCTCCCAAAATGCTGGGATAACAGGTGTGAGCCACCACGCCTGACCAAGGAACATTTTCTATAGGGATTATGGAGGTTGCCAGGGAAGGCTTTGGGAGGAGGTAACCGTTTTTTTCTTTGTTTTTTTTTTTTTTAGAGACAGGGTCTCGCCACATTGCCCAAACTAGTTAGGAACTGCTGGGCTCAAGTGATCCTCCTGCCTTAGCCTCCCAAAGTGCTGGGGTTACAGGCATGAGACACCAGGCCCAGCCAGAGGTGACCTTTTAAGATGAGACCTGAGGGGTGAGTAGGAGTGAACAGGTCAATGAGAAGGGAGAAGAGACACAGCAATGTAGAAGCCCCAGTCCTTGCCCCTAAGGAGTTGACAGCCAGGTGGGTGGAGGGGATATAGTAATCTAGCATAGCAGAGTGATGCTCCCAGGAGCTTGTGGAAGGTGAAATAAGCTCTGACTCAGCCTGAGGAATCCAGGCGACTTGGCCGAGGAGGACCATGTTTTCCAACACCCAGATATAAGCGCAGGCTGCGTCACAACTTGGGTGAAGAGAATGGGTGTTCAAGAGAATCAGGGCTGACCAGGAGCAAGGGAGGGGTCTCCTAAGTGTTAAGGCCTCTTAACAGCCAACTAGTGATGGCTAGAAGTCCCGATCCACCTCTGATCTGGATACTGTTTTCACCTCCATTGTCAATGCTAAGCCTTTGTTTGAACTAAGTCCTTCTATCTGGAGTCCTTAGTGACCCGGCAGTAAATGGTGTAAATGGTGACATTTAAATAAGTGGAGGATTCCTTTATAATGGGACCCAGAGAACAACTGCTAATTCAGAGGAATCTCAGGATCTCATCCCTCTTGAAATAACCTTCATGGCCACCATAGCTGAGGAGTGGGAAGTAGAACTCTGGCCCTGGCCCTGGCCCAGGCCAGCCTTCATTCAGTCCTGACATGGCTGCTTTCTAATTTGTCCTTGGATACGTGTTACTTAATCTTCTGGTGCTGTAATCTCATACTCTGGCGAAGGAGGCTAATAATAGTACTTACTACTGCCAGAGAGTTATTCTGAAAACAGAATTAATTTTCTTATTTATTAATTTTTTGTGTGAGTTAAAGAAGTTTTCATTTACAAAAAAAGAAATATATATTTATATATATTATTTATACATATATACACATATATTATACATATATATACATGTAATATATATGTATATACACCGTGTGTGTGTGTCTGTGTCTGTGTTGTTTGAGACAGGGTCTCACTCTGTTGCCCAGCTGGAGTGCAATGGCATCAACATAGCTCACTGCAGCTTTGAACTGGGTTCAAGCGATCCTCTCACCTCAGCCTCCCGAGTAGCTGGGACCACAGGCATGCACCACCATGCCTAGCTAGTGTCTTTTATTTTATTTATTTTTATTAATTTATTTTAGTGTGTTTTATTTTGTGATGGGGTCTCGCTTTGTCGCCTAGGCTGGAGTGCAGTGGCATGATCTCAGCTCACTGCAACCTCTGCCTCCCGGGTTCA
>NW_012116043.1:8049324-8052191 GCF_000951035.1 Colobus angolensis palliatus | reverse complement strand
CACCACGTCCCGCTAATTTTTTGTATTTTTAGTAGAGACGGGGTTTCACCGTGTTAGCCAGGATGGTCTCGATCTCCTGACCTCGTGATCTGCCTGCCTCAGCCTCCCAAAGTGCTGGGATTACAGGAGTGAGCCACCGCACCTGGCCTAACTCCCCTCTTGAATTTTCTTATGAAATCTTCTTAGGATCTAGGATCACTGCAGCATCTGTCTGCTGGGCTCAAGTGACCCTCCTGCCCGCTCAACCTCCCAAGTAGCTGGAACTACAGGCTGGCACCACCATTCTGTGCTAATTTTTGTGTTTTGATAGAGAGGAGGTTTCGCCACATTGCCCAGGCTGATCTTGAACTCCTGGGCTCAACTGATCCACCCGCCTCAGCCTCCCAAAATGCGGGAATTACAGACGTGAGCCACTGTGCCCGGCCTTTTTGTTTTTTGAGTTATGATCTTGTTATGTTGCTTAGGCTGACCTTGAACTCCTGGGCTCAAGCGATCCTCCTGTCTCAGCCTCCCAGGTACCTGGGACTATAGATGTGTGCCACCGGGCTGGGCTAGAATTTATAATCCAGTGAAAGAGAAGAACAACAAAGCAAACTTAAAAAAAAAAAAAAAAGGAAAACGAATGTGATACTTGATGTAGAAGAAAGAAGGGCTGCTTGAGTCCAGGAGTTCAAGACCAGCTTGGGCAACATGGTGAAACCCTAACTCTACAAAAAATACAAAAGTTAGGGGGCCATGGTGGTGCACACCTGCAATCCTAGCACTTTGGGAGGCAGGGGCAGGCAGATCACTTGAGGCGAGGAGTTCAAGACAAGCCGGTCCAACATGGTGAAACCCCATCTCTACTAAAAGCACAAAAGTGAGCTGGGCATGGTGGCAAGCACCTGTAGTCCCAGCTACTTGGGAGGTTGAGGCACAAGAATTACTTGAACCTGGGAAGTGGAGGTTGCAGTGAGCCGAGCTCACACCACTACACTCTAGCCTGAAACAGCGAGACTCTGTCTCAAAAAAATAAATAAATAAAAATAAAAATAGGCCGGGCGCGGTGGCTCAAGCCTGTAATCCCAGCACTTTGGGAGGCCGAGATGGGTGGATCACGAGGTCAGGAGATTGAGACCATCCTGGCGAACACGGTGAAACCTCGTCTCTACTAAAAAATACAAAAAACTAGCTGGGCGAGGTGGCGGGCGCCTGTAGTACCAGCTACTCCGGGAGGCTGAGGCAGGAGAATGGCGTGAACCCGGGAGGTGGAGCTTGCAGTGAGCTGAGATCGCGCCACTGCACTTCAGCCTGGGCGACAGAGCGAGACTCCGTCTCAAAAATAAAATAAAATAAAATAAAATAAAAATAAAAATAAAGCCTGAGACAAGGTGGTGCACACCTATAGTCCCAGCTACTCAGGAGGCTGAGGCAGCAGAATTGCTTGAGGTTGGGAGGTGGGGGTTGCAGTGAGCTGAGATCGTGCCACTGCACTCCAGCCTTGGTGACAGAGCTAGACTCCATCTCATAAATAAATAAATAAATAAAGCCTGAGGTTGGGCATGATGGCTCATGCCTGTAATTGCAGCACTTTGGGAGGCCGAGGCAGGCGGATCACTTGAGGTCAGGAGTTCGAGACCAGCCTGGCCAACACGGTGAAGCCCCGTCTCTACTAAAAATACACAAATTAGCCAGGCGTGGTGGGGCATGCCTGTTGTTCCAGCTACTTGGGAGGCTGAAGCAGGAGAATTGCTCAAACCAGGGAGGTGGAGGTTGCAGTGAGCCAAGATCATGCCGCTGCACTCCAGCCTGGGCAACAACAGCGAAACTCCATCTCAATAATAATAGTAATTTGTTATTTTAAAAAACGTATGTATGTATGTATTTATTTATTTATTTTGAGACGGAGTCTCGCTCTGGCACTCAGGCTGGAGTGCAATAGTGTGATCTTGGCTCATTGCAACCTCCGCCTCCCAGGTTCAAGTGATTTTCCTGCCTTAGCCTCCCTAGTAGATGGGATTACAGGCACGTGCCACCACCCCCAGCTAATTTTGTATTTTTAATAGAGATGGGGTTTCTCCATGTTGGTCAGGCTGGTCTTGAACTCCCGACCTCAGGTGATTCGCCCACCTTGGCCTCCCAAAGTGCTGGGATTATAGGCGTGAGCCACCACACCCAGCCAAAATGATTTATTTTTTGAGACAGGGTCTCACTCTGTCCCCCAGGCTGGAGTGCAGCTGTGCTCACTGCAGCTTCAACCTCCTGGCTCAAGTGATCCTCCCACCTCAGCCTCCCACTGAGTAGCTGGTTTTATAGGCACTCACCACCACGCCCTGCTAATTTTTTTGTTTTTGTAGAGATGAGAGTCTCACTTTGTTGCCCAGGCTGGTCTTGAACACCTGGGTTCAAGCAATCCTTTCACCTCAGCCTCTGAAAGTGCTGGAATTACAGGCGTGAGCCACCACGCCTGGCTTTAAAAAAAAGTTAAGAACAATTAGTATTTGTTATTACTGTGCAGACTGTCGTGGGAAATGCAGACAGGACTGTGGTGATTGCCTGGGTGGAGTTTAGAATATAGCTGTGGAGCACATGAAGCTGCTAGATAAAAACAGAATTCATAATTCATGACCTATTATATTGCACTGTAAGAGTACAGACATTGTGTCAAAATTTAAAGAAGCCGAATTGACTTGTGTGTATATGTGTATGTATGTGTGTGTGTATATACATATACATATTAAGTTGGGTGTGGTGGTACATGCCTGTAATCCCTGCTACTAGGGAGGCTGACGCAGGAGAATCGCTTGAATCCAGGAGACGGAGGTTGCAGTGAGCAAAGATTGGGCCACTGCACTCCAGCCTGGGTGACAGAGTGAGACTCCATCTCA
>NW_012116043.1:8041873-8042682 GCF_000951035.1 Colobus angolensis palliatus | reverse complement strand
GGGATTACAGGCGTGTGCCACCAAGTCTGCTTAATTTTTGTATTTTTAGTAGAGACAGGGTTTCACCATGTTGGCCAATCTGGTCTTGAACTCCTGACGTCAGGTGATCCGCCCGCTCGGCCTCCCAAAGTGCTGGGATTACAGGAGTGAGCCACTCTGCGCCTGGCCGAGGTCTTTCTCTCAAAGCGAGCACTAACCTGGCGCCACTTAACTCCAGCCTGGGCAACAGAGCGAGACCCTGTCTCTAATAAAATTACATTAAAAAAAAAAAAAAAGAGTCCTTGAATCCCAGGACGGGTCCCTCCAGCCCTCGCACAAGCTCCACCTCTCCTCCTCCTTCAAGGATCCTGAGACCAGACAGCCACGTAGAAGGTCGTGGGCGTGACTCCCCTGGCCAGGCTCGTGGGCGGCGCCCGCACATGCGGAGCCTGCCACCCACTGGGCGAGAGCGGTACTGCAGACGCGGGTGTCAGAGTCGCCCCACCCGGTGACTTTGCTGTAAACGTTCACTGAGCGCCTTTTCTGCTCCAGGCAGAAGGGGTCCCTGCCCTCATGTGGTTTACAATCTAATGGAACTACTACCAGCAACGGAAGTGCTGCTAGCAACTTGATTAAAACTTATTTTATTATTATATTTTTTTTTGAGATGGAGTTTCGCTCTTGTTGCCCAGGCTGGAGTGCAAGGGCGCAATCTCGGCTCACTGCAACCTCCGCCTCCCGGGATCAAGCGATTCTCCTGTCTCAGCCTACCGAGTAGCTGGGACTACAGGCGAATGCCACCACGGCAGGCTAATTTTTTTTTTTTTTTT
>NW_012116043.1:8033796-8041505 GCF_000951035.1 Colobus angolensis palliatus | reverse complement strand
TTAATAGAGATGGGATCTCTTGCCCAGGCTGGTCTTAAAGTCCTGGAATCAAGCAATCCTCCTGCCTCAGCCTCTCAAAATGTTCCAATTACAGGCATGAGCCACCACGTCTAGCCTATAGCAACTTTATAATCTGCTTTTTGATGAAAGCTTTTGTTCTTATAATACAAGTACTATATGTTCATGGTAGAAAATTTAAAGCCCAGATGTAACTTCTGTCAACATGTGAGTGTAGCCCTTACAGAATTGTCCTGTGTATTTTAAAAAAATGGAAGTATACATTTAATATTTTGTAGTCTGCTTTCTTGTTTTTAACAGTTTTAGTGAGATATAAAGTAAGAGGGACCGATATCAATACATTCCACTATACCACCTTTTCACATACAATATATCTGCTTTGTTTGAAACTTAACGGAATAGTGGATGATTAATAACAATATAACACAAATCACTGCTGTAGGCTGAGGAAGGTGCTAAGTTTTCTTACACACGTCATCACATTCAGTTCTCCCAAAAACCCTAATAGTAGGTACTATTATTTTCCTCATTCTGCAGATGAAGAAACTGAAGCATAAAATGACTTGTCCAGCAATAACAGCAGAACCTGGATTTATTTTTATATTTTAAGATAGGGTCTCAGCTGGGTGTGGTGGCTCACACCTGTAATCCCAGCACTTTGGGAGGCCGAGGTGGGTGGACCTTGAGGTCAGGAGTTCAAGACCAGCCTGGCCAAGATGGTGAAACCCCATCTCTACTAAAAATACAAAAATTAGCCAGGCAAGTTGGTGGGTGCTTGTAATCCCAGCCACTTGGGAGGCTGAGGCAGGAGAATCGCATGAACCAGGGAAGTGGAGGTTGCAGTGAGCTGAGATCGTCCCACTGCACTCCAGCCTGGGTGACAGAGTAAGACTCCATCTCAAAAAAAAAAAAAAAAAAAAAAGATAGGGTCTCACTCTGTTTCCCAGGTTGGAGTGCAGTGGTGTGATCTTGGCTCACTGCAACCTCTACTTCCTGCACTCAAGCATTCCTCCACTTCAGCCTCGTAAGTAGCTGAGATTACAGGTGGGCACCACCATGCCCAGCTAATTTCTGTACTTTTTGTAGAGATAGGGGTTTGCCATGTTGCCTAGATTGGTCTTGAACTCCAGGGCTCAAGTGATCCTCCTATCTCAGCCTCCCAAAGTGCTGGGATTATAGGTGTGAGCCACCTCACCCAGCCAGAGGTGGACTTAAATCCAGCTTTGTCTGAGAAACTGAGTTCTTAACCATTTTGTTATGCCTGGCCTGTGCCAGGCTTTGAGAGAATTTAGAGGAATCTGGAAAAAAAGGGGTCTTCTGGCTGGGCGTGGTGGCTCACGCCTGTAATCCCAGCACTTTGGGAGGCTGAGGTGGGCGGATCACCTGAGGTCAGGAGTTCGAGGCCAGCCTGGCCAACATGGTGAAACCCTGTCTCTACTAAAAATACAAAACTTAGCCAGGCGTGGTGGTGGATGCCTGTAATCCCAGCTACTCTGGAGGCTGAGGCAGGAGAATTGCTTGAACCCAGGAGGCGGAGGTTGCAGTGAGTCGAGATTGTTTCACTACACTCCAGCCTGGGTGACAGAGCAAGACTCTGTCTAAAAAAAAAAAAAGAAAGAAAGAAAGAAAAAAAGGTGAGAGGGTCTCCTGCGGCCCGAAGTGGAATGAGGAAGTTGAATAGTTATCATACGAGGTACAGTGAGCTGAACATCACCGGGGAACCAGTGGCCAGGGTCAGGATGTAACCAGGAAGGGCTTCCTGGAAGAGGTGAGAACCAAGTGTCATGTGTACAGACAGAGGTGGGGAACCATGTGGGGCTGGCCTGAGCAGAGCCTCAGGTGTAGATGAGTGTATGAGCATCAACAGGGACCAGTAAGGAAAAATAACTGAGCACCAAATTCTATGGGGTCACAGAGGTAGATGATACTGGGGGTCTGCCCTCCAAAGCTGACAATCTAGCGAGGGAGAAGGTTGAGGGGTGGGGGTAGGAACACAGAAATAAGTAATAGCTATCACTGTGCACCCCGCCCCCATGTGTCAGGCTTTCTACCTACATGGACACATTTAAGCTCACAACATCTCTGGAAGATCCAGTTCCAGAACATCTCTGGAAGTGGCATGAGCCACTGCGTGCACCCCCCAGGAGCTCTTGATCTGAGGCACAAACATGCTTAGGGGGTTTCCAAATATATTTTATGGTCACCTCTTCTCCCAACAATGTCTGCTATACTGTGTGTTTACACATAGGTGTGTTTTTAGAGGAAAGGGTTCAAAGCTTTCATTACACTCTTTTTTTTTTTTTTTCTAATAAAGACAAAAGCTTTGTTGCCCAGGCTGGTCTCAAACTCCCAAGCTCAAGCAATGTGTCCACCACCTCAGCCTCCCAAAGTGTTGGGATTACAGCCATGAGCCACCACGCTGGTCCTCATTACATTCTCAAAGGCGCCTATAAAAAAAAAAAAAAAAAAAAAAAGAGGCCGGGCGTGGCTCACGCCTGTAATCCCAGTACTTTGGGAGGCTGAGGCAGATGGATCACAAGGTCAGGAGATGGAGACCATCCTGGCCAATATGGTGAAACCCTGTCTCTACTAAAGTATAAAAAAAATTTAGCCAGGCATGGTGGTGCATGCCTGTAATCCCAGCTACTCGGGAGGCTGAGGCAGGCGAATGGCTTGAACCCGGGAGGTGGAGATTGCAGTGAGCTGAGATCGTGCCACTGCACTCCAGCCTGGCAACAGAGCAAGACTCCGTTTCAAAAAAAAAAAAAAAGTTTACTGTCATTTTATGTTATATACTTTCTTTTTTAAAGTTTTATTTTTAAAGCTGCTTTTAGACAAGTAGAAGGAAGAAAAAGGAAGGAAGAAGGGGGTAAGGAGGAAAGAATTTTGTAGACAAAATTTAACAGATGTCAATTTTTTTTTTTTTTTTTTTGGGTCACCCAGGCTGGAGTGCAGTGGCATGATCTCAGCTAGTCACTGCAACTTGCCCTCCTGGGTTCAAGCGATTCTTGTGCCTCAGCCACCTGGGTAGCTGGGATTACAGGTGTGCGCCACCATGCCCAGGTAATTTTTGTATTTTTAGTAGAGTTGGGGTTTCACCATGTTGGCCAGGCTGGTCTTGAACTTGTGATGTCAAGGGATCCGCCAGTCTCTGTATCCCAAAGTGCTGGGATTACAGGCGTGAACCACCACTCCTGGCCAGATGTCAATTTTTGTTTCCACAATTTCAAGGAAGAGAAAGCCAGTGTGACCAGAGGTCAAAAGATGAGAATGTTGGCCGGGCACGGTGGCTCATGCCTGTCATCCCACTATTTTGGGAAGCCGAGGCAGACGGATTACCTGAGGTCAAGAGTTTGAGACCAGCCTGGCTAACATGGTGAAACACTGTCTGTACTAAAAATACAAAAAAAAAATTAGCTGGGCTGGACGTGGTGGTGCACACCTGTAATCCCAGCTACTCAGGAGGCAGGAGAACTGCTTGAACCTGGGATGGGGAGGTTGCATTGAGCCGAGATTGCACCACTGCACTCCAGCCTAAGTAACAAGAGTGAAACTCCGTCTCAAAAAAAAAAAAAAAAAAAAAAAGATGAGACTGTTGAGTCAGGATTAAGATCCAGATCTGCTGGCACCAATTTCAGTGCTCTTTATACTTTCTGTTGCTATTCATTCATTCATCCATTCATTCAGCAAATTTTTATCAAGTATCTGGTATGTGCCAGGTATGATTCCAAATTACACCATTCCCAGATTATTTTGAGAATGCTGCAGTGCCAAACTCTTGGTATCACAGACTGTATATTCCAGTGGGGGAGATAGACAAAATAATATAATAATGACGAAGGCGCAATGTTATGTGCTATGAAAAAACGCAGTCAGAGGATGGCGAGGAAGGGGAACGGAATTTTAGATAGGGCGTTCTGGGCTCAGAACCTCCAGATGCCCGTCCATGGACTCCAACGAAGAGAGCGATTCCAGGTACCGGGGAACCCCGCACAAACCTCTCTTGAGCTTCCGCCTCGCCCAGGTGGGGACGGTAGGGAGACCAGTGGGCACACGCATGCGCACGAAGGAAACGGCAAAGCCTGAAGGAAGGCGTAGAGCGCATGCTCTCTCTTGCCCGAGACGCCGAGGACTTTGACCAGGACTCTCTCGGCCCGGATGATAGTGCTCAGGTTAATGCCACCGGGAGGGCGGTGCCCAATAGTAACTTCCTTTAGAGGTTGTAGTCCTGCCCCCAGAGCCAATTTTCTACTTCCGTTTCCGGCGCTGCGGCAGTCCAGGTCGAAAATGGCGGCAGTTGGTGCGTCCCGGGTTTCTCGGCTGCTGGGTCGGTCCGGCCCACAGCTGGGGCGGCCTATGTCGAGTGGCGCCCATGGCGAAGAGGGCTCAGGTATTGGGGCCGGGGTCGACAGGTCGGGCCTCAGCCCCACTCGGGCGAGGCAGGGCGGGACTGTGACCTTGGCCCGAGGCCTTGCGGGAGGGAAAGTGAGACCCGGGTCCGCCCCATACCTGGGCTGAGCGGTTGTGGCTTCTCCGTAGCTCGCATGTGGAAGACCCTCACCTTCTTCGTCGCGCTCCCCGGGGTGGCAGTCAGCATGCTGAATGTGTACCTGAAGTCGCACCACGGAGAGCACGAGAGACCCGAGTTCATCGCCTACCCCCATCTCCGCATCAGGACCAAGGTACGCCCTTGCACATCTCTTCAAGCGTCCGTTCTCTTTTCGTTATGTGTGCCTTAGTGCAAGTTCTTCATTCTCTAAAGGCATGGGTGCCAGGCGTGTACAGCTTGTTTATCCTCACAGACAGAAAATGTATTTTCTTCCATTTTGTGGAAGGACAACTGACACTTGGGATTACGTCCCAATTTTCTTTTTCAAGGGCATACAATAAGTGCCCTTCAGTTTCCCTTTTCTCCGATTCATCCTACTTCCTGCCTTCTGAGACAGTTCTGAAACAGGTGTCCGTTGTGTAAAGTTTGGAGGTTTGGGAAATCTAATTAGAGTGGCAAAGTCTGAAGCGAACCCAGCTACATGGGGGAGGCTGAAGCAGGAGAATCCCTTGAACCTAGGAGGCGGAGTTTGCAGTGAGCTGAGATCGTGCCACTGCACTCCAGCCTGGGCGACACAGCGAGACTCTAGTCTCAAAACAACAACAAAACATGGGCATCTGGCAGCTACTGGTTGCATAATGAAGAGGCTGACAGCTTTCTGTATTTCCAACCACTGTCTTATCTTCTCGACTATTTTGTTGGCTGTTGATGTAGATACATTACAATGATTTGTCCTCTGTTGTTTGCTGTATCTTTAACAAGGGCTTATTCTGATTCTTTAATACTGGCCGTGCGCGGTGGCTCACGCCAGTAATCCCAGCACTTTGGGAGGCTAAGGCGGGTGGATCACCTGAGGTCAGGAGTTCAAGACCAGCCTGGTCAACATGGCAAAACACTGTCTCTACTAAAAATACAAAAAATAGCCGGGTGTGGTGGCGGGCGCCTGTAATCCCAGCTACTTGGGAGGCTGAGGTGGGAGAATCGCTTAAACCCAGGAGGCGGAGGTTGCAGTGAACCGAGATTCGGTCATTGCACTACATCCTGGGCAACAGGAGTGAAACTCTGTCTCAAAAAATAATAATAATAATAATATACTTAGCCAAAAGGCCAAGAAGTGATGGAAAAATAATTATTATTACATCACCTAGCCCATATAGGACTGGCCTTGTAGAAACTTAACCTAGACTCTTGAATTTTTTGAGTCTTTGAGCAACACTCCCACCCTCGTACAGTGGAATTAGAAGTCAGACAGTAAAGGTTTCTCAGCCTCAGCACTGTTGACATTTGGGGCTGGGTGATTCTTGTTGGGCCATATCCTTGGCCTGTACCCACTAGGTGGCAGTAGTACCTGCTCAACCTTGCTCCCCCTTCCCTTCTCCCGCCCCACCACAATGTCTCCACATATTACCCATTGTCCCCAGGAGGGGCAGAATCACCCTGGGTTGGAGATTGTTGCCTTAAAGTAATGCTTTTCAAAGGTAATAGGCAAGATAATTGAGGGTGGACTGCCGTTTCCCAGCCCAGATATTGTTTGAAGTCTGAGATGGTGCCAGAAATCTGTATTTAATTAAGCATCTCCCTCCCCTAATACTGACTGCCAACATTTTGATACAGGTGATTTGAGGATTACACTTTCATAAACACAGCACTGGATATACTAGTTACAAGGGAGAGGATTATGAGTACCTAACTTGAGCTTGCATTTTCTGCCACCCATATTTGGTTCTGGAATTAAAACTATCCTGTAGCCAGGATAACTTTAAGGGCTCCCCTGGTAGTTATAAGAGCTCATTAAATAATGAGAAGGTTGAACTATGCCAGTAGATAAAGGACTAATTTCCATTTTGTTTTTGTATATGATCTGTAGCCCTGTTATAAGCAGTTCATGACAGTGTTCTTTCTGAATTATTTTCTGGAATTATCTAACTGACATCTTCACTTGACAGCCGTTTCCCTGGGGAGATGGTAACCATAGTCTATTCCATAACCCTCATGTGAATCCACTTCCAACTGGCTATGAAGATGAATAAAGAGAATCTGGACCACTACCTGGGCACCAGGGACCACAGCACTGGTTTGGACCATTACTCTGCACATGGACCAGAAAAAGTATACGGGACCTTAAGCTCATCTTCTTGTATCAAACGATGACTGGTATACTGGTCTTCCATCCCTTTGCTTGTGGCAGGAGATGGCTTAAATAAATAACTTAGACTAGTCATGAGTTGATTTACTTTCTTTAGTTACGTTTTTTCGCAGAAATTAGCATTTGCAAGCTGAAAAGAAATTGGCATTAGTTATTTCTGTTTCCACAGTGAAGGTCTAGGCTGCTGTTTAGTGTTACAAGTCCAATTCAGCCCACTGAGTGTTTGTAACAGTCCCTCTTGGTTTATTGTGCCTGATGTGGGTAAAGGGACCAAGTGTAGCAGTGCTAATTAAGCATCAAGATTAGTCCTTGGCCAGGTGCGGTGGCTCATGCCTGTAATTCCAGCACTTTGGGGGGCTGAGGCTGGCGGATCACCTGAGGTCAGGAGTTCGAGACCAGCCTGGCCAACATGACGAAACCCTGTCTCTACTAAAAATACAAAAATTAGTTGGGTGTGGTGGCGCGTTCCTATAGCTGGGTGTGGAGTCTTGAACCCGGGAGGTGGAGGTTGCAGTGAGCCAAGCTCGTGCCACTGCAATCCAGCCTGGGCAACAGAGCGAGACTCTGTCTCAAAAAACCTATGGTCCTTGACGGGCCTGAGATTTCAAAGACATTGAATGGCTAGCAGAATGGCTGCATTTTACACCTGAAAGAGGTACTTGTATTTCTCAGGAGGAAGTGCTTGATCTGGGTCTCATCTTTTTCCTGTCCCACTCCACTAGCATTTACTGCAGAATCTTCCCTGTAGTCATAATTTTCTCAAACATGTCAAGTTCTTACCTTGAAGTAATCTCCTTCAGGGCTGGTAGGGTCAGAAATCTTAAGAGAAATAAAGGGAGTGTGACACATTTCTGCTTATTGACTTTTTTCTGGAATTAAAACTATCCTGTTTTAATGGATACTAAATGGCAGTAGTAGTAGTAGTTACAGAACCACTCTGAGAGGGCAATTAATTGCAATCAAAATTTAAAACCTTTATTTTGGCCGGGTACAGTG
>NW_012116043.1:8026505-8028706 GCF_000951035.1 Colobus angolensis palliatus | reverse complement strand
GTTTACGCCATTCTCCTGCCTCAGCCTCCCAAGTAGCTGGGACTACAAGCGCCCGCCACCTCGCCCGGCTAGTTTTTTGTATTTTTTAGTAGAGATGGGGTTTCACTGTGTTAGCCACGATGATCTCGATCTCCTGACCTCGTGATCTGCCCGTCTCGGCCTCCCAAAGTGCTGGGATTACAGGCTTGAGCCACCGCGCCCGGCCAGTTGGTTTATTCTTAAGGCTCAAAGGAACACTTTCATGGTAAGGTTCAAGAGGCAACGAGGTATTTCATGTTGTATTACATTAAACTGGTAATGCAAAAGTAAGGCATATACAGTACAGAATAGAGAATCTCATTATCTTTCCCATTTTGTGATATAACAGCCTGTACTTCTGAGTCCCTATAGGACTGTTTTGGTTGTGGCCAGTCTGAGTTTAGGACAGATGTATATTATACTTCAGCTTGCTACCTGGCCTCCCTTGGCTAGGTTCCAAACATCTTTTATAATCCTTGGTTAATGGACCCTAGCTAGTCATAAAATATAAATGAAGAATGTTTTGAAGTGACATTATGGACAAGTCACATTAAATATGATGTAGCAACTGGTAAAGTGGAGACAAGACAATAGAATTAGGGCCTTCTATAAATCAAGTTTCTTGGTTTATTTTTGAGACAGGGTCTTGCTCTGTCACCCAGCCTGGAGTGCAGTGGCACAGTCACAGCCCACTGTAGTCTCCACCTCCCAGGCTCAGGTGATGCTCCCACCTCAGACTTTCGAGTAGCTGGGACTACAGGCCCACACCACCATACCCTGCTAATTTTTTTGTAGAGACGGGGTTTCGCCATGTTGCCCAGGCTGGTCTCGAATTCCTGAGCTCAAGTGATCAGCCCATCTCACCTTCCAAAGTGTTATAGGCATGAGCCACCATACCCGGCCTGTAATTCAAGTTTTATACTTCTTTGGGCATATAATAAAACCAAATTACTCAAGTAATTGTGGGGATTCCGTGACATTCTGAGGTATGTAAGTGCTCTCCTGATCCTTTTTTGGTACCATATCGTATTTGTGTAGCATGTTGTGGAAATTTTAGAAATCAGTGAGGTTTTGGCTGGGTGCAGTGGCTCACACCTGTAATCCCAGCACTTTGGGAGGTCAAGACTGGCAGATCACCTGAGGTCAAGAGTTCAAGAACAGCCTGGCCAATATGGTGAAACCCCATCTCTACTAAACATACAAAAATTAGCTGGGCATTGTGGTGCACGCCTGTAATCCCAGCTACTCGGGAGGCTGAGGCAGGCGAATGGCTTGAACCCGGGAGGTGGAGATTGCAGTGAGCTGAGATCGTGCCACTGCACTCCAGCCTGGCAACAGAGCAAGACTCCGTTTCAAAAAAAAAAAAAAAGTTTACTGTCATTTTATGTTATATACTTTCTTTTTTAAAGTTTTATTTTTAAAGCTGCTTTTAGACAAGTAGAAGGAAGAAAAAGGAAGGAAGAAGGGGGTAAGGAGGAAAGAATTTTGTAGACAAAATTTAACAGATGTCAATTTTTTTTTTTTTTTTTTTGGGTCACCCAGGCTGGAGTGCAGTGGCATGATCTCAGCTAGTCACTGCAACTTGCCCTCCTGGGTTCAAGCGATTCTTGTGCCTCAGCCACCTGGGTAGCTGGGATTACAGGTGTGCGCCACCATGCCCAGGTAATTTTTGTATTTTTAGTAGAGTTGGGGTTTCACCATGTTGGCCAGGCTGGTCTTGAACTTGTGATGTCAAGGGATCCGCCAGTCTCTGTATCCCAAAGTGCTGGGATTACAGGCGTGAACCACCACTCCTGGCCAGATGTCAATTTTTGTTTCCACAATTTCAAGGAAGAGAAAGCCAGTGTGACCAGAGGTCAAAAGATGAGAATGTTGGCCGGGCACGGTGGCTCATGCCTGTCATCCCACTATTTTGGGAAGCCGAGGCAGACGGATTACCTGAGGTCAAGAGTTTGAGACCAGCCTGGCTAACATGGTGAAACACTGTCTGTACTAAAAATACAAAAAAAAAATTAGCTGGGCTGGACGTGGTGGTGCACACCTGTAATCCCAGCTACTCAGGAGGCAGGAGAACTGCTTGAACCTGGGATGGGGAGGTTGCATTGAGCCGAGATTGCACCACTGCACTCCAGCCTAAGTAACAAGAGTGAAACTCCGTCTCAAAAAAAAAAAAAAAAAAAAAA
>NW_012116043.1:8022423-8025787 GCF_000951035.1 Colobus angolensis palliatus | reverse complement strand
TTTTTTAGTAGAGACGGGGTTTCACCGTGTTAGCCAGGATGGTCTTGAACTCCTGACCTCGTGATCCGCCCGTCTCGGCCTCCCAAAGTGCTGGGATTACAGGCTTGAGCCACCGCGCCCGGCCCAAACCACATACTTTTTAAAAAACAAGTACCGGTAGGATGTGGTGGCTCAGGCCTATAATCGCAGCATTTTGGGAGACCAAGGCAGGTGGATCACTTGAGGCCAGAAGTTAAGAGACCAACCTGGCCAACATGGCGAAACCCTGTTTATACTAAAAATACAAAAATTAGCTGGGCATGGGGGTGCATACCTGTAATTCCAGCTACTCCGGTGGCTGAGTCATGAGAATAGCTTGAACCTGGGAGGCAGAGGTTGCCAGTGAGCTGAGATTGTGCCATTGCACTCCAGCCTGGGAGACAGTGAGACTCTGCCTCAAAAATAAATAAAAACCAGAAGTACCATAATGAATAAATCAAGTGTAAGACTTGAAGGAGACTGGAAAAGGAGTTGTGAGGGAACCATTAAAATTAAGTGAAATTTGAAAAATAATCATCACTTTGTGTTGGTGAAAGACCTACTGGCTATGTGACCAACTAAATGGGATGAAGACAGCAACTACCTCGGGGAACTGCTGTGAGGATGTGTTGGGTTAACTTATTGGAAGTGCTTTGCCCAGTGCTGTTCTAACAATTCAAAGCAGTTCCACATCCATTGGGCCAGAATAAACATTTCCTAGTTGCAGTTGCGGGGACTGGTCAAGAGAGATAAACAGGCTAACGAAGGGTTTATAACATCAAAATAATGTGATCCTCCAGTCTGAAGTATAACCCCGCCCAGATCTCAGCTGTAATAGTGGAAAAGTGCACCACCTGCGAAAGAATCAAGGAAACCTGGTGCTAGTGAACTCGGATCAATCACTTCCTATTTCTGGGTGTTAGTTTTTTATGTATAAAATACGAGTAACTGTGCCCACCTTGCGAGTTTAGGATGAACACCAAATGAACCAAAAGATGTGACTGCGTTTCTTAAAAACAAAAGCACTGCACCAATATTTGTCATTCGGAGAGACACCCAAACGGCCTCGGTGGTGATGATAGGGGAGCGAGCTCCTGCCACTGGCCTCACAGCGGCTTTTCTCCACCCTTCCAGTCCAGTCCCAACCCCCATAAAATACGACGAGTGTAATACAGCGCGGAGAATGCGGGGCCTGGAAACAGAGGCGGAAAGGCTCACCTGAACACACTGCTGGTAGCGCTTGAAGAGGTCGGTGCACGGGTCCCCGGAGCTGTCCCCCTTGAGAAACTTCTCGGCGAACCAGCGATTGAAGCACTGGTCGTATTCGCGCTTCATGTCCGTGCATGCCTCCCCCACACTGTTCATGGCGACAGTGGTGTCGGCGGCAGCGGCAGCGCACTCTGATGTCATCACTCTTAGGCGCGTCGCTCGGCGTTACGCGCGGGCGCACTACGGGGGGCAAGGAAGGAAGAAATGTGGTCGCGGTTGGTGTCGCTGGGCCTTCGGGCTCCTGTGGGCGGGCGCCAGGGCTTCACCTCCAAGGTGGATCCTCAGGTAAAGGCCAGGGCCATCTAGGCGGGTAGCGGAGCAAGCCAGGAGGCACTCTGGGGCGCCGGTGACCCACACTCCCCGCCTCATTCCTCCTCCAGGGCAGTAGCCGGATCACGGCCCAGGTGATCGAGCACCTGGAGCGTCTAGCGCTTGTGGACTTCGGCAGCCGCGAGGCAGTGGCGCGACTGGAGAAAGCTATCGCCTTCGCCGACCGGCTACGCGCCGTGGACACTGACGGGGTGGAGCCCATGGAGTCGGTCCTGGAGGACAGGTAAGGTAAACTCGAGGCTGCAGCCCCGAAGCCTTGAGCGTGGCCCGTTCGCCGCCGTTTAATGTGACGATTAGCGAACAATTTTCCAGGGGGTTAAAGAGCGTTAGCGAGATTCAGGAACTTGCCCACGGTCACCTCGCGAGTCTTCCCCTTGGCTTCACTCTTCCCCTTGTTCATTATGGATGCTCTCGCTCGTGTCGTCCTACTGTAAGTAGAAACAAACCCAAACTGCTCATCATCGCCTTTGTGTTTTTTTTCTTGAGACGGAGTCTCGCTCTGTTGCCCAGACTGGAGTGCAGTGGCGCGATCTCGGTTCACTGCAAGCTCCGCCTCCCGTGTTCAAGCAATTATCTTCCTCAGCCTCCCGAGTAGCTGGGATTACAGGCGCCTGACACCACGCCCGGCTAATTTTTTTTGTATTTTTAGTAGAGACGGGGTTTCACCATCTTGGCCAGGCTGGTCTTGAACTCCTGACCTCGTGATCCACCCGCCTGGGCCGCCCAAAGTGCTGGGATTATAGGCGTGAGCTACCGTGCCTGGCCTAATCATTGCCTTTGAGCCCCTACTCCATAGAGTCCCTGCCTGCTCACTCAGACGTACTCTTCTCAGTACCCTCCTTGGCTACCTTGACTGCGTCTCCAGCAAGACAAGTTCTTTCCCTCTCTAGATCTTTGCACTGGCCCTTCATTTTTTCCTGCCTCTCAGTATTTGCATGGCTGCCTCCCTCTTGGCACAGGTCTCAGCTTATCTTCTGGGAAAGGGCTCTCCTAACCACTCCAAATCCCTTCTCCCCTTCTAGTTAGTAACATATCCTATTGGGTTTTTCCCCCTAACATTTTAATGGACTTTTGTTCATTTGTTATATCTCTTTTATTAAAATGTGAGCACATTATGAGATTTGGTTCCTGTTGCATTCCTGCCTCGAATTTTTATTTTTTGAGATAGAGTCTCACTCTTATCACCCAGGTTAGAGTGCAGTGGCATGATCTCAGCTCATTGCAACCTCCACCTCCCAGGCTCAAGAGATCCTTCTACCTCAGCCTCCAAGTATAGGACCACAGGCTCGTGCCACCAGGCCTGGCTAATTTTTTATATTTTTGATAGAGACAGGATTTTGTCATGTTCTCCAGGCTTGACTCCTGAGCAAAGGTGATCCACCCACCTCAGCCTCCTAAAGTACTGGGATTACAGGCATGAGCCACAGCGCCTGGCCCAGTGTTTGACTCTTTTAAATCTCTTCTCTACTTTGCAATTTTCTTTTTCCTTTGGGACAGGGTCTCACTGTATTGCCCAGGCTGGTCACAAACTTCTAGACTCAAGAGATCCTCCTGCCTCAGCCTCCCAAATAGCTGGGAGTGTAGGTGTGCACCATACCTGGCTAATTATTAAATTTTTGTAGAAACAGGGTCTTGCTACGTTGCCCCATCTGGTGTCAAACTCCTGGTCTCAAGCAATTCTCCTGCCTTAGCTTCCCACTTCCTCAAGAAAGTCTAGTCTAACCTTTTTTTTTTTTTTTTTTTTTTT
>NW_012116043.1:8018817-8021514 GCF_000951035.1 Colobus angolensis palliatus | reverse complement strand
GCTAGTTTTTTGTATTCTTTAGTAGAGACGGGGTTTCACCGTATTAGCCAGGGTGGTCTCCATTTCCTGACCTTGTGATCCGCCCGTCTCGGCCTCCCAAAGTGCTAGGATTACAGGCTTGAGTCACCGCGCCCGGCCTATACATCTATTTAAGGGATATGTTGAGTCTCTGCCCCTCTCCTGCTCACCCACCTTCCACGGCATGTCTGTTTTTCCTCATCATGTTCTCAGCGGTTGGCACTGAATATTCGGTAAATATTTTTGTTGTTTTTTTTGAGATGGAGTCTCACTGTTGCCCGGGCTGGAGTGCAGTGGCGCAATCTTGGCTCACTGCAACTTCTGCCTCCTGGGTTTGAGATTCTTGCCTCAGCCTCCTGTGGAGCCAGGATTACAAGCATGCGCCACCATGCCTGGTTAATTTTTGTATTTTTAGTAGAGAGGAGTTTCACCATGTTGGCGAGGCTAGTCTTGAACTCCTGACCTCAGGTGATCTGCCCGCCTCGGCCTCCCAAAGTGCTGGGAATACAGGCGTGAGCCACCCTGCCTGGCCTCAGTAAATGTTTAATGAATTTTTTTTTTTTTTTGAGACAGAGTTTCGCTATTGTTGCCCAGGCTGGAGTGCAATGGTAAGATCTCATCTCACCGCGACCTCCGCCTCCCAAGTTCAAGCGATTCTCCTGCTTCAGCCTCCCAAGCAGCTGGGATTACAGGCATGCGCCACCACGCCTGGCTAATTTTGTATTTTTAGTAGACACAGGGTTTCTCCATGTTGGTCAGGCTGGTCTCAAACTCCTGACCTGAGGTGATCTGCCCACCTTGGCCTCCCAAAGTGCTGGGATTACAGGCGTGAGCTACCATGCCCAGCCCCAGTGTCCTTTATTAATATCTCTAGGAAAGGAGGGACTAGAAGCACAGACTCATCAGAATTCCCCAAGTTATCTAGAGGGTAAATATAAAGAAATATAAACATTATTAATAAGGGAAAAGGTCGTGAAAAAAGATGACGGGGAATTTGGATCTAGTAGCTAGCATCTCAACCTGGTATTCAGTGATCTGTACTGTTTTTCATAAAATTAGAAACCAGTTTGGGTTAATGATTCCCATTAATCATTTTAACAAGACATTTGTAGGACTTTAATGCTTTGAACACAGAGAATGTAAAGTGAAGACAGGTATTAAACCTTTTTTTTTTTGTAGTTTTTATAACTTATTTGATGTATTTGATGATCAGCAGTTAGTTCACATCCACACTGACTGTAGATTTGTGAAAGTGGTAACAAGTACATAACCAAAGTATACAGCTTGTTTGGTGAATTTCTGACCTCAGTATGTTTCCTGGACCACCCACTGTACATGGACACAGTATGGACATTCCTTACTACTTTGGCCCAGACGGCTTTGTTGAGCCTGGTATCAGTGCACGTATCTGGAGTTTTCCATCTCCTTCATGGCAAATTTCCGGTCTCTTTAAGAGCCTGAGGGGCGCACTTCTTGAAGCCCACTCCACGGATACACTTGTGAATATTAACGGTGTACTCCTGGGTCACCACCTAGTTGATGGCATAACGACCATTCTTCTCACCATCCTTCTTTGCAGGAGCCCAAGTCGCTTAAATGGTTTTAGGTAGTAGGCATCTTAGCTATAAAAGCCCTGACTTGGCCGGGCATGATGGCTCACTTCTGTAATCCCAGCATTTTGGGAGGCCGAGGCAGGCAGATCACTTTAGGTCAGGAGTTTGAGACTGCCTGGCCAACATGGTGAAACCCTGTCTCTACTTAAAAAATACAAAAATTTGCCAGGCATGGTGGTGCATGCCTGTAATCCCAACAACTCTGAAGGCTGAGGCAGGAGAACTGCTTGAACCCAGGAGGCAGAGGTTGCAGTGAGTTGAGATCATGCCACTGCACTCCAGCCTGGGCGACAGAGCAAGACTCCATCTCAAAAAAAAAAAATATATATATAGTAGACTGGGGGCAGTGGCTCACACCTGTAATCCCAGCACTTTGGGAGGCTGAGATGGGTGGATCACGGGGTCAGTAGTTGAAGACAAGCCTGGCCAAGATGGTGAAACCCCGTCCATGCTAAAAATAAAAAAATTAGCCAGGCAAAGTGGCAGGCGCCTGTAATCCCAGCTACTCGGGAGACTGAGGCAGGGTAATTGCTTGAACCAGGGCGGCAGAGGTTGCAGTGGGCTGAGATGGAGCCACTGCACTCCAGCCTGGGCAACAGAGTGAGATTCCGTCTTAAAAAAGACAAAACAAGGCCGGGCACGGTGGTTCACGCCTATAATCCCAGCACTTTGGGAGGCTGAGGCAGGTAGATCACCTGAGGTCAGGAATTTGAGACCAGCCTGACCAACATGGTGAAAGCCCTTCTCTACTAAAAATACAAAAATTAGCCGGACGTGGTGGGACATTCCTGTAGTCCCAACTATTCGGGAGGCTGAAACAGGAGAATTGCTTGAACCTGGGCAGCAGAGGTTGCAGTGAGCCGAGATCACACCACTGCTCTGGGCGACAGAGCAAGACTCTCTCTCAAAAACAAAAACAAAAACAACAAAACAAAACAAAACGCCTTGACTGGCTAATAGAAATCTCTTTGCACACTAATAACATGTCATTTGGTTTGAGCTAAAAACATTAGTGTGCTTACGTGCCAGGGGCTAAGAAATTACATAAAATTTTTTTTTTTTTTTT
>NW_012116043.1:8001261-8017972 GCF_000951035.1 Colobus angolensis palliatus | reverse complement strand
TTTTTGTATTTGTAGTAGAGGCAGGGTTTCACCATGTTAGCTAGGATTGTCTCGATCTCCCGACCTCAGGTGATCCACCCACCTCAGCCTCCCAAGTAGCTGAGACTATAGGCACATGCCACCACCCATAGCTAACTTTTGCATTTTTTAGGGGAGATGGGGTTTCGCCATGTTTCCCAGGCTGGTCTCGAACTCCTGGACTTAAGCAATCCACCTCCCCCCCCGCGCCCCCAGCCTCCCGAAGTGTTGGGAATATAGATGTGAGCCACCTTGCCTGGCTCAGAACTTTTAACCAAATTAATTAGCCCCCATTCCAGTCTGCATCAAACTAGAAATAAAGTAGGAGGAAGGGAAAAGGCTTTTAGATGGAAGTAGAGGGGTCCACAAGAAGCTATTCCTTCCAGCCAGATAGCAGGAAAGAAGCTCAAAGAAAGAAAAGCAGTGGGAGAACTGTCCCATCAGTGAGTCCAAGGGCTGACGGAATCACAAATGGAGCCACTTTGTCCTCCCTGTTGACACAGCACTTTCCAATGCCATTGTAGCAGCATTTCCCACAGTTACTTAAGTTATTGTTCCTGAGTTTTAACCAGCAGGGACTTCTAGTTTACAACTGAAGTCTTTCTCAACTAGGGTTCCTCAGCCAAACGAGAACACAGAAAGATTCAAGTGACTTTTTTTCAGTTCTCCCAAGGACAGTGTATGACAAATGTTAGCTCAAACACATACGAGAGACGTTAATTTATCATCAGAATGGGTGTCTTGGGGTATATGGGCTAACTTATCTTACAGAACCTGACTGGGAAAGACAGGAGGTGAGGTAGAAGTTTAGTCAATCAGTAATTGATCTGAAAAGCTCATCTGGTCCTGTTCCATGTTTTATACAATTCTGAGGTTCAAGAAAGTGCAGCAACTCACCAAGTGAGAGGTATGCTTGCTGTACCACTGTCACAGAGACCGTGGGTTCAGGAGCCTGTAATTAAGAAAATAAAGCTAGGCATCGTGGTATACACCTGTAATCCCAGCTACTTGGGAAGCTAAGGCGGGAGGCTCACTTGAGCCCAGAAGTTTGAGACCAGCCTAGGCAACACAGCAAAACCCTGTCTCAAAAACAAAAAAAAAGGTAAAAAAAAAAAAAAAAAACCAACCCCAGAAAATGTGTCTATTTTAGGAACAATTCCATCATAACCAATAACTAAATAGAAATGTGTGGTATGTAAAGGGGTGAATTTTGTTTTCCTGGAAATTTCACTTATGCAGGAAACTTAATTACCAAACTTGATTACTTGATGATGAGTAAATAAATTAGTTGCTATTAGATCTACTCTTGGGGAAGCAGTAGCATTTAACCGCCCATTGGTGGTAGTAAAGAGTCTTCCCCAAACCTTCAAATGTTAGGCAGGTTATGCCTGATCACCAGTGCACTGAGTGGTAGGGACTGAGATGTACGGGGTGCACTAAGGCTTTCTCAAAGGAGCAGCTGCTACTCAGACCCCTCTCTTACTGCCGTGAATGCAGGCTCAGCGTTATCAGATCTTGTTTTTTAACATTTCATTTAATCTTCCCAGAAATCCTATGCAAGGAAACTGAGAGAGGATAAGTAATGTGTAGCACTGGGATCTGAATTCATCTGTACCTCGAGAGCCTAAGCTCTTAGCCTTTTTTTTTTTTTTTTCTAAAGACAGAGTCTTGCTCTGTCACCCAGGCTGGAGTGCAGTGGCATGATCTCCGCTCACTGCAAGCTCCACCTCCAGAGTTCACACCGTTCTCCCGCCTCAGCCTCTCGCTACAGGTACCCGCTACCACGCCTGGCTAATATTTTTGTGTGTTTTTAGTAGAGATGGGGTTTCACCCTGTTAGCCAGGATGGTCTCGATCTCCTGACCTCGTGATCTGCCCGTCTTGGCCTCCCAAAGTGCTGGGATTACAGGCATAAGCCACTGCGCCCGGCCTCTTAGCCATTTTTTAATACTGTCCAACAGAAACTATAAACTCCAGAAAGTCCAACAGTTACCTTTGAATGGTATAATTATGATTTTGATTTTACTTTTGTTCTCCCAAGTTTTCTTAAATGAATGCACAGTCCTTGTGTTATTACCAAAAAAAAAAATAAAAAATCTAGTGCAACTCTCTTTTGTGTGTGAGAGAGACACTGTCTCACTCTGTCACCCAGGTTGGAGTGCAATGATGCAGTCTCCGCTCACTACAAACTCTGCTTCCCACATTCAAGTGATTCTTGTGGCTCAGTCTCTCGGGTAGCTGGGATTACAGGTATGCACCACCACGCCCGGTTAACTTTTGTATTTTTAGTAGAGACAGGGTTTCACCATATTGGACAGTCTCAAACTCCTGACCTCAGGTGATCCACCCGCTTTGGCCTCCCAAAGTGCTGGGATTACAGGCTTGAACCACTGTGCCTGGAGTTTTTTTTTTTCCTTCTTGCTCTGTCACCCAGGCTGCAATGCAGTGGCGCCATCTCGGCTCACTGCAACCTCCGCCTCCTGGATTCAGGCGATTCTCCTGCCTCAGCCTCCTGAGTAGCTGGGATTACACATGCGTGCCACCACGCCTGGCTAATTTTTGTATTTTTAGTAGAGACGAGGTTTCCCCATGTTGCCCAGGCTGGTCTTGAACTCCTGAACTCAGGTGATCCACCCACCTCAGCCTCCCACAGTGCTGGGATTACATGTGGGAGCCACTGCACCCAGCCTCTTTTTTTCTTCCCCCTGCCACCCAAGAAATTTAATGTCTGAAAAGATCATACTTGTTCAAGGCTACACAGTGGCCTTGAACCGCCCGCTTCAGCCTCCCAAAGTGCTGGGATTACAGGCCTGAGACACTGCATCCAGCTGACAACTTAGTTCTTATGTGCAGCCTTAGCCCAGATGTTCCTGTCACATCTTTGTCCCTTATGCCAGGTCATATAACAGACTTCAACTTTCTAGTATTCATACTATGAATAAATATTTGTTGTGTCTAGCTTTGGGCTGGGTGCCACACAAAAAAAGAACTAGTCCTTTCCTAAAATAATCTTATTGTGATAACTTAGTTTTTTTTTTTTTTTTTTTTTGAGGCGGAGTCTTGCTCTGTCGCCCAGGCTGGAGTGGTGCAGTGGCGCGATCTCGACTCACTGCAAGCTCCGCCTCCCGGGTTCACGCCATTCTCCTGCCTCAGCCTCCTCGGTAGCTAGGACTACAAGCACCCGACACCAGGCCTGGCTAATTTTTTTGTATTTTTTAGTAAAGACGGGGCTTCACCATGTTAGCCAGGATGGTCTCGATCTCCTGACCTCGTGATCCGCCCGCCTCGGCCTCCCAAAGTGCTGGGATTACAGGCTTGAGACACCGTGCCCAGCCGACAACTTAGTTTTTATGTGTAGCCTTAGCCCAGATGTTCCTGTCACATCTTTGTCCCTCTATGACATGACTCAAATGCCATTAGGGTCTGCCCTCAGTCTGTGCCCACTCAAAGCAGGAGGAGCGTAGCTACTACTGAATACTGTATCAGTGATACAACAAACTGCTTATTTTTTTAGTCCAAGTATCTGGAAGCAGGCTTACACACTTGCACACCTTGAAACCATATGAGTGAAGCCTCATGCATATGTTCAAGCTCCTGTGTGTTTTTTACCAGTTTGCCATCTGAAGGCTTTAGTAAAGTCACTAGGTCCCATAGAACATTGGGAGATTCTTGAGCTGTTTGTGACACGTCTTGCTCAAGGGCAGCTGCACCCATCCACCAAAGTGGCTGTGGTGGAAAAAGCATTCATCTTAGGGGTACCAGATTGGGCTCAGATCCCAGGTCTGTTACTTATGAGCCAACATCCTTAAGTCACTCTTGAGGCAAGTTTGCTTCCCCATCTCTGCTTAGGTTTCTAGCTTCATTTTCCACCCCAGCAGACCACACCCCAGCCTGCTGAACTCCCTGTCCTCCTCTGAATCTCTGAGCTCTGAGTTCTCTTGCTTTGGGATTCATGCTGCTATACCTGCCAAGAAGTCCATTTCTCATACCTTCATCCCCCAATCCAGCTATTCTGAGGATGTGCTACTCACCCAGGCTGGACTAGGTACCCTTTCTATCCTTTGGCAGGCTGTGCTAACTTCTGTTAGATTTAAAATATTATTTTGTAATTGCTTTTACCTGTCCCCACCAAAAGAAAGTTGCCCATATAATCATCAAAAACTATTTGTTAAATCAATCCAGAGAAGTGATTAGCACTTCTCAGGTCTGTTGGGACAATCTATAAACTGTAGGCTGTTATTTGGTCTACTATTGATCCCAGCTTCTCTATCTTTGAATAGTGCCCATTAACTCAAGAGTATACCGCTTCCTTGTTCTCTCCTTCTTGCCCCTTCCAGCATCCCCTAAAAGCCCCATTCTCTGAGAGGGTAACCTTGAGCTTCTGGGTTTTGTAGATGTCTATACCTGAGATCCGACAATGTGGTAGAAGGCAATTGTGCTGATGAATTACTACAAAACTCCCATCGAGTCGTGGAGGAGTATTTTGTGGCCCCCCCAGGTAGGTGTTGCCCAGAGTGGTTTAACAGATAGTCTCACAGTGACCTTAAGAATGAAGCAGGAAGCGTGAGGACCAAAGATGCTATGTGAAGGCACTTTGAAAAGGATAAAGTGCATACAGATGGTGATATTAAGGTGGCAGTAGGGTCCAGGGTCATACCTCTAGGGGGCAGTTAGTAACAGGAATAAGCAAAACAGGATTGGGGGCAAGTGGGGTAAAGGTTTAGAGTGGATGGAAATCTGGAGCTCAAGATCTGCCTAAAGGGGCAGCTGACATTCCGTGTTTCTCAAAGCCACAGTTAAGACCATGCCAGATCCTGTAATCGGCTCCAACTTTCTAGTATTCATACCATGAATAAATATTTGCTAGGTCTAGCTTTGGGCGGGGTGCCACAAAATAACCAGTCCTTTCCTAAAAGAATCCTTTTTTTTTGAGATGGAATTTCACTCTTGTTGTCCAGGCTAGAGTGCAATGGTGCAATCTCAGCTCACCACAACCTCCACCTCCCGGGTTCAAGCGATTCTCCTGCCTCAGGCTCCCGAGTAGCTGGGATTACAGGCATGCACCACCACACCTGGCTAATTTTTTGTATTTGTAGTAGAGGCAGGGTTTCACCATGTTAGCTAGGATTGTCTCGATCTCCCGACCTCAGGTGATCCACCCACCTCAGCCTCCCAAAAGGAATCTTATGTGCGCCCTTAGCCCAGATGTTTCTGTCATATCTTTGCCCCTCTATGACATGATTCAAGTGCCATTAGGGTCTGCGCTCAGTGTGTGCCCACTCAAAGCAGGAGGAGCATGGCTGCTACTGTATCAGTGGTGCCAGGCAGGAATGTAAACCCGTTTCTCCAGAGAACCTGGATACCTGGCATTTTGTATGACATTTCTTTTTTTTTTTTTGAGATGGAGTTTCGCTTGGTCGCCCAGGCTTTAGTGCAATCTCGGCTCACTGCAACCTTTGCCTCCCAGGTTCAAGCAATTCTCTGCCTCAGCCTGCCTAGTAGCTGGGATTACAAGTGCCTGCCACTATGCCTGGCTAATTTTTTTGTATTTTTAGTAGAGACGGGATTTTGCCATCTTGGCCGGGCTAGTCTTGAACTCTTGACCTCGTGATCCACCCGCCCCAGCCTCCCAAAGTGCTGGGATTACAGGGGTGAGCGACTGCACCCCACTGATATTTCTTAAATTTTAAGTGCTGGCAACCAATTCAAGCCAAATTCACCATCCAAGCCAAATAAAACACACTTGCAAGCCACGTGCAGTCTGTGAGCCATCAGTTTACAACTGCTGGTGTAGAGATTTGCATCATCTACCTACTGTAAATATTTTAAATAGAAGCTTTAAAATTACTCTGGGCTGACAGTAAAATCTAGAACCTTGGATAGGTTGACTGTTTTTATCTCCTCTGCAGGTAGGTGAGTACTGGAGTTGTTGTACTACCCCTCTGGGCATCTGGGAGTGGGACTAGCCAAAAGCAGTCAGGTAGACTGCTAAGTGCCAACTTCCAGTTCAGCATATCCCCTGAGGGAGAATCATTCTGAGCAGACTCCACGTAAGACATTGATCCTGGTCAGCTCAAGGTGCCAGTTAAAGGCAGGCTCTGGTTGAAGCAAAGATGGGAAAGAAAGCTAGAAAATGTGTGAACTAAACTTTTTTGAGACGGAGTCTTGCTCTGTTGCCCAGGCTGGAGTGCAGTGGTGCAATCTTGGCTCATTGCAAGCTCCACCTCCCAGGTTCATGCCAGTCTCCTGCCTCAGCCTCCCAAGTAGCTGAGACTACAGGCGACCACCACCATGCCCAGCTAATTTTTTGTATTTTTAGTAGAGATGGGGTTTCACTGTATTAGCCAGGATGGTCTCCATCTCCTGACCCCGTGAGCTGCCCGCCTCGGCCTCTCAAAGTGCTGGGATTACAGGTGTGAGCCACCGTGCCTGGCCATGAGCTACTTTTATCATGCCTCCAATCCACTAAATCACCTGGTAACTGTGGAGAGAAAGGAGACTGTCCATCTCAGAGCCTGATAGTTGTGGCTTCAGACATATCTATTGATCAGACATGCTGTCTCCCACGCAGAACCTTACTTCAGACTTCTTGGGACCACCTGAGTTCATGGTCATGGTCAGTCTTTCCTTCTACTCCTATCTGCATATTAGTGGCTAATACCTGTCTGCTCCTTACTGAAAAAGGTGAATGTGGCTTCACTTAGAATTGATTCTTTCAGATACTCCGAGTTAGGAAAACAAGGTAGTAGCTATATTTACTTCCGTATTTTCCATGAGAAACTAAGTGATCAGTTAGCTCAGTAGAGCCAGCTAGGCAGCAGGCTCAGCTATAACATTCTCTTTTGTTATTTTCAAACAGGTAATATCTCTTTGCCAAAGCTGGATGAACAAGAGCCATTCCCACACAGCTGAGTAGCTCATTCTGGAAGGGGGTACTCTGTGTGGAAGCACAATGACAGTATTTTCTTACTGTGAACACTAATGTTCCTGCTTTTTTCAGTCACCTGAAAAAATGGATGCTCAAGCATTTCTTAACAGATTCTTCTGAAGACACAATTGGGAAAGATCTGGCCCCAAAAATGAGTTCCTGATGCTAACTGAGGTGAAAGGAAAGCGAAAGTCAGCTTCCAGGGAATTCACTTAACAAGACTATTCAGTATGGAAGACATTATTTATCTGCCTTTAACTCCTCCCAAAGGACTGTTTCAACTGCATGAAAGTGTCTTCTATCTACGTAACTGGTAGATGGAGCATCTTGATCACTATATGACAACCCTGGCTGTCATTTTTAGTTGCCATCTGCAGTGATTTGAGCAGCCCTATTTTTACCAAACATACCTGAATTTGTTCCTGGGCTCCCACTCTCTTCCTAGAAAAGGGCTACCTTCCTACTAAGGTCTGAAGAGTGTTCAAAATAGACTAGAGCTTGGGAATGCCTAATCTAGAACTATCTGCCATCCCACAAAGTGATTATATGCCAAAAGGATACTAGTCATACGTAGTGTTTCTCTTTCTGAAGAGAGAACTTATCCTAAAATTAGCCCTGGGTCTGGGAAAAAGGAGCCCTCTCCACCCCCAAAATGATTATTAAATTGAGATAAGTCCAAGATAAAACTCAGGATACCAAGGATAAATGAAACTTATTTAGGGATAAAAGTGATAGAATCAGAGTTTTTCCTCTAACCAAACTGCCAAAGTTGGTTTTGGCTAAGAATTTCCCAATAATATTTACGTTGCTTGTCATTTTTTTAGTTTTCTGAGACAGGGCCTCACTCTGTCACCCAGACTGGAGTGCAGTGGTGTGATCAAAGATAATTTGCAGCCTCCTGGGCTCAAGTGATCCTCCCACCTCAGCCTCCTAAGTAACTGGGACTATGTATGTGCATCACCACATCCAGTTAATTGTTTTTTTAAGTAGAGATGGGGTCTTGCTATGTTGCCTATCTGCTCTTGAACTCCTGGCCTCAAGGGATCCTCCGGCATGCCTTGGCCTCCCAAAGTGCTGGGATCACAGGCATAAGCCACCGTGTGTTTATTTTTCCCATTCCCTTCCTTTATCTGCAATGCTTTTTTCTTCAAGGCAGCCTAATTTACAAGCTTGGCCTTGAATTAAAAGAGAACCCAGAACCCGTTCTTTGAGTTTACATTCTCAAACCAGTATCAGCAACTATCTATCACCATATAAATAAAGTTATCTACCCCTGCTCCTTACTAACTGGGTACAAGTTATTACAACTCAGTGATTTTTAAAATTAGTGTGCCTATTTTGTGAAATCTGTGTACTTAATCAAGGACAACCACACATGTCAATTACTAAACGTTTAAAATATATTTCTAAACAGAATGGGCCGACTCAGTCACAGTAACTGTTGATCTCCATAGTAGAGCAACCCACAAAGACAGAACTGATTTTTTTCCCATAATCAGGGGTGAAAAATATACAACTTGTTTCTGAACCAAAACCACAATTTCTGCAGTTTAAAATGTTTCACTGCTAATATGGCCCTGGTAGAAATTATGTAGGTTTTTTTTCTTCTTTAAAAAAAAAAAAAATTAAAAAAATTTCCTAAGACACTAAATCCTCAATCTGGAATGTAGATTCTGAGCACAAAGCAGCTCAGTTAACCTAAAAAATAAAGAAAAAATTCCCATCACCTGTCTCAGTAGGGCCTGAAAGGAGAGAAGTAGTGTGGGGAACCCCTGCTTTGGTATGGAGAGTCACGGCCCCTTGACCCAGACCGAGACCGTGAGTAGCCATAGCTGGTGCTTCTCTCAGGATAAACTCGGATGTAGGAAGTTTCACCCTGAAATGCAAACAAAAACAAAAAGAGTAATGGGGAAAAAAATCAGAGCCAGAAGAATAAGCAAACCAACGTCTAACAATAATAGTTAAATATTGAGCACTTACTGTGTACTCTGTACCTGGCATTAGGCTATCTCATTAAACCCTCATAACATTATGAGGTAGGTACTCTTACTATCCCACTTCAAGAATGAAGAAAATTAAGACTTAAATTATATCATTTGCCCAAGGTAACACAATAAATGCCAGTTTGACATGTTGATATTCAATTAACTATTATAAACAATATATCTGAATTACTGCCATTGACCCCCCTTCAAAGCTAAGAATTGGAAAGGATCTCAGGGGTCATATGGTTTAATCCCCTGCCACCTCATATATGCATCTTTGGATGCGCATCTATGGAAGGAGCTAACCTGTATTAATACCTTCCAGGTGTGAGGACCTGAGCTAGATGCTTTAGATGTTATCCTCTTGCTCTAGATTCCTGACAAGTCTTGTGAAGGTGCTATTATGTGACCATTTTGCCCATGAAGGAATCAAGGTTCCAAGAGTAGTTAAGGTAAGGAATTAATAAGCAGCAAAGGAGTCATGTCCAGGCTGACTTGTCCCCAGGCCCTCTGCCTTCAGCCAGCATTCTCAGAAGGTCCTAAGATGCCAAGGGGAAAGAACCCGGATGCTTTTTCACCTTAGGTGAAAGTCAATAATTGGAGTTACCCTTTCTGAGGCCCTGCTTTGCAGTGTAACTGAGGATCAGGTGCTGTTCTATTTCTGCTCCAAATTCAAGTCCTAGAGGACAGTCTGAACAAAAGCATCATTAAACCATGGAAGGACCAACCTCTAAGCCAAACACTAGGGAATTATATGAATCCTCAGAAAAAGAAATGAGCCCAGAGACCTGTGTCCCCAAACATCTGTAAATCTCACAGTAAGGCAGGACAGAATAACCAGAAAAAATGTCCAATTGGTGGTCTGGTTTCTGGTCTCAGTGGTACCAAAGGGATAGTCTCAAACTGAGATCCAAAACAGCAGCTGCTTTCCTACAAGGAAGGACATCAAGAACTACTGAGTCTCAAGGGTGAGATAATTAACCACAAGAAAATGTCACGGTTTAGCCTGGCCCAGCGGTGCATGCCTGCAGTCCCAACTACTGGAGAGGCTGAGGTGGGAGGGCTGCTTGGGCCCAGGAGTTCAAGGTCAGCCTGGGCAATATAATGAGACTCTGTCTCTAAAATCAAAAATTAGAGAAATATAAAAATTATAAAATTAAAAAAGAAAATGTCATGATAGCTCAGGTTTCAGAGAGGATCCTGCACTACTCTGGGAAAAAAGTGAAGTGACAGCTCAGCCCTGACAGCAGGACCTAGAAGGGCTGAGATGAAGAGGCTGTGGCCTGTAGAGCTCAGCCTAGATCCACAGGAGGGGCAGCTGAGTTCACAGAGGGATACTGCCATTTAAGCTGGTTGTGAATGGGGTGATATCAAGACCAACTGCACTAGTATTCTCTCCAGGTTACAAATACCATGATCAAACTGTTATGTGATACTAATATGCAGAATAAAGCATATTAAAAAACAAACAATGCATACTTCTCTCAGCTATGACCCTGAAGGACTTAGGCATAGCAAATTCCATGGCTTTGTCCACCTAAGATAGATCTCTTATGGTACTGTGAGGTTACCAAATGGCATGGCCTCTTGCTTACCTCTGCTAGGTCAGGTTCAAGTGGAGTGATTTGAGTACAAGCTCCTCAACAGAAGCCAAGGACCCACCTCATGAGAGCGGAATTTGGTGTCATCCAGTTTACGCAGGGCATATTCCATGTCTTCTTTTCTGAGATACTCGACCATCCCCACTCCATCCTTCTGCACATCAGCATAACAGACATCCCCAGCTTCTCGCATGTGATCCTTCAGGTCCTGCCAGCTGCCTGATGGAGGAAGTCCTAGGCATGGAGAACATAAGAAAGCCCACATCCTTCAGCTATGTTAACTGCCCTGTTAAGAGCCAGCAATACCTACGGTCCCTTCTCCATGATCACTTAAATCCTGAGGGTCCCCAAATCATAAACCTTGATAAGGGACATGAAATCAGAAAAGAGCACTGAAGTACATGTGGTAAATAAACCACCTTGAGAAGCTGGTTTTAAGTCCATCTTCCAGAGACCAGACCTTTTCAACAGAGCAAGAAGTCTATCCCATTTCAGGTATAGTATCTGAGAGTTCATAGCCTCTTTCTTTGTCCTTTAAAATCAATGCCAAACTCCTAATACTTTGAGTTCCAACTTTTTCCATTATGAAATTTAACAGTACCAATTATTTATTGCTTGACAGGGTTTCACAGGACATGGGAATTTTGAAACCAGACAACGAAATAACCAAAGAGTAGCTGAAGGTAACAATACAACAACAAAAAATCTGGTTTGTTTTCTTATAGGTGTGAATGACAAACTATACAGAGTACCTCTTAAAAGATCACCAACATTCTTCAATACAGTGGGGGGGAAGGTAAGACTCAGATGCTAAAACTAGTCGGGAGTCATACAACCCTACCTGATGTCATGAAAGGGAAATGTGCTCCTGCTCTCAAAGGCTGTGTTTACTGCTCACAGCTCAGGACTGCAGCCATTTCCTAATAGTTTTCTAAGCAGGATTTCAGAGCAGCATGGAGAGAAAAAAAGATAATGTATGACATCATGAAGGAGGGAATAGAGTTCTGGGGTTAAAAAATTACAAAGGGACACAAGGTAGGCAGATACTGAAAGTATCACTATTTAAGCACATAGGAGTATGCTGTGACTGTGTGACATTCACATCTTAAAAAGGTGCCACGCTCCTTGATATATTTCAATCCACCAGGGCCCTAAAACTCCCATGCAATATGCAGAAGGCCCCAGGTCTTTCCAGTGTGTTAATATTTTGAAGACAGATAAACCTCCCAGTTTAGCATTTCATCACTTATAAACACTAGACAGAAATAGTCTATACTTTCCAATAAAATCTCTAAGACTCCAAGTTACGGGGTTTTAAAAAATATTTAATTCTAAAACCACCACAAAATCTGATCTTCTTCAAGATCCGAGGCTGGCTAAGTTGTTCAAATCTGGCTCCTGAAATGCCTTTCTACCATGTCTGATGCCAAGTATATTCCAAAAGAAGAGTCTTTAGAATTGTAGCTCAAGGGGTTTTCCCATTATCTTCCCTTCTCACCACTAGAAAACTCCTTTACAAGAAGTATGTTTATGTTCTTCCAAGGCTGCACTCCCAGCGCAATTTCATTTGCAGGATACTTGCCTCATTGGCAATCCAGGGCAGGGCTTCAGACTGGCACTGCACACAGGCTATTGAAAAGAAAGCCCCAGTGTCCCATGCACTGAAGAATCACAGTTATCATTTCTTGGAAGACAGACTCTGTGTTAAGTAGTATTTCACATGTATCATCTCATTCTGTTTGAAAGGAACATACCTGAAACAAGAACTCGGAAATCAGATCTTCTTGTAGGAGGCCCATTCCTCCCACCACGGGGCCACCCACCCCGACCTCCATAAGTCCTGGGGAACTCCACACGAAGCCGACACTGGCCATAATCATAACCATTTCTTCCATAAATAGCATCCTCTGCATCTCTGCAAAAAAAAAAAGTAAAGTTTGGAGTTAGTGCTGTTCAGGAGGCCAAGTGACTTTCCAGTGAGGGGCATGAATAGTAAGCATAAAAGGGAAACCAAGAGTGAAGAAAAAAACACACAAATCAGGATCTTGATGCACTTCTGCTTCAGTCTGGAGACGTTTCATGATACTGGAATTAACCTTTACAGCTGTCACACACAGTTTTAGAGGTATGAAATTATAATGAATGAGCAAACAGATTACTTCTAAGAGGGCTAATTCAGAGAAAAAAAAAAGAATCAACTGCTGACAGATTATTGATTTTGCCAATAAACCACCAGTGTTTTTCTAACCTTGGTGAGCATTTTCTCAAAAAGCACACCACACACTAACACCTTAATATTTTTCTACAAGGCCTAGTGCCATAAAGTCTATGGAAATAAAAAGTAGCCAGTTAGCCAGACATGGTGTTGTACGCCTGTAGTCCCAGCTACTTGAGAGGCTGAGATGGGAGTACAGAGCTGAGATCACACTACTGTACTCCAGCCTGGATGACAGAGACTCTATCTCAAAAAAAAGAAAAAGAAAGTAGCCAGTTGGAGAGCAGAGTATTTGAGAGTAAATAAAGTAGCTGGGCATGATGTTTGAGCCCAGGTCAAGGCCAGCCTGGGTAATACAGTGAGACCCTGTCTTTAAAAAAAAATAAGGCTCGGCCGGGCGCGGTGGCTCAAGCCTGTAATCCTAGCACTTTGGGAGGCCGAGACGGGTGGATCACGAGGTCAGGAGATCGAGACCATCCTGGCTAACACGGTGAAACCCCGTCTACTAAAAAATACAAAAAACTAGCTGGGCGAGGTGGCAGGCGCCTGTAGTCCCAGCTTACTCGGGAGGCTGAGGCAGGAGAATGGCGTAAACCCCGGAGGCGGAGCTTGCAGTGAGCTGAGATCCGGCCACTACACTCCAGCCTGGGCGACAGAGCAAGACTCCGTCTCAAAAAAAAAAAAAAAAAAAAGGCTCAGAGGACAAAAGACAAATGCAAATGAGTGTTTTGTGATGAATGTGGAACTCTTTTTTTTTTTTGAAACAGGGTCTTTTTTTTTTTGAAACAGAGTAGTCACCAAGGCTGAGTGCAGTGGCTGGAGCATAACTCACTGCAGATTCTAACTCTTGGGCTCAAGCAATCCTCCCACCTCAGCCTCCTGAATAGCTAGGGCCACAGGCGTGTACCACTGCACCCAGCTAATTTTTGGATTTTTTTGTAGAAAGAGGTCTCCCTATGTTGGCCAGCCTGGTCTTGAACTCATGGGCTCAGGCGATCCTTCCCCTCAGTCTCCCAAAGCGCTAGGATTACAGGCATAAGCCACCGCGCCTGGCCTTGGAACTCTAAAGTGTACCTTTCAGCATGGTTTGGAGAACTATTTTGTCAAAAAACTCTCTGGATACAATTTTGCCAAAAGAGATAAATATTCAATAAAATTACTTTAAGTCTTTCCTAGGATTCTAGGAGAGTCAGGAATGCCACGCTGATTCTCCAGTATTGGATGGTAGAATGTATGACCTTGGAGCTTGGGTGGACAAGAGGAACTGAATGTGCTAATGAAGGCACTGTTCAGTGTCACAGGCACATAATCACTTGTAAGATTTTAGGACTAAAAGCAACAAGGACCACATCCAGTGCAACCTTGACCACATAAAATGCAGACTGGGAGAAGCAGAACTGCTAGGATGTCAGAACAGACTCTGAATAAAAATTGACCTGCATTCAGGTCGGGCGCAGTGGCTCATGCCTGTAATCCCAGCACTTTGGGAGGTTGAGGCAGGCGGATCACTTGAGGTTAGGAGCTTGAGACCAGTCTGGGCAACATGGGGAAACCCCTTGTCTCTACTAAAAAGATAAAAATTAGCTGGGCATGGAGGTGCGCAGTTGTAATCCCAGCTACTCAGGAAGCTGAGGCAGGAGAATCGCTTGAACCCAGGAGGCGAAGGTTGCGGTGAGCTGAGACTGTGCCACTACACTCCAGCCTGCGCCACAGAGCGAGACTCCATCTCAATAAATACAATAAATAAATAAATAAAATTAGCCTGCATTCAAATCATTATTCTGCAAATTACTAGTAGTCATCTCTGGGTAAGTGTTTAATCAAGTTTTTACATCTCTAATGTGAATAGTATGCCTATCTCACAGGATTATTATAATGGTTAAATAAGATACTACATGAAATGCTTTGCTTGAATCTTCACATCTAGTGACACCAAAAAATAGTTTTTCTATTATGAAAGGAATGAGGGAAGATGACAATGTAGCATATCATATAGTAAGTCTGCATTCAAAGAACAGAAGAGGGAGTTCAAGTCCATTGATCCCGGCCTGGCATGGTGGCTGAGGCCTGTAATCTCAGCACTTTGGGAGCCCAAAGCAGGTGGATCACTTGAGGTTAGGAGTTCAAGACAAACCTGGTAAACATGGAGAAACCCCATCTCTGCTGAACATACAAAAATCAGCCAGGCATGATGGAGGGCGCCTGTAATCCCAGCTACTGGGAAGCTGAGGCAGAAGAATCGCTTGAACCTGGGAGGTGGAGGTTGCGGTGAGCTGAGATAGCAACATCGCACTCCAGCCTGGGCGACAAGAGCAAAATTCCGTCTCAAAAAAATAAAAAGAAAAAAATCCCTTGATCCCTTACTAGCTTTCTCTCTTTTTCTTTTTTTTGAGATGAGTCTTGCTCTGTCACCAGGCTGGAATGCAGTGGCGCCATCTCGGCTCACTGCAACCTCTGACTCCCCGGTTCAAGCGATTCTCCTGCCTCAGCCTCCCAAGTAGCTGGGACTACAGGTGCGCGCCATTACGCCCAGCTCATTTTTGTATTTTTAGTAGAAACGGGGTTTCACCATGTTGGCTAGGGTGGTCTCGATCTCTTGACCTTGTGATCCGCCTGCCTCGGCCTCCCAGTGCTGGGACTGCCACTAGCTTTCTCTTTTATCAGTAACTCTAAATCCTCAATATCCTGATCTGTAAAATCTGGTTAACCACACAGGACAGGTGAGGTGGCTCACGCCTGTAACCCCAGCACTCTGGGAGGCCGAGGAAGGCGGATCACCTGATGTCGTTCGAAACCAGCCTGACCAACATAGAGAAACCCCGTCTCTACTAAAAATACAAAAAAATTAGCCAGACGTGGTGGCGCATGCCTATAATCCCAGCTACTCGGGAGGCTGAGGCAGGAGAATCGCTTGAACCCAGGAGGCAGAGGTTGCGGTGGGCCGAGATCGCACCACTGCATTCCAGCCCAGGGAACAAGAGTGAAACCCCATCTCAAGAAAAAAAGAAAAGAAAAAACAAAAACAAAAAGAAACAGTACCTGCACCTCATGAATTGTTAAAAACACTAAATACAGGCTGGGCGGGTTGCTCACGCCTGTAATCCTAACACTTTGATCCGCTGAGACGGGTGGATCACCTGAGCTCAGGAGTTCGAGACCAGCCTGGGAAACATGGTGAAACCCCCTATTTTATCAATCTAAAAAAAATAAGGAAATAAAAAAAGTTAAATACACACCATGACACTCCACCCATAGCAACTGTTGAAAAACCACGAAGGGCACGGTTACCAAATAAGCGAGGCATAGCCTTCTCCGGCTTAGGGGTAAAAATGCCCAGTTCCGGTTTTGAGGCAAATGAGGAGATACTAGGGACGAGCTGTCAGAGTCGACTCTTCAGCCATCAAAGCCTCGCGGTGCTTCCTGCCTGCCCTTCCTCAGGTGCTCTCCTTGCCCTATCAATAAGTCCACCCCAGGTAGGCCGGACACCCTACGAACATTTCGTGTTCCCTGGGAGCAAATGATGCTAGGAAAACAGGGTGCGGGCTCTTATTTGACCAGAGTGCAGTGACCAGGTCAGCACCACAGCTGCTAACCACCACCAACCACAGTTTTGAAAGTTCCTCGGCTTTTTCCGGCCTGAGGGCCGACGCTGTTTGCAAAATCACAAACACTCCTTAGAGCCGGGTTAGGAATCTCGAGTTTCCAAATCCCTGGAACCTTTAGCATCTCGCCAAACCTCCCTCATTAAAGGAGGGAAGTGAAATCAGAGCCCCACTCCGGCTGTTTTAGAAGTTTTCCCAAACCCCTGATCCCTTGACAAAGTCCGGGCCCCGGCCTGGCGGGGCGGGGCGCGCGAACGGCGAGCTGTTCCACCAGAGACCCCTCCACGACCTCCAGCGGCATCCGCGACCCTGCAGCTTGCTCTCCAGTCACGGCGAGCTCCGGCCGGGGAAGGGGCGGCGGGA
>NW_012116043.1:8000601-8001056 GCF_000951035.1 Colobus angolensis palliatus | reverse complement strand
CGGGGCCGCTTCCCCCCACGGTGCCGCCCCAGGCGGGAGGCGGACAGGGCTCATTTGGACCCCCCGAGGCCGGTGCAGGCGGGCTTGGGCCCTCCAAAGGCTCAGCTTTTGGATTTCTAAGTAAAATATTGGAATAATAAAAATAAAGGAAGTGACGACGGCGCGAAGGACGGCCCCGGCCTGCGAGGAGAGGCTGCCTCATCCTCCACCCGTGAGGGGGCGCCGTGGGGGTCTGCGCGGAGGCGGGGGGAGGGGAGCCCTGGGGGAGGGGACAGCAGGGAAGCCGGGGGCCTCAGGCACCGAGGGGGAGAGGGCGGGGGCCTCACCGGGGGTCTTCGAAGCGCACGAAGGCAAAGGGCACGAGGCCGTGCCGGTTCTTGAGCTCGATCTCGCGGATGCGGCCGTACTTGTAGAACAGGTCCTCCAAGTCCTTCTCGCGCACGTCGGTCGGAAGG
>NW_012116043.1:7995424-8000487 GCF_000951035.1 Colobus angolensis palliatus | reverse complement strand
TCAGCACGGGTCCCCCCGCAGCGTCCCCGCGGGCTCCGAGGCGCTCAGCAGCACTGCATTGTGGGAACGCAGAGCGGAAGCGAAGGGGTCGGCGGAGGCAAAAGGAGTTCTCTTAAAGGGGACGCGGCTGCGACCATTGCGCATGCGCGCAGGCCGGCGCCCCTTGGTGCGAAGGGCCTTCGGGCGCTGACAGGGAGAGCGTGGGGCCGGGCCGTGTGGATGCCATCCCCGAGCGCAGTTCACGCTCGGCTGAGGAGCTGGACAGGTGACTTGGGCTCCCGCGCCTCAGTTTCTCTCTGTGGCGCCGCCTACCTCACAGACCTGTGAGCACTCACTGACGTGGGTAGCGCCCAGGACCTGCGGGGCAGGAGAGCTAGAGTCAGGCGGAGACCGCAGGCTGACCCCGCAGCGGCCACAAGGAGCCCCCAGCGGCTGGGCTGCCGCGGACCCCAGCCTCAGGTCAGTAGGCCCCTGGGCCACCCTGTCCCCATTTTACAGTTGCTCAGAACTGACGGTGTCAGCATGAGATGAACTCCATAGCTTGGCCTTGAGTTTGTCGGAGTCAAGGAAGTAAGACTCATAATGACTATCACAGCGATCACTATAGAGTGCATCCGACTTGTGCTTTTCATCCTCTCCCGGGAGGAGACTGAGGCCACAAAGAGTCAGGAATGGAACCCAAAGCCATGCTCGCATCCTAAGTACCGAGTCCTTACGGAGCTCAGGTAGACGCCCACCTTGGCACTTACTTTTCCACATTCACATCCCAGAACGCGGAGCATTGAACCCAGGGATCTTACAGTGAGGCCTTGCACCAGAAGACTTTTTGTTTGTTTGTTTGTTTTTGATACAGGGTCTTACTCTGTTGCTCAGGCTGGAGTGCAGTGGCGCGAACACTGCAGTCTCCATCTCGCTGGACTCAGGTGATCCTCCCACCTTGGGGCACCGTGACAGGTCTGCGCTGCCTCAGGCTAGTTTATTTTCTATTATTTGTAGAGAGGCTGGTCTCGAACTCCTGGGCTCAAGCGATCCTCCAGCCTTGGCCTCCCAGAGTGTTGGATTACCGACTTGAGCCCCGTGTCCAGCTGGAATACTCCTAATCTAAAGACTTCAGGCTGGGTGCGATGGCTCACGCCTGTAATCCCAACACTTTGAGAGGCCAAGGTGGGCGGATCACTTGAGGTCAGGAGTTCGAGACTAGCCTGAGCAACATGGGGAAACCCCATCTCTACTAAAAATACAAAAATTAGCTGGGCGTGGTGGTGTGTTCCTATAATCTCCAGTTACGCGGGAGGCTGAGGCAGGAGAATTGCTTGAATCCGGGAGGCGGAGGTTACAGTGAGCCGAGATCACGCCACTGCACTGCAGCCTGGGCGACGGAGTGATACTGTCTCAAAAATAAAAGATTTTTCATATTAAAAATGAAACCTGGCCAGGCGTGGTGGCTCATGCCTGTAATCCCAGCACTTTAGGAGGCTGAGGTGGGTGGATCACTTGAGACCAGGAGTTTGAGACCAGCCTGGCCAACATGGCAAGACCCTCCTATCTCTACTAAAAATAAAATAAAAAAAAAAATTAGCCAGGCTTGGTGGCACACCTGTAGTCCCAGCTGCTTGGGAGGATAAGGCATGAGAATTGCTTGAATCTAGGAGGCAGAGGTTGCAGTGAGCCAAGGTTGTGCCACTGCACTCCAGCCTGGGTGACAGAAGGAGACTCAAAAACAAGACAAAACAAACAAAGGGACTAAAACCAAACATTTAATTAGAAGGTAGTTCATTTCTCATTATATCATCTGAGCGTTTTAAAATCAAAACAAACCAAAAATTAGACACCCACATATACTATGGAGTGTATATAGTTTTTGGAATACAAGTTGATAGTATACATCAGGCTTTCATAATATACATATACCCTTTGATCTTGTAATTCTGCTTGTAGGATTTTTTGTTTGTTTGTTTTGAGACAGTCTTGCTCTGTCACCCAGGCTGGAGTGCAGTGGCGTGATCTCGGCTCACTGTAAGCTCCGCCTCCCGGGTTCATGCCATTCTCCTGCCTCAGCCTCCCGAGTAGCTGGGACTACAGGCGCCCGCCACCTCGCCCGGCTAGTTTTTTGTATTTTTTAGTAGAGACGGGATTTCACCGTGTTAGCCAGGATAGTCTCGATCTCCTGACCTCCTGATCCGCCCCTCTCAGCCTCTCAAAGTGCTGGGATTACAGGGTTGAGCCACCGCGCCCGGCGCCAATTTTTTTATATTTTTAATAGAGACAGGGTTTCACCGTGTTAGCCAGGATGATCTCGATCTCCTGACCTCGTGATCCGCCCACCTCAGCCTCCCAAAGTGCTGGGATTACAGGCATGAGCCACCACGCCTGGCTGCTTATAGGATTTTTATCAGACGGAAATAAGCAAGAGATTCTCATAATAAATTACATGTGTATATTTATCATTACATTCTGTGCAATTAAAAAAATTAAACTTGATAATAAGGGAGCGGATCAACACATTAACAACTTTGAATGTTACACAATTAAGTCATAGTTTTAATATGACAGGGATATTAAAGTCACACTAATTTACAGTTAAAGTGAATTGAAAGTGGTGTTTAATATATACACATAGATAGTATATTTGCTGCTTATAACAAAAAGAAAAGACTTTCCAAATGTTGTGAAGATACCTCTTGATGGCAGTGATTTCTATGTTTTTATTTATGCTTTTCTGTATTTCTCAAATTGTAATTAGCATGCACTACTTTTATAACTGGAATAGAACACAATAAACGATTCCTAAAATAAAACCATTATAACTGTCTGTTGTATTCTGGATTTTGTAAAGCGTCTAGCTGTTCTCTAGGCAAGCAGGAAAGAGCCCTAGCCAAATACCATCTCGAGTCTAAGTATACAGCCTTATAGGAGCTTACATATCCTAAAGGCGTCCAAAAGTCCAGAAGCCTCCTCATTTTGGGTGGTGTGCTTAGGTGTATTAATACCATTCTCTGAGTTCTACCACTCCCATGTGATTGTTGCCTGGAAAGCCAAAAAAAAAAAAAGTGCTGTTGCAGACAATTGGGCAGTCTCCTAGGGAGAGAGAAATAGAGTCAGCTAAGTGACTCAATAGGACTGTAGGTGGAAAACTGCTTGCAAATAATAGTAATTCAGCTTTAATTGTGCAAAGTCCTGCAGCATGCAATCTCCAAAGGAGTTCAGTTACCCAGCAGAAAATACAGGGATGTGGTTAGTACAGGCTTCTTGGATTAGACAGAGCACAGCTAAATCATTAGGAGGTATTTATGATCATCCATGAAACTGCCTTTATTCCTGTACTGACCTTTGCAGGTTAGAACACAAATGAGGCCACAATTATGACTTCATGCTCAAAGGGTTCACAGGTTCCATTCTCTGCTAAGGCCAGTGACTCTAGGCAGGGACACCTTTTAAACTTTTTGTTCATCTAGATATTCAACATTATTTATGATTTAGGTCCTGTATGAGGCCCAGGGCATGCAATAATACAGCTCCGTCCTTGAGCTGTATATATAAGTTGCTATTAGGTCATGTAGAGTACAGTTGTAATAAGGATAAGCTGCTTGAAACTACATTGGAGGGCCACCCACCACAGTCTTAGAAATTCTAAGGAAGGCTTCTGGGAGGAGATGTTTAGATAGAGTCTTGAAGAACCTGTAGGAGTTAACTAGGGGGAAGAGGGAAGGGCATTTCAGACAAAAAGGAAGGCATGACTGCTGGGTGTAGTGGCAGTAATCCCAGCACTTTGGGAGGCTGAGGCAGGAGGATGGCTTGAGTCCAGGAGTTTGAGACCAGCCTAGGCAATGTAGCGAGACCTTTATCTCTACAAAAAATTTAAAAACTGCTAGACCTGGTGGCTCATGCCTGTAATCCCAGCACTTTGGGGAGGCCAAGGTGGGTGGATCACTTGAGGTCAGGAGTTTGAGACCAGCCTGGTCAACATGGCAAAACCTCGTCTCTACTAAAAACACAAAAATTAGTCGGGGGTGGCGGCACACGCCTGTGATCCCAGATACTTGGGAAGCTGAGGCAGGAGAATTGCTTGAACCTGAGGGGCAGAGGTTGCAGTGAGCCGAGATTGCACCACTGAACTCCAGCCTGGTCAACACTGAGACTCGTCTCAAAAAAAAGAAAAAAATTAAAAATTATCTAGGCGTGGTAACGTGCACCTGTGGTCCCAGCTACTTGATCTCGAACTCTTGAGCTCAAGTGATCTGCCCATCTCGGCCTCCCAAAGTGCTGGGATTACAGGCATAAGCCACTGTACCCAACAGTCCCAGCTACTTAAGAGGCTGAGGTGGAATGATTGCTTGAGCCTGGGAGGTTGAAGCTGTAGTTAGCCGTGATTGCACCACTGCACTCCAGCCTGGGCAACAGAGTGAGACTGTCTCAAAATATAAAAAAAGGACACCATGAGAAATCACCCAAATAGGAGAGAATGTGGAGACCAGGGAAAATCCCTACTAGTGTGACTAGGGCAGGGAGTTCAAGTAGGGAAGAAGAGAGGAGCTGAGGCTTGGGCGAGTAAGGCATAGTGGACCATATTATGGAATTTGGACACTACTGAGGGCAGTGAGCAGCTGTTGAAGGGTTTTAGGAGTTATGATTTGAAAAGACCCTCTCAGCTGGAAATAGCAGAGGAGGCTGGAGAAATGGAGTAGGAGAGGAGACAGAGCTAATTTGACTAGAGGGCAGCTGCAGGATAAGGGAAGGAACTGGAGTAAGGGAGAGATGTGGCAACAGTTGCTATTATTGGGGGAACTTGGGGAAAGGGGTGCCTTAACTAAAGGGACAGTGTACGAAATATCACTGTGTAATTGCCATGTAAGTGTCCTTCTGTGACTTCACAGATCCTTGTATTAAAATTTTACATTATCCATGAATGATTTTGGAGTTGGATTCTTACTGTTTCGAGGGAATGTGCCTGTGTGCTCAGATTAGTCTAAAAATGAGTGTTGGCCAGGCGCGGTGGCTCAAGCCTGTAATCCCAGCACTTTGGGAGGCCGAGACAGGCGGATCACGAGGTCAGGAGATCGAGA
>NW_012116043.1:7984029-7989329 GCF_000951035.1 Colobus angolensis palliatus | reverse complement strand
TAATAGAAACAGGGTCTCACTACATTGCCCAGGCTGGTCTCAAACTCCTGCGCTCAAGTGATCCTCCCACCTCAGCCTCCCAAAGTGCTAGTATTACAGGTATTAAGCCACCATGCCTGGCCTAAAAAATAAAAAGGCAATTACAGGCTGCACACAGTGGCTCATGCCTGTAATCCCAGCACTTAGGGAGACTGAGGCGGGCAGATCACTTGAGGTGAGAAGTTCAAGACCAGCCTGGCCAACATGGTGAAACCGTGTTTGTTTTCTTTTCTTTTTTTTTTGAGATGGAGTCTCAATCTGTCGTCCAGGCTGGAGTGCAATGGCACGATCTCACTCACTGCAACCTCCACCTCCTGGGTTCAAGCAATTCTCCTGCTCCAGCCTCCTGAGTAGCTGGGATTACAGGCGCCCGCCACCATGCCCAGCTAATTTTTGTATTTTTAGTAAAGACAGGGTTTTGCCATGTTGGCCAGGCTGGTCTTGAACTCCTGACCCACCTCGGCCTCCCAAAGTGCTGGGATTACAGGTGCAAGCCACTGCGCTGGGCTGTGAAATGGTGTCTATACTAAAAATACAAAAAGTAGCTGGGCATGGTGGCGGGCGCCTGTAATCCCAGCTACTCAGGAGGCTGAGACAGGAGAATCGCTTGAACCCGGGAGGCAGAGGTTACAGTGAGTCAAGATCACACCACTGCACAGCAGCCTGGGTGACAGAGCAAGACTCTGTCTAAAAAATAATAGTAATAGGCCGGGCGCAGTGGCTCACGCCTGTAATCCCAGCACTTTGGGAGGCTGAGGCAGGAGAATGGCGTAAACCTGGGAGACGGAGCTTGCAGTGAGCTGAGATCCAGCCACTGCACTCCAGCCTGGGCGACAGAGCGAGACTCTGTCTCAAAAAATAATAATAATAATAAATAAAAATGAGTACAGGGTAAGAGAGGGCTAGCCTCACATGGCCCATTGACTAGCAGGCTACAGGGGAAAGGAATTGGGGAGTGGAAGGCACAGGAGCGAGTACAGGGGGACAGCTGAGAGACTACTGCAATCCTCCAAGCAAGAGATGCCCGCTGCCTGAGTTAAGGTGATGGAGATGCAGGGATACTGAGGAAATAAGAGATCCCAAGGAGATGAAATCACAGGACTTGGAGGTGGATTGGACGTGGGAGCTGAGGAAGGAGGAAGAATCCACGTTGATCCCAGGTTCCTGGCCTGAGGAACTGATTGGGAGTAGTATCAGTTTGAGAAATAAAGCAGAAGAATGGACCTGCAGGGGGATGGACGATGTTGAGTTCAGATGCCTGTGGACATAAGAAGGAAGGATAAGATGTATGATGACTCTAGCTCTATGTACCCTCTTCACTGAAAACAGAACTCCAGGTGCACGACCTGATGAGGCAGATGGGCATTGGAGTCCTCAGCTCCTTAGGACAGGCCTGCCTTGGCTACAAGGGGAAGCTTTCACTTAAAATATATAGAAGCTCAATAATATTCTTAATTCCTTATATGATTATAAGAAAGGCACCAACAAGCTGGGCAACATGTCAAAACCCCGTCTCTACAAAAAATACAAAAATTAGTTGGGTGTGGTGGCACACACCCGTCGTCCCAGCTACTCGGGAGGCTGAGGTGGGAGAATCACTTAAGCCCAGGAGGCAGAGGTTGCAGTAAGCCGATAATTGCACCACTGAACTCCAGCCTGGGCTACACAGTGAGATCCTGTCACAGAAATGGACCTGTCCTTCTTTTCACCAAACTGAAAAGAAGCCTTTGATGTTGGCAGACTATTAAGAACTAATGCAGTTCCCACAGCAAGCCATTTATTCTCCATCAGAGTGTAGGGCAGTGCCCAACTGAAAAAAACAATACCAAAAAAAATCCCAAAACCAGCAACAGCTCGGGTGATGAGTGCACGAAAATCTCAGGAATCACCACTAAAGAACTTAAAGAACTTATCCATATAACCAAACACCACCTGTTCCCCAAAAACCTATTGAAATAAAAATTTAAACAAAAAACCAACAACGCCAGGCATAAAACATGCTGCAAACCTGCCCATCTGGTTTTCTCCTTTTCTCTGTGACATCAGCACCCTCTGGCATCCCAGCAAAATATTTTCCTCTCTGTCAGGTTCAGTCATGAGCTCCTCCCAGACCTTGGCCCTAGGTATCAGTGGGCAGAGAGGAAGTGATGGGGGAGTAGACCATCCGTGAGAAAATAAGGAACTGGTCCCGCTTGGCAGGAGAGCTGTGGAATGAGTCACTGGGAAACGTGTTCCTGGTCACAGCACCCTGGGAGGTTTCTCTGTCATTCTCTACCACTGTACTTGTGTGATGGAGTAAAATAAAACATATTCTGGAAAGCTACATAATAAAGAACTGAGCCATGCAGGGGAGGAAGGAGAGAAACAGCAGCAGAACTAGGATGTTTGGAAGAGAGTTTGGAATGGGGGTGAGCTTTAGGAAAGCAAGTGTCAAGTGTGGGAGGACTGGAAGAGAAAAATGGGAGATAATTCAAGATTTGCAGTATATTGTGGATATAATTCCCCTCTGGTGTTTTTTTCAGAGATTGCAAAAAGTCTTTAACATTATTTTTCAATTATTTTTAGATAATGAACTGGTGTTTTCTTTGAATATAGCCAAACAGGTGGGAACACAAGAGCCTGCTTTTATATGAAGTCACTTAGAGTGAACATACTGTATTTGTAGCAGCTCGGTTGCTTTATATTTACTAACTTGTTCAATTCTGAGATGGAGTCCTCAAACAGTTTTTTCATATCAGGGCTTCCTTTTCTTGGATTAATGGGCTTCTGGGATCAGTGAACTCCTGCCTCCCTGCACCCTTAACTTCCACCTCCTGACCCTGATCCTGCAAAGTCGTAAGAGTTGTATGCAAAATATTGTATATGGGCAGAAAAGTGTTTTTATTCTGGGGAGACTCTCCATGCAGCACTGTCCCACAGAACTTTCTAGGATGATGAAAACATTCTATATTTGAGTTATATATGGTAGCCATTGGTTACATGTAGCTATTGAGCACTTAAAATGTGGTTACTGCAACTGAGAAACCAACTTTTAAAATTATATTTAATAATAATTAATTTTAATTGTAATAGCCAAATGTGGCTAGTGGCTGCCATACAGGACAGTGTAGGAGTCTATCATTCTCAAAGGTCTGTAAGCTGTACCCCCACCTTCCCCCCAAAAAGGCCAAGAATCACTGAGACCAATCACTTCCCTTTACAGCCCTGCGGTATTGGCACATAGTGCTTAGTAAACACTTGTTGATTTTATTAACTGGTATATAAAGAAGAGTTACTCTAGCTCCAGAAAAGTGGAACTGAGGTACAAAATGGCAAAGGAGCTCATCAGGTTCACCAGATTTTATTTCCTAAGCCCTAAATTCCTTACCCTCAACCCAGAACTTTTTCCCAATCATTTTCCACTGTAACAAACCTTGAAAACTTTCTTTACAGCAGAGTAAATCAGAAACACAAGCAAAGGGTAGGGGTGTGTGAAAAGATTAATAACAGTGCTAAGAATGTTTTTCAGTGCAACAAAAAAGGATGCATTTATTTAGTAGAATCCTGAATTTTTAGACCCAAGTCAGTTTTATATTAAGCTGATTTTTAATGAACTGTGCCAATATAATTCAGGAATGACATCTCCAAGGCAAATACATTCCTTAAAGGTAGAAAACAAGTATGGGAATTATCTGGAGTTTTTTTTTTTTTTTTTTGAGACGGAGTCTCACGCCATCGCCCAGGCTGGAGTGCAGTGGCCAGATCTCAGCTCACTGCAAGCTCCGCCTCCCGGGTTTACGCCATTCTCCTGCCTCAGCCTCCCGAGTAGCTGGGACTACAGGCGCCCGCCACCTCGCCCAGCTAGTTTTTTGTATTTTTTTAGTAGAGACGGGGTTTCACCGGGTTAGCCAGGATGGTCTCGATCTCCTGACCTCATGATCCACCCGTCTCGGCCTCCCAAAGTGCTGGGATTACAGGCTTGAGCCACCGCGCCCAGCCTTTTTTTTCTTTTTTAAGTTAAAAAAAAAATTAACTGAAAGCCAGGAAGCTTCTAGGCTACACATCCCCCCATGCTAACACACGTGCAGCGGCTGAACTTCCTTCTGTCTGCCTGAGGCTGACTCTCCCCCTCAGCCAGCACATGTGCAGGGCTTCTGTGAATGTCACATTGACAGACATTCCTTGCTAGGCAGCTGGGGACCAGTTTCTTTTGTGATTCCATCCTTCTCATGGGCTGCCAGTTTGTCTTGTTGTGGCACACTCCCTGAAGGTGCTAGAAGGACATCAGGTTTTGGGGGGTTTTTTTGTTTGGTTTGTTTTTGAGACAGAGTTTCGCTCTTGTCACCCAGGCTGGAGTGCAGTGGTGCAATCTGAGTTCACTGCAACCTCCGCCTCCTGGGTTCAAGCGATTATCCTGCCTCCACCTCCCGAGTAGCTGGGATTACAGGCATGCACCACCACACCCAGCTAATTCTGTGTTTTTTAGTAGAGACAGGATTTCTCCATATTGGTCAGGCTGGTCTCAAACTCCCAACCTCAGGTGGTCCACCCGCCTTGGCCTCCCAAAGCGCTGGGATTACAGGCGTGAGCCACCGCACCCAGCCTTTGGGTTTTTTTTTTGAAATGGAGCCTTGCTATGTTGCCCAGGCTGGAGTGCAGTGGCATGATCTTGGCTCACTACAACCTCTGCCTCCCAGGTTCAAACCATTCTCCTGCCTCAACCTCCCAAGTAGCTGAGATTACAGGCGCCTGCCACCACACTCCGGTAATTTTGTATTTTTAGTAGAGATGGGGTTTCACCATGTTCGCCAGGCTGGTCTCGAATACCTGACCTCAAGAGATCCACCTGTCTTGGCTTCCCAAAGTGCTGGGATTACAGGTGTGAGTTACCACACCTGGTCAAGAGCAGGTTTTTTTTTTTAATCTGGTGCTATGCTTGGACCCCAGCCTTAAGAGCCCAGGGTTATGTACATGGCATCTGGGACTTTAGTGGCTTCTTCACTCGTGTCTGCTCAACATTTGTTCATTTATTCAACCCACATTTATTGAGCCATAGAACATTGAGCCTGGCTCTGTGCTGGGGACTGCTGCTAGGGATACAACAGTAAGACTCGACCCTGCCCTCACACCATTCACAGACAACTAGAAAGGCAATTACAGCCAGGCGTGGTGGCTCATGCCCGTAATCCCAGCATTTTGGGAGGCTCACTTGAGCCCAGGAGTTCCAAACCAGCCTAGGAAACCTAGTAGACCCCATCTCTACCCAAAAAAAAAAAAAAAAA
>NW_012116043.1:7976528-7982964 GCF_000951035.1 Colobus angolensis palliatus | reverse complement strand
TAATAGAAACAGGGTCTCACTACATTGCCCAGGCTGGTCTCAAACTCCTGCGCTCAAGTGATCCTCCCACCTCAGCCTCCCAAAGTGCTAGTATTACAGGTATTAAGCCACCATGCCTGGCCTAAAAAATAAAAAGGCAATTACAGGCTGCACACAGTGGCTCATGCCTGTAATCCCAGCACTTAGGGAGACTGAGGCGGGCAGATCACTTGAGGTGAGAAGTTCAAGACCAGCCTGGCCAACATGGTGAAACCGTGTTTGTTTTCTTTTCTTTTTTTTTTGAGATGGAGTCTCAATCTGTCGTCCAGGCTGGAGTGCAATGGCACGATCTCACTCACTGCAACCTCCACCTCCTGGGTTCAAGCAATTCTCCTGCTCCAGCCTCCTGAGTAGCTGGGATTACAGGCGCCCGCCACCATGCCCAGCTAATTTTTGTATTTTTAGTAAAGACAGGGTTTTGCCATGTTGGCCAGGCTGGTCTTGAACTCCTGACCCACCTCGGCCTCCCAAAGTGCTGGGATTACAGGTGCAAGCCACTGCGCTGGGCTGTGAAATGGTGTCTATACTAAAAATACAAAAAGTAGCTGGGCATGGTGGCGGGCGCCTGTAATCCCAGCTACTCAGGAGGCTGAGACAGGAGAATCGCTTGAACCCGGGAGGCAGAGGTTACAGTGAGTCAAGATCACACCACTGCACAGCAGCCTGGGTGACAGAGCAAGACTCTGTCTAAAAAATAATAGTAATAGGCCGGGCGCAGTGGCTCACGCCTGTAATCCCAGCACTTTGGGAGGCTGAGGCAGGTGGATCACCTGAGGTCAGGAGTTCGAGACCAACATGGAGAAACCCCATCTCTACTAAAAATACAAAAAATTAAACAGGCATGGTGGCACATGCCTATAATCCCAGCTACTTGGGAGGCTGAGGCAGGAGAATCGCTTGAACCAGGGAGGCAGAGGTTGTGGTGAGCCGAGATCACACCATCCAGCCTTGGCAACAAGAGTGAAACTCCGTCTCCAAAAATAATAAAATAAAATAAATTTAAAAAGGCAATTATAACAATATGAGACATGTGCTACAAGAAATTCAGGGCACTCCTGCAGCTCTTAATGCAGGCTGGAGGGGAGTGTTCAGGGAAGACTTCCTGGAGGGAGTGGCTTCTAAACTGAGACCTGAAGAACCAGATGGTGCTAGGCAGGTAAATGAGAGGAGAGAAAAAGCATTCCAGACAGAAGCAAAGCACTGCAAAGAACACTAGGAGGTCAGAGGCAAGCTTGGGGCTTTTGGGAAGCTAAATAGTTCAGCACAGTTAGAGCATAGGGTGGAGGTGAGGGCTGTTCTTCCTTGCACTAGAGCCACAAGCTACTTACAGTGAGATGCCCTAATGTAAATCAGAGCCTGGCTGGGTTAGATTACACATGCCAGTCCTAAGTATTTCAGATGTTCACTGGCAATCAGTATGAGTTGCCTTTACCATACAAATGTTTATTGTATATCCCTGAATAGGATGATTGTAAAGGGGTGGCATGATCTGTCTGGGGGCAGGGGCCCTGAGGGGAGTATGGTCTCACAGTGTCCAAAGGAGAGCTGTGAATAGCAAAAGGATACTTGTTTGGAAGGCAGAAGGACAGCAGAGTGGGACAAAGCAAAAATCCAATCATCCCTCCTCAAGTGCGGAAGATGGGGCTCAGGGGGAGCAGAATTCAAAATGTGAGGATGTTTATTAAAACCTGTGATTTCCCCCCAAAATTAGAGGGGACCTCAATCTGCATCCAGAGGGGGCTGGTTAAGCAGGAAATGTACAGTTCTAGTTCTGAATACTATGCAGACATTAAAAATACCACATTCGTATGTGTGGATATGAAAAGATCTCCAAGATACTGACATCTACAGTGTGTACTGTGCTATATGCTAGGGACACAGCAGAGGGGAGAAAGTATCTGCCCCCTGCAGACAACACCATCTCCACAACCTCACCTTGGCCTTCAGGATGTGCCTGTAGCAGCTTCTCCTCCTCTCCTGCTACTCCTAGCAGCTTCTCTGGGATCTGCTGTCTGGAAGCCTGTGTCCCTTTCCTTCCCCCAGGTCTTTGCATGGCCTGCCTCCTCTCCCTGGACACTGTTTCGCTCCCTCCACCTCTGCCTCCCGAATCTTTGCCTGGCCAAGCCCTCCTCAGCCTTCAGGTTCTAATAAGGGGCCCAGACCTGTGTGACCCAATCTAGAACTTTCCTTTGAGTTTATACCTCTGAAAGGCCTTGTTGTCTGCCATTACTCCTTTTGTTCCGCCTCAAAGCATTCAAAGCATTTTTTCTTTTTCTTTTTTGAGACGGAGTCTCGCTCTGTTGCCCAGGCTGGAGTCCAGTGGCTTCATCTCGGCTCACTGCAAGCTCCGCCTCCCGGGTTCATGCCATTCTCCTGCCTCAGCCTCCCAAGTAGCTGGGACTACAGGCGCCCGCCACCACGCCTGGCTAATTTTTTTGTATTTTTAGTAGAGATGGGGTTTCACTGTGTTAGCCAGGATGGTCTCAATCTCCTGACTTCATGATCCGCCTGCCTTGGCCTCCCAAAGTGCTGGGATTACAGGCGTGAGCCACCACGCCTGGTCACATCTTTCTGTATTTCTCTAGAAACATTCTAGAATCATTATATCAAGTTCTGTATGGCATCCTGTGGTATTTTAATTGGAATGGTGTTGCATCTCTAAATCTACATGGGAATTTTAAAATTGTTTTGCTGTGTTTGGCCTTCCCATCCAGAAGCATATCAGTTTCCATCTATTCACATATTTCTTAATTTATTTTTTCCTATTTGTAGTTTATGATTCTTGTATTTACTGAAGTCTGTATAACACTGTGCTAATACCAGTGACTTCCTGTGATGTCTTATCTTTGACAATATTTATGACACCAAATGTGTGGTGTGGTCTTTATCTCTGGCACCAGATACATGTCATTTTTCCACATCAATTTTAGTCAATTATCTGAGATCAATTGGACCTCTGAAAATTCCATTCAGTTCTGACACTAACTACCCAGAGTTAGCACAGACCCTGAACAAAGGTTAAGGGCTGAGTCCCGTAAGACCACCCCCACTTCAGATGCCTGCACAAATGAGGTACCCCAGCTACCCACATTTTTGTTGGGCCTACTACAAATTCAGAGGTTCCCACTCAACCCCTTCAGGTTCAACAATTTACTAGAGTGACTCACAGAACTCAGGACAGCACCTTATTTACATTTTCCAGTTTATTATAAAGGATACAACTAGGATCAGCCAAATGGAAGCGATGCATAGGGCAAGGCATGGGGCGGGGCACAGTGGGAGACGGCAGGCACAGAGCTTCCATGTCCTCTCTAGGTGCACCACCCTCCCAGCACATCAGTGTGTTCATCATTCCAGACTCTTGGAACCTCCTGTTCAAGAGTGTTTGGAGCCCAGTCACTAGCCCCACTCACCTCCCTGGAGGTTGGCAGATGGAGCTGAAAGTTCCCATCTCTAATAATGTGGATGGTCTTTCTGGTGAATTCCCATATGTATGTTAATAAAATAAATGATTAAATTTTGTCTTCTTTTTGTTTGTTTTAGAGACAGGGGTCTTGCTCTGTTGCCCATGGGGCAGTGCAGTGTCATGATGCTAGCCCACTGCAGCCTCGACCTTCTGGACTCAAGTGATCCTCCTGCCTCAGGCTGCTGAAGTGTTGGAATTATGGGTGTAAGCCACCATGCCTGGCCTTCTCTTGTAATATATCTTTCATCTGTTTAATTCACAGGCCCCCAAAGACTAAACCTGAGGGTGGATAAAAAGTTTTCCCTCCCAGACACTGTCTACAAACTGATTCTAAAATTTACACAGAAGCCAGGGCACTGTGTTCTGCACCTGTAGTCTCAGTTGCACACTTGGGAGCTACTTGGGAAGCTGAGACAGGAAGATCACTGGAGGCCAGGAGTTTGAGGCTATAATACACCACGATCATGCCTGTGAGTAGCCAATGCACTCCAGCCTGGGCAACATAGAAAGGCAAAGGTACTAGTTACGCCAAAATAATTTTTTTTTTTTGAGATGGAGTCTCGCTCTGTCGCCCAGGCTGGAGTGCAGTGGCGCGATCTCGGCTCACTGCAAGCTCCACCTCCCAGGTTCACACCATTCTCCTGCCTCAGCTTCCTTAGTAGCTGGGACTACAGCCGCCCACCATGCCCGGCTAATTTTTTGTATTTTTAGTGGAGATGGGGTTTCACCGTGTTAGCCAGCATGGTCTCAATCTCCTGACCTTGTGATCCGCCCGCCTCGGCCTCCCAAAGTGCTGGGATTACAGGCATGAGCCACCATGCCCGGCCTCGCCAAAACAAATTTTTTACAGAGAAAGGCAAAGGTACTAGATTAGCCAAAACAATTCTGAAAAAAAAATAGAGGACTCACATACTCACATTACCCAACTTCAAGACTCACTATAAAAGTTACAGTATTCAAAGTAGGGTGGGATCAGCAAAAAGATAAACACATAGAGCAATGGGACAGAATAGACAGCCCAGGCTGGACACGGTGGCTCACACCTGTAATCCCAGCACTTTGGGAAGCCGAGGCAGGAGGACTGCTTGAGTCCACGAGTTTGAGACCAGCCTGGGCAAGATGGCGAGACCTCTTTCTCTACAAAAAAATAAAAATTTAGCCAGGCATGGTGGCTCATGCCTGTGGTCCCAGCTACTTAAGGGGCTGAGGCAGCAGGATCCCTTAAGCCCAGGATCCAGCCTGGAAAACAGAGCAAGACCTCATCTCTTAAAGAAAAGAAAAAGAATAGACAGCAGAGAGCCCAGCAATACATGATATATGCACAAAAATAGTCAATTCATTTTTTTTTTGGAGATGGGGTCTTGCTTTGTTGTCCAGGCTGGAGTACAGTGTGTGATCATGGCTCCCTGCAGCCTCAACCTCCCAGGCTCAAGTGATTCACCTGCCTCAGCCTCCCAAGTAGCTAGGACCACAGTAGCTGGAACCACAGGTGCACGCCACCATGCCTGGCTAATTCTTAAATTTTTTGTAGAGATGAGGTTTCCCTATGTTGCCCATGCAGGTCTTGAATTCCTGGGCTCAAGCAATCTACCTGCCTCGGCCTCCCAAACTGCTGAGATTACCATAAGCCACGTCTCCCAGCCTGATTTTTGACAGAGTTGCAAACAAAATTCAATGGAGAAAGGACAATCTTTTTAGGACCTGAATTGGGAACCAATTCAAAAGTTTTGAATAGAGAAGAGTCATATTATTCCTTGTTTTTTTGTTTCGTTTTGAGACAGTCTCGCTCTGTTGCACAGGCTGGAATGCAGTGGCACGATATTGGCTGACTGGAACTTCCACCTCCTGGGTTCAAGCGATTCTCATGCCTCAGCCTCCCGGGTAGCTGGGATTATAGGCGCCTGCACCATGCTTGGCTAATGTTTTTTGTATTTTCAGTAGAGATGGGGTTTCACTATGTTGGCCAGGCTGGTCTCGAACTCCTGGCCTCTGGTGATCCACCCACCACGGCCTCCCAAAGTCCTGGGATTACAGGTGTGAGCCACCGCACCTGGCCTTGACTGGACTTTTAAAAGGCTCACTGTGGCCACTTGGAGAAGAATAGTCTGTGGCACAGCAAAGGTGGGCACAGAAAGACCCACTGGATGCTACTGTAATTGTCTATATGGAAAATGACAATAGCTTGGACTAAAATCATAAGAGTGTGGACTAAAATTAGAAGAGTGGCCAGTGGCCAGGCGCAGTGGCTCACGCCTGTAATCCCAACGCTTTGGGAGTCCAAGGCAGGTGGATCACTTGAGGTCAGGAGTTCGAGAACAGCCTGGTCAACGTGGCAAAACCCTGTCTCTACTAAAAATACAAAAATTAGCTGGGTATGGTGGTGCATGCCTGTAACCCCAGCTACAAGGGAGGTTGAGGCAGGAGAATTGCTTGAACTTGGGAGATGGAGGCTGCAGTGAGCTGAGATTGTGCCACTGTACTCCAGCCTGGACGACAGAGCAAAGCTCTGTTTCAAAAAACAAAGGTCAGAAGAGTGAAGGTGGTGAGATATATTTTCAAGATTGAGCTTAAAGAATTTGTTGATGGATTAGATATGAGGTGTGAGAAATATACACAAGTCAAGGAAAACATCTAGATCTCTCTCCTGAGAAGAATGCAGTGGCTATTTACTGTGATGAGGAACCCTTCAGGATAAGCAGGCAGGTTTGGGAGTAAAGCAGGTCTGTTGTGGATGTGTTAGGTTTGAGACAGATGCCTGTTATACATCCTAGAGCTATTTTAAAAAGGACTTGGAGATATAGGATGGGCATTCAGGGGCAAAGTTTGGGGTGAAAATAAAAATTTGGCCGGGCGCGGTGGCTCAAGCCTGTAATCCCAGCACTTTGGGAGGCCGAGACGGGCGGATCACGAGGTCAGGAGATCGAGACCATC
>NW_012116043.1:7972732-7973238 GCF_000951035.1 Colobus angolensis palliatus | reverse complement strand
AAAAGCAGGTAACAAAAATGATACATTGGCGAGGTTCAGTGGCTCATGCCTACAATAGCAGCACTTTGGAGGCCAAGGTGGGAGGATTGCTTGAACCCAGGAGTTCGAGATAAGCCTGGGCAACATAGTGATATCTCATCTCTATTAAAAATCAAAAAAATTAGCCAGGTGTGGTGGTGTGCACCTGTGATCCCAGCTACTTAGGAGGGAGGGGCAGTCAGATCCCTTGAGCCTGGGAGTTTGAGGCTGTAGTTTCAAACTCAGCCTATTTGATAGAGCAAGACCCTGTCTCAAAAAAAAAAAAAAGAAATATATATACACACACACACACACACACACACACACATACAGTGTGATAGGTAGTATATGATATATGTATTTATGTGTAGACTAGATGTATTTAAGACAAGATATTGACAATGGTTATCTCTGTACAGTTAACATGTATAATTTATTCCTTGTGTTCTTCTGTATCTTCCACCATGTGCATTTATTATTTTTGTAAT
>NW_012116043.1:7964819-7970582 GCF_000951035.1 Colobus angolensis palliatus | reverse complement strand
ATCTGTCTGCCTCAGACTCCCAAAGTGCTGGGATTACAGGCACCCGCCACTACGCCCGGCTAATTTTGTTTTTGTATTTTTAGTAGAGATGGGGTTTCACCATGTTAGCCAGGATGGTCTCAATCTAAAACAGAATCATTTATTGAGTGCACTCAGGCCCAACTGACTCAATGTCCAAAAGATTGGGCCTGGAAGAAAGACAGCACTTGACTTTTATATACACTTCACAAAAGGGGGTGGGCTAGCTTGAAGCAAGCTTACAGTGGCGTGAAAGCAGGGATACAGAGGCAGGACAAACTCAGGATTGCACATGACTGTTGCCAAGCAACCCAGATGTCCATTATCTAGGTTTGCCTAGGCACAGGCTTATCCCATAACCTTCACTATGGCGCCCAGGTGGCTGTAACTCAGGCCAGCTCAGAGGCTCATGACCTTCACTCCACTGCTTAGATAAAACAATACTTGAAGTCACTAGTCACAGAGAACAGGAATCTATAAACTCATTCCATAAAACAAAGGAAAATTTGCTTTTCTTCTCCCTATGTTGAGGGAGTGCTGGGAAAGTCTCCAGAGCACATTAGATAATATTATCAAGAATTTTCCTGGGTCTGGGTTGTGCCTATTGCTGCCTCTGGTACAAGTCAGCCTAATACAGGAAAACTTATTTCTCTTTCTTTTTAATTTTTTTTTTTTAATTTCCCGCCTCAACAGAGCCACTGGTGACCGCAGAATACAGTCCACATGTCTTAACCAGGCTTATAAGACTGCAAAGGTCTGGCTGCTCCCCACCCCTACTCCCTGCCTTGTCTCTCCCACACTCCCCCAACAGCTTCTCTGGAGCCAAGTCAGCCTCCTTCCAGCTTTAGGCCTTTGAACATGCTGTTCTTTCCACCTAAAAAGCTCCCTGCACTTCCCCCAGCCTAGTTCCCTGCTTGGATAGATTGTTTCTCTAATGTGACTCCTGGAAAAGCCTTCCTTGCGTCCCAGGCTAGAGCAGAGCCTCCATTAACAGCTCTCACACCAGCCTATCTTTCTCCTCCACTGCATTTGTCACATCCTGTGATCCTATGTGCATCCTTTTCAATGTCTGTCTCCACACATAAAATGTAAACTCCAAGAGGATAGGAACTGTGTCTGACTTGCTTCCTTTCATGTCCCTTGTGCCTAGATGGGGGCCTTGTATCAAGCAGGTGCTCAACAAATGTCTGTTGAAAAAATGAGGCAAGGTGCGGTGGCTCATGCCTGTAATCCCAGCACTTTGGGGGGCCAAGGCGGGTGGATCATCTGAGGTCGGGAGTTCAAGACCAGCCTGACCAACATGGAGAAACCACATCTCTACTAAAAATACAAAAAATTAGCCCGGTATGGTGGTGGGTGCCTGTAATCCCACCAACTCAGGAGGCTGAGGCAGGAGAATCACTTGAACCCAGGAGGCGGAGGTTGCGGTGAGCCAAGATCATGTCACTGCACTCCAGCCTAGGCAACAAGAATGAAACACTGTCTTGGCTGGGCGGGTGGCTCAAGCCTGTAATCCCAGCACTTTGGGAGGCCGAGACGGGCGGATCACGAGGTCAGGAGATCGAGACCATCCTGGCTAATACAGTGAAACCCCATCTCCACTAAAAAAAATACAAAAAACTAGCCGGGCGACGAGGCGGGTGCCTGTAGTCCCAGCTACTCGGGAGGCTGAGGCAGGAGAATGGCGTAAACCTGGGAGGCGGAGCTTGCAGTGAGCTGAGATCCGGCCACTGCACTCCAGCCTGGTGACAGAGTGAGACTCCGTGTCAAAAAAAAAAAAAACACTGTCTCAAAAAAAAAAAAAACACTGTCTCAAAAAAAAAAAAAAGACTAAGTGACTAAGAGGCAGGGTAGGAACTCAAGGCTCATCCTCTACATGGCCAAAGCACTTAGGCAGGAAAATTAAGTAAGCAATAGAGCTTCTCTGGGGCAGGTGCCAAGGGAAGTCCATCTCTGTACCTAGCACCTAGCTCTGGGCCTGGCCCATAGTAAAAGCTCAGAGAATATTGCTAGCTGAGTAAGCATTACTTCCATGTACACATACTCCGCTCTCAGCGGTGATCTCATCCAGTCCCGCGGCTTCAAATGTCACCTATAAGCTGATGACTCTCCAAATTATAGCTCAAGGCTGGCCCTCTTCCCAGAACTCATATATCCAGCTGCATATATGACATCTCCACTTGGAATATCTAGTAGGCATCTCAGACTTAACATGGCCAAAACAGAACTTTTTGTTTCTTCTGCCAGACTTCCCCATCTCAATCTATTCTTCTCATTGTTCAGCTCACAAGTCTGGAGTCATCCTTGACTGCCTCTGGTTCCCTCCTATTCTGCATCCAATTCCTCAGCAAATCTGTCAGCTCTACCTTCAGAATACATCTGGAATCTGGCCATCTGTGCCCCATCTCTGCCACCACCTCCTTGTCCAAGCCAGCATTCCTTCTTACCTGGATTGCTGCAATAGCCTCTAACTGCTCCCACCTCTCTCACTGCTCCCATCAGCTTCCCCACACTCCGTCCTCATGTAGGAGCCAGGTCATCAAGTCTTGGCTCAAATGGTACCTTCTCAGAGAAGTCTTCCTAGAAACTCTTTAAAACAAGACCCCTCACCCAGCGACGCTTGGTTCTCTTATTCTACTTATTTTATTTGATTGTTTTTGAGGTGGAGTCTTACTCTGTCGCCTGGGCTGGAGTGCAGTGGCACAATCTCAGCTCACTGAAACCTCTGCCTCCCGGGTTCAAGCAATTCTCCTGCCTCAGCCTCCTGCGTAGCTGGACTACAGGTGCATGCTGCCACACTCAGCTAATTTTTTTGTATTTTAGTAGAGACGGGATTTCACCGTGTTGCCCAGGCTGGTCTCGAACTCCTGAGCTCAGCCAGTCTGCCCACCTTGGCCTCCCAAAGACCTAGGATTACAGGCGTGAGCCACCGTGCCTGGCCTATTCTACTTTATTTTTATCCACTGCCCTTATCAGGGATAAATATTTTTGCTTGATTTTATCTTTATTCTCCTGCTATAAGTTCTATGAAGAAGGAACTTTGCCTGTTTTGTTCTCTTGTGCATCTCCAGCACCTGGAACAGGGCCTGACTCAGGCTCTGACAGTTCTTGCTCAGAAATCTCCCTAGAGTCATAAATGAAGGGCTAAATGAACTCTGAGAGAGTTTTGGAGAGTCAGATTTTCTCCCAGTGAATCAGAATCTAGATGCCAGAAATCAGATACCAACTACCTATTTTCTTGTTTAGAGCCCTAGAATAATTAAAAGCTAACTCAAGACCACTTTGCATATAATTAAAGAGTGACACTGAGGTCGCCTACTGGGTCACAGAGGCCTTGTTAGCTCCTAGAGCAGACTACAGATCCTGCCTCTTAGTGTACATGGGAGCTAGCCAGCTCGATCTGTAATTGTTGCTCTTTCCGTTCCTTCATCTGTAAGTAGGCCTGCCTGCCTTGTGGCCTTTACATGGAGCTGTGAGCTTGGGATCTATGACATTCAAACTCAGTCCAGATTGTTTAGGATGGTGGTTTTCAACGGCTGGGGAGTGATTTCACCCTCCAGAAGACATTCGGCACCATCTGCAGACATTTTTGGTTGTTGAAACTGGGGGTGTGGTGTGACTGGCATCTAGTGGGTAGAGGCCAGGGGTGCTGTTAAACATCCTCAAATGCATAGGACAGCTCCCCACAACAAAAAAACTTTCTGGCCCAAAAGGTGAATAGTGCTAAGGTTGAGAAGTCCTGGTCTACAGGAACACTAATGATAAATGGTAACCAGCATCACTGATGTTTGCCACATGCCCAGTAGTGCACTACATTCTCATGTGTACCATCTCACTTAATCCTCACATTGTCCCTGAGAAACAAGGACTCTTATAATCCCCATTTTACAGATGAGGAACCTGAGGCTCAGAGAGGTGGACTCACTTGCCTAATGTCACATGGCTTAGTAGGGACAGATGAACACCCAAGGCTGCCTGGCCTCAAACTCTGTTCCTTTAACATCTGTTCTGGGTTGCTCTGCCCTGTGACTGGGAGCTGAGGGGGCCTGTTAGTCCTCTCTGAATGTGTCTTCGTCTGCTGCCCCTGTGGACAGTAGAGTGTCGGTCTATGCAGGCGATGCTTGGCTATTAGCCAGAAGGGAGGTTTTCCTTCCCTGAGTTGTCTCAGCCTTTCTGGCCTCACTCTCCCTGCACTGCAGTACAGTCCTTGGCTCCAAAGCTCAGCTCCCCTGCCAGCCCCCGGCTGGTGCCAGCCCTTCTCCATGGGGTGGAAGCTTCTGGATTCAGACCTAGGCCTTACATTCTCTCCCACATGGTGCCTCCTTTCTGGACGGGGTCCTCAATCCACTCTGGGGCCTGCAAGGTCACTTCACACCTCCTTTCAGGTAAGGGAGGGTTAGAGCTGCTAGGGTGGTCACAGGACTCATGGTCCAAGAAAGTACTCAGGTCCCAGAAAGCTAGACAAGTGATTGCTGGACTGGGCTGGGAACAGAGTGATCCTGGGGCAGTAGTGAGGCACAGGCCATGGTCCTACTTGTGGATGAGGTGAGGAGAGCTGCAGACCCCCAAAGAATCCCTCAGCCTGCCTGTGAGTAACAACTCTGAAGGGCTTTCTGAGGGCCCTGGGAAAGTCTGATGACCGGAGTTGAAAGGTGATTCTGTCCAAGGAAGATCACGACAGCCAAGGACCAATGCAGGGTCAAGTTTGAGGTGTTTGTTGCTGAGGAATCAAGGCTGAAGTAGTTTGAACTATCCATGCTTTCTTCCATCCATCCATCCACCCACCCACATATATTTAGGGAGCTCTCACCAGGCACCAAGGATGCTTAGTGTCTCCAGGGACATCACCCTGTTCTGAGGCATCAGCTCCCTTTGTTTAGGTGTAGCTCAGAGGTTCCACCTACCATGTGGGACTGTGGAGTCAGATCAGGATTCAAATCCCAGCTCTGTCACTTTCTATCACTGTGACTTTAGGTAAGGGACTTCATCTCTTTGAACCTCATTTTCTTCATCTGTGTAATAAAGAGACAAACAGTTCTTACCTTGTAGAATTGTTATGAGAAGCCAATGAGATAATGTGTCTAAAATGTCTGGCACATGGTAAGGTCTCAATACATAGTGGCAGTAGCTACCATTTATTATACCATGGCTAGGTCTCTAGATGCATTATTTAATATAATCCCTGCCACCAACCTATAACGAAGATGTGATCTCCATTTAAAAATCAGGAACCTACAAGGTGGGTGGATCACCTGAAGTCTGGAGTTCGAGACCAGTCTGGCCAACATGGTGAAACCCTGTCTCTACTAAAAATACAAAAATTAGCCAGGTGTAGTGACTAACCCATGTAATCCCAGCAACTCGGGAGGCTGAGGCAAGAGAATCGCTTGAACCTGGGAGGGGGAGGTTGCAGTGAGCTGAGATCGCACTACTGCACTTCAGCCTGGGTGACAGAGCAAAAGTCTGTCTCAAAAATAAATAAATAAATAAAAATAAAAAATAACAATCAGGGTCGGGTGCGGTGGCTCATGCCTATAATCCCAGCACTTTGGGAGGCTGAGGTGGGCAGATCACCAGGTCAGGAGATTGAGACCATCCTGGCTAACAGGGTGAAACCCCGTCCCTACTGAAAATATAAAAAATTGCGGGCCGGGCAAGCCTGTAATCCCAGCACTTTGGGAGGCCGAGACGGGCGGATCACGAGGTCAGGAGATCGAGACCATCCTGGCTAACACGGTGAAACCC
>NW_012116043.1:7956349-7963694 GCF_000951035.1 Colobus angolensis palliatus | reverse complement strand
CGATCTCCTGACCTCGTGATCCGCCCGTCTCGGCCTCCCAAAGTGCTGGGATTACAGGCTTGAGCCACCGCGCCCGGCCAAGGGTAGCATTTTTCAAGTGTAGGACACATATCACTTATAGTGTCCGAGATCAGTTTAACAATGCAAAAATAAATGTTTTATACTCTAATATTTATATTTTATAGTTACCTTCTATTTATGGCCAGTGAGACTGGCTTTCCATTTACGGTAATGATATGAATTTGTCTTTTAAAAGCATACTTATTAGGCCGGGTGTGGTAGCTCACGCCTGTAATCCCAAAACTTAGGGAGGCCAAGGCAGGCAGATCACTTGAGCTCAGGAGTTCGAGACCAGCCTGGCCAACATGGAAACACCCTGTCTCTACAAAAATAGAAAAATTAGCCGGACATGGTGGTGTGCACCTGTATCCCATCTACTCAGGAGGCCAAGGCAGAAGAATCGCTTGAACCCAGATCACGCCATTGCACTCCAGTCTGGGCAACAGAGTGAGACTCCATCTCAAAAAAATAAAATAAAACAAAAAGTATACTTATTTAAAAAACAGAGGGAGTTCAAAGAAAATTATTAAATAATATATTATATAAAGCATTACTTTTTATTATTATTATTATTTTTTTTTTTTGAGACAGAGTCTCGCTCTGTCTCCCAGATTGGAGTGCAGTGGCACGATCTTGGCTCACTGCAAGCTCAGCCTCTGGGTTCACGCCATTCTCCTGCCTCAGCCTCCCAACTAGCTGGGACTATAGGCACTCACCACCACGCCCGGCTAATTTATTTATTTTTTCTGTATTTTTAGTAGAGACGGGGTTTCACCATGATAGCCAGGATGGTCTTGATCTCCTGACCTTGTGATCTGTCCTCCTCGGCCTCCCAAAGTGCTGGGATTACAGGCGTGAGTCACCACGCCCGGCCATATAAGGTATTATTGATGAACAATTACATTATTATATTATAATGATAGTATTATTATAGTAAAAATTAAATAAATAATAATAGAGGTAGTGTAGACATGGAAAAAAATCATGAGGATGATTTAGGAAATTTCCCTGGGGTTTCTACTTAGTGGAGTCACCGTGGCTTTACTTTAGTGTCATCTGCATTTCCAGGGTCCTCACTTGTCAACCTATTTCTTCCTCAAGAGAGGTACTATATAGGAATATTATAACTTCTCAAACCCTGAATCTCACCATTAGGAACATGGAACTGGAAAAAGCTGTTGATTTAATTGATATGCATATGTTGAACCTGAAGAGGTTCTAATTATTCCCATTTTTTTCCTTTTTTTTTTTTTTTTTGAGACGGACTTTCGCTCTTGTTGCCCAGGCTGAGTGCAATGGCACAATCTCGGCTCACTGCAACCTCCGCCTCCCGGGTTCAAGCGATTCTCCTGCCTCAGCCTCCTGAGTAGCTGGGATTACAAGGCATGCACCACCACGCCCGGCTAATTTTGTATTTTTAGTAGAGATGGGGTTTCTCCATGTTGGTCAGGCTGGTCTCGAAATCCTTACCTCAGGTGATCTACCCGCCTCGGCCTCCCAAGGTGCTGGGATTATAGGCATGAGCCACTGCACTTGGCCTATTCCCATCTTTTTCTTTCTGGAGTTGTGTGTCTCTGCTCAAATTGTTTTATTTTTATTTTTTGAGATGGGGTTTGGCCATATTGCCCAGGCTGGTCTCCAACTCCTGAGCTCAAGCGATCCCCTCCACTCGGCTTCTCAAAGTGCTGGGATTACAGGTGCGAGCTACCATGCCCAGCCACAAATTGTTTTAAGTAGAGAGTAGGTGGTCAAGAGAAAAATGTAGAAATGTAAATAGGAGGCTTCCAGATACATGATTAACCTGACAACTTATTTATGGAGGTTCAAAAATACATTATAGGTATTTCAGAGCTGGTTGTTCAAAACCTTGCTGTGGCCTTTGGGATAGTTCTATAAACTGACAATTATTGATAAGATTCATTGATCATTTACTATGTGCCTCACATTGTGCTGAGAGAACTTCAAATGTTTTATACTGCTAACAAGCATATGAACTGGTTTCCTTTTACACTTAGTCCTCCTTTACTTAAAGAAAACATTCAAATAGCTAATAAATGACAGTGCTGGGATTTAAATCCAGATCTGACTTGTCCCTCAACTCCCCCAAGATCTTGCTTTTTTAACCACTTCGTGTCTCCTCCCTCAGCTAGAGGGGACGTCATCTCTCTAAGGGCCACTTTTTCGTCCATTAGGATACCTCCTCCTCGGAGATAAATCCCAATCAAGAATCTCTCCCACACAGGAAAGACTGCCTCACCTGAGCAAGAAGCCTCACCCTGGACAAAAACCCCGGGGCTCAACACTCCCAAATCCACCCGGATCCCCATCCCCACCCCCTTAAAGATGTCCGCATTGCTTGGCAGAGACCCCACTCTTGGGGATAATCCCTTACTCGTAAGGAAACACCCTCCCTCCTTAAAGCCCTCCCTCAATCCTGAGGATGCCCTCTCCTAAATATTTCAGAGCAGAACCACTACAAATGGGGCCCAGTGCAAAATGAAAACGTAAGGGCCCCTCCTGTGAGACTGCACTGCTGGTTTGCCCACAAAGCCGGCCCTGCTTCAGAGATACCTTTTCAGTAAAGGGAGAGGCCACTTCTGTCATAATCCTGCTAACCTGGGGTCGGAGATCCTGCGACCTGTCGTGGTGGCGGGGTGGGGGCAGGGATGGCCACCAACTTCTAGAGACTGTTGTTCGAGAACACACCCTGGGACAACCTCCGTGAATTTGGAATCACTTCCCTTGGCCCAGGCAGAAGCTGCCTTCCTACCTCTCCAGACAGCTGGGTGGTCCTCGCAACCGGGCCGGGGCTCCACCTTCTGGGTATGTGTGTGTGTGCGTGTGTGTGTGTGTGTGTGTGTGTGTGTGTGTGTGTGTATGTGGGCCTCGCCGCGTGGGGCCCATTGCCGGGGCAACCGACGCCGTGAGCGGTGCATTGTGGTCTGCAACAAAATGCAGGAGAAAGATCCTGAGGGAACCATGGAGTCCCTGGACCAATGGAAGAATGCCGTGGGCTGCGTCAAGCCAATAGCGTCACGCGGCGGGGGGCGGGGCCGGCGGGAGCGGGGCGGGCCCTGAGCACTAGGCGGCGGCGGCTGGCGTGGGGCTGCTTAGATGCGCCACGGCTTTGGTAGCGACGGGAGCTCTACGAGGGCCTGAGCTGTGCAAGCACCTCCCCCAGGAGACCGTTGCAGTCGGCCAGCCCCCTTCTCCACGGTGAGAAACTCGGGGGGCCAGGGGCTATCCTCGCTGCCTTATTTCGCCCCACTCTGGACTTAGCCCGCCGCGTAGCCCGCGCTTGCTGAGAAGTGGGGTGGGGGGCGTCGTCCCGTTGTGGCGCCGGCCGGGGTGGGGGCAGTTAGTGCCTGGGGGGCGCGGCCCAACTCAAACCCTTACCCCAGGCCTTGCCCGCTAGGTAACCATGTGCGACCGAAAGGCCGTGATCAAAAATGCGGACATGTCGGAAGAGATGCAACAGGACTCGGTGGAGTGCGCTACTCAGGCGCTGGAGAAATACAACATAGAGAAGGACATTGCGGCTCATATCAAGAAGGTGAGGATGGGCGTGGGGGCCGAGGCGCAGCGGGGAGCAGGGAGTTCCTTCCCCCCGATCCTGCTTTCTCAGGGCGCCTGACAGGTCCCGGGAACACCCCTGGCGGCTCCGGGTGTAGAAGCTTCCAGAAAGGACGCAGATGCATTTTGCACTCCGCTGGAGAAGACCAGACCCCCGGCGTCCGAAGTTTTTTTTTTTTTTTCTTAATTATCCAGCTCCGCGGGGGGAAAGCGCCACCTAGCAACGGTATCTAAGACCTGGGAGCAGCAGTTCCCCCTTCTGTGTGGTTCCTGCGCCCAGGATCCATCTGGGTGTTCCGGAGGGGGGAGCTGCGTGGGTGTTTCCAGCCGGGCCGGGAGGAGATCTTGCCAGCCTTCCAGTGGGGAGTTGAGGGAAAGTGGGTGGTGGCGGGGCTGGGGGCTGGGGTGGGGGCTTGGCAAATGGCAGTCTAGAAAGCCGGCAGGACTGCCAACTTCTCGAGCAGTGTTTGCTGGAAGGGAAGAAAGCTGGCAGCCTAAGCCGTGGGAGGGTTCCAGTCGAGAATGGGAAGATGAAAGACTTCAGATGGAACAGAAATAAATGCCTTTTTTGACAAACGCAGCAGTGCGTGCGTCTAGCTTGCAAGAGCGTTACTCCTCTTCGTAGCTTTAAAAGAAGTTTTCGCACTGCGTGCTGTTAGAGTAGCTAAATCTTGTGTGACTCTCCATAAACACTTGTAAGAATTTTGTAGAGAAAGATTACCGTTGCCACCCAGTGCCCCCCACAGGCATTCTACTCCCTAGTACCTCTTGGGGTGGGATAAATGGCGATGAGTTGTTCCTACAACTTGCTAACCTAGTGGACAGGGTAGTAGATCAGCATCATCCGGACAGATGTGGAGAGGACGGCTGTTTGGATTAAGGATAAAACTTGGCCAGTTGACAGATTATGTTTACAGCATTCTTTACGGCAATAGTGGAGTGCTTCAGTATTGTGTCCCTGTAAATTTAATTTTGATCCGCAATCATTTGGTATACAGTGCTGTTTGAAGTTTTATCCTTTTGGAAAATCTTGTATTGCAGAGATGCAGTTAAGATCTTTGTGATGAGGAATGGGATGGGCTAATTTTTTACCATTTTCTTGGAATTGGGGGCATGGCAAATACAGTAGGGTGGTTCTCTACACAGAACATGATAAACCACACCTGTTAATATCACCGTCTGTCAATGAATAAGAATATTATAGAAGGTATGAAGGTGTAATTACCGTAACAACAAAGCACCCTGTCTTTAAGGCTGACCTTTTGTCCTTTGACCTCCTCAGCCTCCATTCCCATCTTAGCTCAGACTGCAAGTATGTTTGTATTAATGCAGTATGTAGGCGGCTTGGAGCTGGGGAACATTCTTTCATTGTAAGAATTTGCAGATGCTGACGTTCCTCCTTTCTGCCCCTACAGGCTCTGGCTTATCCAGGAGGCAAACACTGACCTCTGGTAATTAAAATTCTAGTTCTTTTCTTTTGTCTTTCCCAGGAATTTGACAAGAAGTACAATCCCACCTGGCATTGCATCGTGGGGAGGAACTTCGGCAGTTATGTGACACATGAAACCAAACACTTCATCTACTTCTACCTGGGCCAAGTGGCCATTCTTCTGTTCAAATCTGGTTAAAAGCATGGACTGTGCCACACACCCAGTGATCCATCCAAAAACAAGGACTGCAGCCTAAATTCCAAATACCAGAGACTGAAATTTTCAGCCTTGCTAGGGGAACACCTCGATGTTTGAACCTTTGTTGTGTTTTGTACAGGGCATTCTCTGTACTAATTTGTTGTGGTTATAAAACAATTAGCAGAATAGCCTACATTTGTATTTATTTTCTATTCCATACTTCTGCCCATGTTGTTTTCTCTCAGTCCATTCCTTTAAAAAATAAATCTGTTGCAGATGTGTATGTGTGTGAATTACAATTTGTTCAAATAACAGCATTGAAGATTGTCACTTGATCAGATGTCCAGGTTGGTGGGGATGAGTCCATCCTTACAGAAGTAAGTTTCTGTGGGGCATTTCAGTACTCTTTAGTCACATTCTCACCGGTCCTGCAGCTGTTGTGCATCACAAAGAAACATTTAAATTAAATCTTAGTCCTAATTTGAAAATCAGTATTTAAGGATATTTGTTAAGACATTGCTATAGAATGTTCTGGGCCTTTGGCCTCAGGTTGTGATGGATGTGTGGTAGTACTTGAAGCTTTCTATGGCTATAAAATGGAAATAAGCTCAAAACAAAGTTGGGATAATGAAACGGATTCCCTTGTCTAGCCCCTTCCCCTGCCTAGAAAGAAGGTGGCCTTAGGGGAAAGTAAATGTTTCTGAGCAGCAGTCTTAATGCTCTTCTAACAAAGCCTTTGCAGGAATTTACATTATCAGCCTGCTGTGCTGTGCTTTGCTGTGGTCAGGAACAAGTGTGAATTGATGCCTTTTCCTGAAAAGACCCAATTAAAGCTGGGGACAAGTAGCCATCAAAGGTTTCCTGCTATCAATTTTAAGAGGACTGCAGTCTTAGAAAAGCAAATATGGCAGACTTGTAGGTGGAAAGGAAATAAGACAGGCTGAAACAACCCACACCCGTCTTGGGGAACTGCAAGAAGAGTCCTGACTTCTAGTTTCCCGTGTTTTCCCATGGATCTCTAAGATGCCATTGGGATTTCTAAACAGCCAGGTGATTGCTACACAGAAGAGGGCGATAGATTGGAATTGATGGGTGAAAACTCCCATTTTAAGAGTAGAATTAGGTCAGTAACATATTTGGAAGTTTACTTTTCTTCAGAATGTGTGGTTTTAAGAATCCTAGCAAAGTTGTGCTACTTTGGGACCGGAAGGGTTTCAGGGTAGAGGTGCAAAATTTTGACTTTTTTTTTTTTTTTGGGATGGAGTTTTGCTCTTGTTGCCCAGGCTGGAGTGCAATGGCGTGATCTCGGCTCACTGCAACCTCTGCCTCCCAGGTTCAAGCGATTGTCCTGCCTCAGCCTCTCAAGTAGCTGGGATTACAGGCATGTGCCACCATGCCCGGCTAATTTTGTATTCTTAATAGAGATGGGGTTTCACTATATTAGTCAAGCTAGTCTCGAACTCCTGACCTCAGATAATCTGCCCACCTCCGCCTCACGAAGTGCTGTGATTACAGACAGGCATGAGCCACCAAGCCCGGCAATTTTGACTATTGTGCCAGTTTTTTCCCTGCTGTCTGCAAAAAAGGATGAGGTAGTGTGGAATAAACAAGAGACTGCAATTGGGGTAATGTTATGTTTGTATTTATATAAACAGACCGAAAATGTTCCCACAATTCCATCTTTTTTCTTTCATTTTTTTTGAGACAAAGTCTCCTGCTGCCCAGGCTGCAGTGCAGTGGTGTGATCACAGCCCACTGTAGCTTCGACCTCCTGGGCTCAAGTGATCCTACCACCTCAGCCTCCAAAGTAACTGGGACCACAAATACATGCCACCACACCCAGCTAACTTTTGAATTTTTTGTAGAGCTGGAGTCTCCCTGTGTTGCCCAGGCTGGTCTTGAATTCTTGGGCTCAAGCGATCCTCCCAAGGTGTTGGGGTTACACACCTGGTTTAATTCATATTTTTTCTTTTTTTGAGACAGAGTCTCTCTGTCGCCCAGGTTGGAGTGCAGTGGCTTGATCTAGGCTCACTGCAAGCTCCGCCTCCCGGGTTCATGCCATTCTCCTGCCTCAGCCTCCCAAG
>NW_012116043.1:7947091-7955789 GCF_000951035.1 Colobus angolensis palliatus | reverse complement strand
AGCCAGGATGGTCTCGATCTCCTGACCTCGTGATCCACCTGTCTCGGCCTCCCAAAGTGCTGGGATTACAGGCTTGAGCCACCGCGCCCGGCCATTTTAGTTGAATTTGATCTGTCCCATATTTACTGTCAAGAAGTTGGCAGCTTTTTTGTTTTTTTATTCAGATGTGAGAAAACCACGTTGCTATGGAGATAAGACTGGGTTGATGGTTTATGAAGCTCCTTTCAGTGCCTGTTCCTTCCTGTTAATTTCAAAAGCCAATAGGCTCCAGCTGGCTGAAAAGAAAATGTAAGCTAAGTTTTTCTAAGCATTTATCAAATGCTCCTAGCTGCTGTTCTTTGAGAGAGTTGTATATAGCTAGCTCTATCTGGAAGCTTTTCAGTGACAGGGCAAGATCTTGTAAGTGAAGGCACGTAAATGATCCTTACTGTGCTGGGCCGGGAAGCAGTATATCTGAAGCCCTTTCACATACCTTTGAACTACGTTATCCACAAACTGTTAGCCAAGTCACAGACTGATTTCTGCAATTTATTTTTGAGACAGGTTCTCACTCTGTCACCAAAGCTAGAGTGCAGTGGCATGATCTCAACTCACTGCAACCTCCACCTCCCAGGCTCAGATGATCCTCCCACCTCAGCCTTCCAAATAGCTGGGAACACAGGTGTGTACCATACACCTGGCTATTTTTTTTAATATTTTGTAGAGATGGGGTTTTGCCATGTTGCTCAGGCTGGTCTCGAACTCCTGGATTCAAGCAATCTGCCCTCCTTGACCTCCCAAAGTGCTGGGAGTACAGGCATAGGCCACTGTGCTGGACTGATTTCTGCAATTTCTAAGCAAAGCCTCTTTAAAACCTTAAGATTCATCCACACTCAAAATATTTATGGCTGGGTGCAGTGCCTCATGTCTGTAGTCCCAGCACTTTGGGAGGCCAAAGTGGGAGCCCAGGACTATGAGAGCAGCCTGGGCAACACAGGGAGACCCCTGTTTCTATTAAGAAAAAACAAAAATTATGGCAGGCAGGTATGGTGGCTCACACCTGTAATCCCAACACTTTCGGAGGTTGAGGTGGGCGGATCACCTGATGTCAGGATATCGACACCAGCCTGGCCAACATGGTGAAACCTCATTTCTACTAAAAATACAAAAATTAGCTGGGCATGGTGGCAGGTACCTGTAATCCCAGCTACTTGGAAGGCTGATGCAGGAGAATCGCTTGAACATGGGAGGTGGAGCTTGCAGTGAGCCGAGATCACACCACTGCACTCCAGCCTAGGTGACTGAGGGAGACTCGGTCTCAAAAAAAAAAAAAATTAAAAATTAACCAGGCACTATGGTGTATGCCTGTAGACCCAGCTATTTAAGGGGCTGAGGTTGGAGGACTGCTTGAGCCCAGGAGTTTAGGCTGCAGTGGGCTATGATCAGGTCACTGCACTCCAACTTGAGTGAGAGAGCGAGACCCTGTCTCTTAAAATAATTTATGGCCTCATTTTAACATCAAACAGTGGACTGTATTCAGGGAAATGTTTAGAAAATGACGAAAAATGAAAAAGAAAGACGACAGTAGAGTATAACAAGGAGACAAGAAGTCTGCCCGGCTCCATCTCTGAGTACTGAAGGTTAGCTTACATCGTTTTCAAACTTTTTTTTTTACTATAAAACAAGTGTACTCTTACAAAAAAGCTCCCTATATAAGACATGAAAGCAGGATTTTTCTGGTACATTTATTTTCCAACAAGGACTTAGTGAAAAGTTTTCTTTTTTTTTTTGTTTTTGAGACAGTCTCCCTCTACCACCCAGGATGGAGTGCAGTGGCACGATCTCGGCTCACTGCAATCTCCGCCTCCTGGGTTCAAGTGATTTGCCTGCCTCAGCCTCCCGAGTAGCTGGGATTACAGGCGTGCACCATCATGCCCAGCTAATTTTTTGTATTTTTAGTAGAGATAGGATGTCACTATACAGGCCAGGCTGGTTTCAAACTCCTGACCTTGTGATCCACCCACCTCAGCCTATGAAAGTGCTGGGATTACAGGCGTGAGCCACTGCACCCAACCCACACAGTAGCTTTTTATGGAAGAGGACTGAAAGAATGATGAAAAATATATTTTCTGGCCGGGCACGGCCAACATGGTGAAACCCCATCCCTACTAAAAATACAAAAAAATGTAGTTGGGTGTGGTGGCACGCACCTGTAATCCCAGCTACTTGGGAGGCTGAGGCAGGAGAACTGCTTGAACCCACAAGGCGGAGGTTGCAGTGAGCAGAGACTGCGCCACTGCACTCCAGCGTGGGTGACAGAGGAAGGCTCTGTCTTGGAAAAAAAAAAAAAAGAAAAGAAAAAGAAAAATATCTTTTCCTTACCCCCTTCAAGAAAAAATGACAAGTGCCATCAAAAGGTAAACTCGTTTACTGGTTCAGCACACAATTCTCATGATCATTAGTACTCTTGACTTGGGCTTATACTTACTCCTAGGCTGAAAGATTGATTCAGGTACAATTAAGTTTTCTGGTGAAAAATCGTCATTGGGTTCAAATGATCTATTATCCCTCTGGAAGGCAGCACCAGCAGGGAAGCTATGAATACACTCACTTCAAAACTGAGCTTTAGTGCTGGATGTACCTTAACCACACACCCTACAGCCAAGAGAAATTAGCAGTCGAGCAAAAATACAGACCAAATGCCTCTGGGAGACGAACTGAAGCAGCTCCAAAGAAAGCTGTAAAAAAGTGACAAGAATTTGTTCTTCCACTTTAAGACTGTTCGATTCAAACATGAGTCCAAGGCACGTATCCTTAAGAGGAGATGCTCTCCTGCTGTCTCATTTGCCAGATTATCCTTCAGTTCCAGGCTTTCAACAGGATGTGACTGGTTCATGCTCCATGATAGGAAAGGAATTAAAGTTTGAAGCCAGAATGAATGGCCACAATGCCTGATGTTAGACTTTCATAGGTCACCTTGTGAAAACCTGCATCTTCTATCATCTCTTTGAACTCTTCCTAAAACACAAGGAAAGATGATACAGCCAGGGTAGCCTGGATTTCACTGTAGGGCCTTTGTTTAAAGCTATAGAAGTTTCATACCTGAGACGGAAACCTTCGGATACTCTCTACAAGGTACTGATAGGACTTCCAGTCTCCAGCGATGACCTCTCCCAGGACAGGGATGACCTGGAAGCTATATAGATCATAAAGCCTAAGCAAACAAAAAGGTAAAAGATGAAGATTAGAACATGCCCCTCACTTCTTCCCTAGATAAGAAGAAAGAAGGACAAAACCTGGGATCACAAACTCAAATGCCTACAGGGATCAAGCAAGAAGCTGAATTAAGTGGGTCAGGTACAAGACCAGTAGAAGTGCTGACAGGTACAGTTAGGAAGTATGATAAAGTGGAGAAGGGACAGTTACTACTCAGCCCTCCCTGTGGCATGTGGGGATATGGGCCTACCCAGGGCTGCCATGTATCTGATTTCTCAAGCGAAGCTGGAAATTCAGATTTTTATGTAAAATTTCCTGATTTAAATTTTTTTTTTTTTTTTTTTTTTTTTTTTTTTAGAGATAGGGTCTCATTGTGTTGCCCAGGCTGGTCTTGAAATCCTGGCCTCAAGTGATCCTCCCGCCTCAGCCTCCCAAAGTGCTGGGATTACAAGCATGAGCCACTGCACTTGGCCCAAATTTCCTGATTTTTTTTTAAGTCAGTCAAATTTAGCAGCGGGGCGCTGAACAGCAACATTAGTGCCACTAATAAGTTCTGATAACCCACTACCATTGGACCAGCCATTTCCTGATTTTTAAATAGGGGCTTCTAAGTCAATTTCTTAATACACATATGTAAGCCAACTTGGATCTGGTTTGAGACTCTTGTGGCCAAGGTACTATAATTCAGAACTGGCTGACCTCTGGTACTCTGAACTACAAAGTTCATGCTTATAGCTTACTGGCTATTCTCAGTCCATTTCAGGGTAGGAAACCTTGGCTATACAATGAAGATAAAGCCCTATTAACAATGCCAACCTGGATATGAGGGGATTGTTCACTTGGCTAAATTCCAGACAGAGAAACCGTCCTCCTGGTTTCAGCACCCGATGGGCTTCCTGGAGTGCCTGAGCAAGACAAGGAACAACAGGACACACTCCTCAGTAGACCTCACTCAATTCTATGAGGCTAAGATAGCTTTAGCTTCTGTAGGCATTACAAAAGTTATCATGGCCCACAAACCTCTTGTTCATTTTCACTGGGGAAGCTGTAGCAGCAGCAATAACCCTACGTATCCCAAATGCTATAGGCATTCTGCTGTCGGTGACTAGACAAAGTTAGTTGGGGTAATCTAAACTGACTACAGATTGGTACAACTGCATGAAGGGTAAGTTTAGAGTTACCTATCAAAATCACAATGGATATCCTCTCTGATAAAGCAATTTTACTTCAAGGAATCTATCTTACAGAAATGCTTCTACTATGGAAATAACATGTATGTGGGTTATTCACTTTTATTTATTTTATTTTTTTGTGATGGAGTCTTGTTCTGTTGCCCAGACTGGAGTGCAGGGGCATGATCTCAGCTCACTGCAATCTCTGCCTCCCAGGTTCAAGTGATTCTCCAGCCTCAGCTTCCCAAGTAGCTGAACTACAGGTGCCTGCCACCACGCCCCACTAATTTTTTGTTTGTTTTTGAGATGGAGTTTTGCTCTTGTTGCCCAGGCTGGAGGGCAATGGCACAATTTCAGCTCACCACAACCTCCACCTCCTGGGTTGAAGTGATTTTCCTGCCTCAGCCTCCCAAGTAGCTAGGATTACAGGTGTGTGCCACCATGCCTGGCTAATTTTCTATTTTTAGTAGAGATAGGGTTTTTCCATGTTGGTCAGGCTGGTCTCGAACTCCTGACCTCAGGTGGCCCTCCCGCCTCAGCGTCCCAAAGTGCTGGGATTACAGGCGTGAGCCACTGCGCCCAGCCTATTTGTTTGTTTTTTTGAGGTGGAGTTTTGCTCTTGTTGCCCAGGCTGCAGTGCAACGGCACAATCTCAGCTCACTGCAACCTTCACCTCCCAGGTTCAAGCGATTCTCTTGCCTCAGACTCTCAAGTAGCTGGGATTACAGGCATACACCACCATGCCCAACTAATTTTGAATTTTTAGTAGAGACAGAGTTTCACCATGTTGGCCAGGCCAGTCTCAAACTCCTGGCCTGAAGTGATCCACCCACCTCAGCCTCACAAGGTGCTAAGATTACAGGTGTGCGCCACTGTGCCTGACCAGTTATTCACTTTTAAATAAAAAGTATAGGAAGCCATTGTTTTGGACTGCTTCTGCACTAGGTTCCAACAGACCAGACTAAGCATCAAGATGGAGTCACCCAACTTGTGACTCCATAGTTCCACGTCACCAAACCCAAACTAAGTTGTCAGCTGACCTAAGAGATCAGGAAAAAGAGATACAGTCACTTTCTCTAACACTCCTGTTTAAATTTTTTTTTTTTTTTTGAGATGGAGTCTTGCTCTGTTGCCCAGGCTGGAGTGCAGTGGCACAATCTTGGGTCATTGCAACCTCCACCTCCTTTGTTCAAGCGATTCTCCTGCCTCAGCCTCCCAGATAGCTGGGACTACAGGCGCGTGCCACCATGCCTGGCAAATTTTTTTGTATTTTTAGTAGAAACAGGGTTTCACCATGTTAGCCAGGATGGTCTCGATCTCCTGACCTCGTGATCTGCCCACCTCGGCCTCCCAAAGTGCTGGGATTGCAGATGTGAGCCACCGTGCCAGGGCTCCTGTTTAAATTTATAAATCACATGATAATGAAGCTCCTTCTGCTTTAATCCTTACACAAAAAAGGTAGCCTGAAGTAGCCTGATACAAACTAATTTGTTTTTTATTTTTATTTTTTAGAGACAGGGTCTCACTGTTATGTTGCCCAGCTTGGAGTGCAGTGGCTATTCTCAGGTGTGATCATAGTATACTACGGCCTTGAACTCCTGGGCTCAAGCAGTCCTCCTGCATCAGCCTCCCATGTAGCTGAGACTACAGGCATGTGCCACTGAACCTGGTCAATCAGTTATTGATTGACTGATTGATTGAGATGGGGGTCTCACTATGAAGCCCAGGCTGGTCTCTGACTCCTGGGCTCAGGTAATCCTCTTACCTCAGCCTCCCGAAGTGCTGGGATTATAGGCAAGAGCCACCACAAGTGGCCCTATCAGTTATTTTATTTATTTTGAGAGAAAGTCTCACTCTGCCATCCAGGCGGGAGTGCAGTGGCGTGATCTCAGCTCACTGCAACCTGCACTCTTTGTTCTTTGCTTTTCAGCTTTCTTCAGTCTTTCTGTGTCTATAAAGCCAATGTCTTCTGCTCAATTCATTGGGATGCATTCTATTTTTTTTTTTTTTTGAGACTGAGTCTTGCTTTGTCGCACAGGCTGGAGTGCAGTGGCACAATCTCGGATCACTGCAACCTCTGCCTCCCAGTTTCAAGTGATTCTCCTCCCTCAGCCTCCCAAGTATCTGGGACTATAGGCACGCACCACCACACCTGGCTAATTTTTGTATTTTTAGTAGAGATGGGGTTTCACCATGTTGGTCAGGCTGGTCTCGAACCCCTGACCTCATGATCCGCCCGCCTTGGCCTCCCAAAGTGCTGGGATTACAAGGTGAGCCACCACGCCTGGCCTCTATTCAACTATTTTTAAAAGAGCCAGTGCTCTTTATGTACTTACAAGCAAAAATCTTCAAGAAATACTTTTTTACTTTTATTCTTTCTTTCTTTCTATCTATCTATCTATCTATTTTTGAGATGGAGTCTCACTCTGTCACCCAGGCTGGAGTGCAGTGGTGTGATCTCAGCTCACTGCAGCCTTCGCCTCCTGGGTTCAAGGGATTTTCCTGCCTCAGCCTCCCAAGTAGCTGGGACTACAGGTTCATGCCGCCACACCCAGCTAATTTTTGTATTTTTAGTAGACACGGGGTTCACCATGTTGGCCAGGATGGTGTTGATCTCCTGACCTCGTGATCCGCCCACCTCAGCCTCACAAAGAGTTGGGAGGCCAGCCTGGAGGCCTCCAAAGAATTCAAGACCAGTTGAGGTTAAACTCACCTGGCTGCAGTGAGCCGAGATCACACTATCGCACTCCAGCCTGGGTGACAGAGTAAGAGTCCGTTTCAAAAAAAAAGAAAAAAGAAAGAAAATAGTACACCTTGGCACAAAACATCACAAACACTTGTCTAAGGTTACTCAGTAAACAAATCAACAAATCCATGCAAAAAATTACAAATAAGGATGTCACAAAGTTGTGCTATATGAAAAACATAGGAAAAAAAGAAATATCAATTAGTTATTGGTCATGTGAATCATAACCAATTCACAAAACATCTTGGCAAAGATACACAAGAAGCTGGTGACTGTCTGAAGGGAGAAGCACTGAATGCGAGAGGAGGCAAGGATGGGAGGGAGATTGTCACATATACCCTTTTGTACCTTTTGAACTTTGAACCTATTGAAAAAATTTATTTCCCCAGGCGCAGTGGCTTACGCCTGTAATCCCAGCACTTTGGGAGGCTGAGGCGGGAGGATCACGAGGTCAAGAGATGGAGACCATCCTGGCCAACACAGTGAAACCCCCCCTCTACTGAAAAATACAAAAATCAGCTGGGCGTGGTGGCACACGCCTGTAGTCCTAGCTACTCGGGAGGCTGAGGCAGGAGAATCGCTTGAACCCGGGAGACAGAGGTTGCAGTGAGCCAAGATCACGTCACTGCACTCCAGCCTGGCAACAGAGCAAGACTCTGTCTCAAAAAAAAAAAAAAAAAAGTTTTAATTCAACGAAATAATAAACTGGCTACTGACATAGGAAAGGTGATGCAAACCAAGCTGATAAAACTCCATAAAGAACTTACCACTTAACCAGAGGACCCAGGCAACCAGAGACTATGTTACCAAAATGAAACTCTTTGCCTTGCACATGGTCTTCAAGTGTTTTGAACACAATGTTAAAGTAGGAATAAAGGCCAGGCATAGCGGCTCAAGCCTGTAATCCCAGCATTTTGGAAGGCTGAGATGAGAGGATCACTTGAGCTCAGGAGTTCGAGATCAACCTGGGCAACATGGTGAAACCCCATCTCTACAAAAAATAAAAATAAAAAATAAAGTAGGAACAAAGAGGAGCTTCATCAGATTAAGAGCTGAATGTTCCCCTCTTCCTGCAGAAAAGCCATGAATCCAGCTATCTTTTGTCAAAACAGTGTTTGAGGGCCTTTGTCTTTGTCAGCCTCTGACATGTCTCTGATCTTCTGCAAATTCACAGGGTCAGGCAGCTTCACAAGTATGAGGAAACACACAAAAGGCCAGAGCAAGACTAAATCCCAAAGATGTGAATACCAATCCAAGTAAGACAGACTTCTGTGGAGATCAGTTCTGTGGTTTCAGTCTTTTTCAATTTTGTGACTAGAAAATTTGTCAACTTAAAGGATTGAGGACCCTAAACTTCAAACAGGCATTCCACTCAAGTGCCGAGCCCTTAAACATTATTTTTTTTAAGATCAAAAAAAAAAAATCTCTCGCTGGGTGTGGTGGTGGGTGCCTGTAATCCCAGCTACTTGGGAGGCAGATGTGGAAGGACTGCTTGAGCCCAGGAGTTTGAGACCAGCCTGGGCAAAATAGCAAGACCTCATCTCAAAAAATAAAACTCGGCTGGGCTCAGTGGCTCAAGCCTGTA
>NW_012116043.1:7938894-7946786 GCF_000951035.1 Colobus angolensis palliatus | reverse complement strand
TGCCTCAGCCTCCCGAGTAGCTGGGACTACAGGTGCTCACCACCTCACCCGGCTAGTTTTTTGTATTTTTTTAGTAGAGACGGGGTTTCACCATGTCAGCCAGGATGGTCTCGATCTCCTGACCTCGTGATCCGCCCGCCTCGGCCTCCCAAAGTGCTGCGATTACAAGTGTGAGCCACTGCGCCCAGCTATTGTCCGATGAATTTTTGTATTTTTAGTAGAGACAGTGTTTCATCATGTTAGCCAGACTGGTCTTGAACTCCTAACCTCAGGTGATCTGCCTGCCTCGGCCTCCCAAAGTGCTAGGATTATAGGTGTGAGCCACCACGTCCAGTCTCTAATGTAATTTAACATGTACAATGACATCACCAAGATGCATTGTGTAAAATCATGACATTTTTCTCTCCAAATGCTCAGTGTACAAGAAGTAACAAAGGACCGTGCACAAACTTTTGATATCCGATGTGACAGCAAATCAAGCAGAAAAGGCAGCCTCGAAAACTTATATAAAGTAATAAAAGGCTTTTCCTATCCCCTAAAAAAGAGGAAAAGCGGAAAAGAGAGGAAAAGTCAATCTGTGTATTTTAGAAATGTGACAGGCAGCTAGGCACGGTTGCTCACACCTTTAATCCCAGCACTTTGGGAGGCCAAGGAACATGTATCATGAGGTCAGGAGTTCAAGAGCAGTCTGACCAAGATGGTGGACCCCTGTCTCTACTAACAATACAAAAATTAGCCAGGCGTGGTGGCGCATGTCTGTAATCCCAGCTACTCAGGAGGCTGAGGCACAGAATTGCTTGAACTCGGGAGGTAGAGGTTGCAGTGAGCCGAGATTACAAAAACATGACAGGCACAAAACTGTCATTCTACATTTTTGAATGATATTCAGTCAAAAAGATAAGTGCATGCCTTTCTTAGAAGCTATAAGTATGCTGATTTTCAATTACCATCTTCAGCCTAGTGTTAGGTGAGCTAGCTCACTATAGGAAGCTGAGGCAGAGAATTGCTTGAACTTGGGAGGCAGAGGTTGCAGTGAGCCGAGATTACAAATTTCTGTAAAACATGCTCAACGGTAGTGAAGGATACCAAACTCGACATTACCTGTGCCTCCAGCAACATCAAGCAGCTGGGTCCCAGGAAGCGGGCGCATCTTCCAGAGCAGCAAATCCTTCCAAACACGATGGATACCAAGACTCATCATATCATTCATCACATCATACTTCTTAGCCACACTTTCAAACACCTGATAGACTGACATGGGAGAAACACACACAATAGTGCTATTAACAGTATTCACTTAGAAAAATCCTTAACAAAAAAGGAGGAAGCTTTTTTCCCCTGAAATGACCTGTCTTTGCAAGGTGAAACTAAGTCGTAATGCTTGATGCCCAAATCTACACATTAACATTACCTCTTTATTGATTTATTTATTTTTCCTGCCTCAGATTTATTCGTACAAATAGCACAGGAGGACCCCAGCCCCATGCAGACGGCAGTCCAGGGGGGTCGCACCAGTCCTTCTGTCCTCAAGTTGGCAGACGGAGATATCTATTCTGAAGCCTTCGTAAGGGTCTGGGCACCTTTGGGAGCCTCAGCTGGAACTGAGGCTGGAGCTGCAGCCTGGGCCTTGGTTTGATCTTTGGCCTTGGCCTTTGACCGACACAGCCTGATCCCCTTGGCAATGCAGGCACAAGCACACTTCCCAAGCTAGGGGTGGGCAATGTAAGCAAGTGGATCAAGCTTGCGGCTGACACCCTTTGGGATCTTGGGCTTAACCTCCTTGAGCTTTACAAGGGCCTTGATAGCCTCGGCACGTGCACTCATGGCCTCGGCACTGTTGGCCTGCATCTTTTTTAGGTCCTTCTTGTCGTGCTTCTTGGCAAAGCGCATGTTCCTCAGGAACTTGGGGTCCACCTCCTTAAGAGATTCTTATCTGGCCGGGCGCGGTGGCTCACGCCTGTAATCCCAGCACTTTGGGAAGCCGAGGTGGCCGGATCACGAGGTCAGGAGATCAAAACGGTGAATAGGGTTACTAAACGGGGGGGTGAAACCCCGTCTCTACTAAAAATACAAAAAATTAGCTGGACGTGGTGGCACACATCTATAGTCCCAGCTACTGGGGAGGCTGAGGCAGGAGAATTGGTTGAAGTCGGGAGGCGAAGGTTGCAGTGAGCCAAGACTGCGCCATTGCACTCCAGCCTGGGCAACAGAGCGAGACTCCACCTCAAAAAAAAAAAAAAAAGTATACCTTTTGACCCAGTGATTTCATTTTTAGGGAAAGGACATTGACATCATCATCACAACTACTGCTTAGAGGGCCCTTATCAAGTGGCAGGGTCTGTGTTATTTTACGTACATCTTTAGATAGATTATCTTAGTGCATCCTCATACCAACTCTGTGAGAGAGTTACTACCATTATCCTCATGTTTCAGGTCAGCAAAGTGAACATCAGAAAGGTTAAAGTCTGAGCTGAGCATGGTGGCATGCACCTGTAATCCCAGAGACTCAGGGGGCTGAGGCAGGAGGAGAGCTTGAGCTCAGGAGTTCAATACCAGCCTGGGTAACACAGCAAGACCATATCTCGAAAAAACAAAAAGCAAAAAGAGGAAGGTTGCTTGCCCAAGGTCAAACAGATGGACTGGAATGCATAGCCTATGTTTTCAACAGCTGCGGTATATCACCTCGTAGTATGAAGTAGTTATTAGAGTTTAAACACTTGACTAAGGTTATATAGTCAGTAAACAAATAAATCCATGCAAAAATTACAAATAAGAACGTCACAAAGTTGTGATACATGCAAAACACTGGGGAAAAAAAGAATTACCAATTGGTTATTGGTTATGTGAATTGGTTATGTGAATCATGAAACATCCATATGGAAGAATAGCATAAAAAATAATGATTTCAAGGAATTTCTAATGACATGGAAAAATCTTTTGATATAATAGTAAATTAAAGCAGGATTACTAATTTGTAGGCCAGGTGCGGTGGCTCATGCCTGTAATTCCAGCACTTTGGGAGGTCGAGGCAGGTGGATCACGAGGTCAGGAGTTCAAAACCAGCCTTGCCAAGATGGTGAAATCCCTCTCCACTGAAAATACAAAAATTAGCTGGGTATGGTGGAGGGCACCTGTAATCCCAGCTACTTGGGAGGCTGAGGTGGGGAATCGCTTGAACCAGGAGGCGGAGGTTGCAGTGAGCCAAGATCGCACCTCTGCCCTCTAGCCTGGGCGACATAGCAGGACTCTGTCTCAAAAAAATAATAAAATAAAATAAAATAAATAAATGGTATATATAGGATGTTTTCAACTTTATAAAAAGGGAATGATTAGGAAAGAGGAAGGAAACATTACCATATTGAGGGGCATCTCTGAATGTTTGAATTACAGTTAATATTTGCTTTCTTCTTAACACTCTTTCAAGCCAGGTGCGATAACCCACGCCTGTAATCCCAGCACTTTGGGAGGCCAAGGAGGGCAGACCACTTGAGGCCAAGAGTTTGAGAGTAGCCTGGCCAAAATGGCTAAACCCTATCTCTACTAAAAACACAAAAATTAGCCAGGTGTGGTGGCATACATCTATAATTCTAGCTACTCACCTGCCTAATTTTTTTTTTTTTTAGTAGAGACAGGGTTTCACCATGTTGGCCAGGCTGTTCTCGAACTCCTGACCTCACGTGATCCATCCACCTCAGCCTCCCAAAGTGCTGGGATAACAGGTGTGAGCCACGGCACCCAGCCAAATATATATATATTTTAAAGCTCCTGACCCTAAGATCTTCCATGTGGGAAGGAAAGTGCTACATAAAAAATATAAATAAAACATATAACCATGCTATACATTAAAAAAAAGTAGTTAAGTGACACATTAACTTTTTTTTTTGAGACAGAGCCTTGCTCTGTCACTCAGTCTGGAGTACAGTGGTGTGATCTTAGCCCACTGCAACGTCTACCTCCTGGATTCAAGAGATTCTCATGCCTCAGCCTCCTGAGTAGCTGGGATTACAGGAGTGCACCACCATGCCTGGCTAATTTTTGTATTTTTAGTAGAGACGGGGTTTCACCACTTTAGCCAGGCTGGTCTCGAACTTTTGACCTCAGGTGATCTCCCTGCCTCCGCCTCCCAAAGTGTTGGGATTACAGGCGTAAGCTACCGCGCCCGACCACACATTAACTTTCACATTTATTAAATAATTTCTAGGGTCCTCCTACTTAGTTTATACTTTTCATGATGTTTTTGCAAAGGTATGATTAGTGGAGATTGATAAAACAAGGAGGAAAGATAAAACTGTACTATGGGGCACTTAATAATTCCTACACAGACGCATTTGTCTTGGTGCTTAGGAGAGCTCGAAGGGCAGGCTATGCAATGGAAGAGATGATTCCAGAAATGGAACACTGCCTATCATTTCAATATCTTTGTTTTCCATTCTTTATGGCTGAGTACCAGAGAGCAGGGAAACATGTTTGTCAGTAGGAGTAAGGAAACATAGTGCCTTTGTCTAAAAACACTAGTGACTGTCTGCCTTCTGACCAGTACTGATGGTTAACAAAGGAGCCCTTCAGCTTGGGGGCCAAGTGGGCTGCAGTTCGTCTAGGCAGCTCCTTCTCGGGGTGGGAGGAGGAAGAGGAGGAAGATTTGAGCTAAAATAACCATAGACACTCATGGTGGGGGAGGAGAAGGAGAGAAATGCTGATGCTGACCTGAGGGACATTCTTTGTTGTATACCACTGCCCCTCACAGTGGCCATCTGTGGTCCCTGGCCAGCATGGAAGAGGGCAGAGCAGTGGCTCTGAAAAGCTGGGCCGGGTGTATGGTGGCTCATGCCTGCAATCTCAACACTTTGGGAGGCAGGGGTGGGTGGATCACATGAAGCCAAGAGTTCGAGACCAGCCTGGCCAACATAGTGAAACCCCGTCTCTACTTAAAATACAAAAAAATTGCTGGCTCTGGTGATGTGCAGCTGTAATCTCAGCTACTCGGGAGGCTGAGGCACAAGAACTGCTTGAACCCAGGAGGCAGAAGTTATAGTGACCCGAGATCATGCCACTGTACGCCATCCTGGGCAGCAGGGCGAGACTCTTGGCTCACAAAAAAAAAAAAAAAAAAAAAACTGGGCCAACAGGGTGCAGTTGCCAGGATGGACTTTCTCTCTTGTTGCCCAGGCTGGAGTACAATGGCACGATCTTGCTCACCACAACCTCTGCCCTCCAGGTTCAAGCGATTCTCCTGCCTCAGCTTCCCAAATAGCTGGAATTACAGGCAAGCGCCACCACACCCAGCTAATTTTGTATTTTTAGTAGAGACAGGGTTTCTCCATATTGGTCAGGCTGGTCTCGAACTCTGGATCTCAGGTGATCCGACCCCCTCAGCCTCCCAAAGTGCTGGGATTATAGGTGTGAGCCACCACGCCTGGCCAAATTTGCTTTCTTTGAGACAGGGTCTCACTCTGTTGCCCAGGCTGGAGTGCAGTGGCATGATCATGGCTCACTGCTGTGGGCTCAAGTGATCCTCCTGCTTCAGCCTCTCAAGTAGCTGCTACTACAGGTGTGTACCACCACACTTGGCTAACTTAAATTTTTTGTAGAGACAGAGTCTCACTATGTCGCCTAGGCTGGTCTTGAACTCCTGGCTTCAAGCGATCCTTCAGCCTCAGCCTTCCAAAGTGCTGGGATTACAGGCATGAGCCACCTTGCTGCCAAAATTTACATTTTTAAGCTAGTACACAAATCATCCATTTTGAGCTTGCAGTAGTCTCGCAGATATATGCACGCAGTCATCTGCCTATCTGCTGTTCGTATTTACCATGGTAGGGAAGTTTGAGGAGCACTGTTCACAAGTGTTTCTTTGAGTGTATCATTTGGGTCCTCTGAGAAACAGATGCTGAGATGGACCAACGAGTGTAATAGTTTTTTTGTGTGTGTGGCAGGGGAAACACAGGGAAGACAAAGGGAGAGGAAGAAAGACTGAGCAAGAAAAGCCTTTAGACCTTAATGCAGATCTGACAAAGCCCCAGCCTACCCAATAGGGACCTCTGGAACAAAGGCTAGCTGTTAAAGAGTCCTGCCTGGAAAATATCCAGGCCCTACTAGTCCCACAGTGTTCAGTCATTGGCTGGGGGCTGCCACAAAAGAGCCTGGCCTCCCTTGGAAGCTGAAGCAGAGGCTGATGGTGCTAACAGGTGGAGGCTGCTAGCTAACTGCACTCCTTGTGGCTGAAGGGCAAGTTATTTCTTTTTTTATTTTTTAAATTTCTTTAGAGACAGGGTCTCGCTCTGTCACTCAGACTGGGATACAGAGGTGCAATCACAGCTCACTGTAGCCTGGAACTCTTGGGCTCAAGTAATCCTCCCATCTTGGCCTCCCAAAGTTCTGAGATTATAGGCATGAGCCATGGGCCCAGCCAAAAGTTCTTTCTTTACAGGAGATGAGAGGTCTGGTTGCACAGCAATCAAACTATCCTAGCATGGACAGGAGAATGGAATGGTTGAAGAATGGGAATGATACACCGAGGTCACCCTGAAGCTGCTGGGAAATTACAGCAAAACTTCTGTCTCAGGGTCTGAGAGCTGAGATCTGAAGATTCAACTCCAATTTGGGATGTGCCACTGAGAAGTTGTGTGACTTGGGTAAGATTCTTGACTTATTTGGGATCTAGTGATCCCAGTCACATAGGGCTGGGTAAGCTCATCCAATGGGCTGCTATGCATGAATAATGCATATAACAGCACGCAAACTAGATTCAGCCAGGCAAATCATCTTCAACCTGCCCACCTATAAGTTTCTGAAAGCCAAAAGATAAAGCATTTCAATATTTTACACACTCCACCTTATTCTATAAAGATACAAACATTTCCCGTGTCTGCCTTCTGCAGGACTCACCAGCTCTGTATCCTTGAGCCAAGGCTTTCTGCTTTCCAACCTTTAGCATCTCCTTGTTGATGTCACACACCACGACACGAGACCCGCCCAAGGAATCTTCTTCATTCTGGTACTTTTTGGCAATTTCTTCCCAGGATAAATTTTGCTGGGCCCTTAACTGCCTCTTCTGTTTACTCTGATGGTGGGACTGAACATAATTAAGGAACCGGAATGCAATGTCACCTGTGGGAAGCCAACAGGAGGAAAGATGCAGACTAAATCAAAAATAAAAAAGGAAGAAACAGGCCGGGCGTGGTGGCTCAAGCCTGTAATCCTAGCACTTTGGGAAGCCAAGACGGGTGGATTACAAGGTCAGGAGATCGAGACCACCCTGGCTAATACGGTGAAACCCCGTCTCTACTAAAGAATACAAAAAACTAGCCGGGCGACGAGGCGGGCGCCTGTAGTCCCAGCTACTTGGGAGGCGGAGGCAGGAGAATGGCGTAAACCTGGGAGGCGGAGCTTGCAGTGAGCTCCGGTCACCGCACTCCAGCCTGGGTGACAGAGCCAGACTCCGTCTCAAAAAAAAAAAAAAAAAGGAAGAAACAGCATTTCCTAAAACCCAAAGGGGTAACAGAGGCACTGGAGTACCTGTGTTAGTTAATTGGACTCAGTGTGGTTGAAAGCCAAGTCCTCTCTTCTTTTTGTTAGAGACAGGGTCTCACTCCATCACCCTGGCTGGAGTGCAGAGGCACAATCATAGCTGAGTGTGTGAACTCATTTCAACACTAACTTTTTTCTTTTATTGAAAAAATTGGGCCGGGCTTATGCCTGCAATCTCAGCACTTTGGGAGGCTGAGACTGGTGGATCACCTGAGGTCAGGAGCCTGAGACCAGCCTGGCCAACATGGCGAAACCCCGTCTCTACTAAAAATACAAAAATTAGCCAGGCGTGATGGCAGGCGCCTGTAATCCCAGCTACTCGGGAGGCTGGGGCAGGAGAATCGCTTGAACCTGGGAAACGGAGGTTG
>NW_012116043.1:7934250-7935899 GCF_000951035.1 Colobus angolensis palliatus | reverse complement strand
TCACTTGAGGACAGGAGTTCAAGACCAGCCTGGCCAACATGGCAAAACCCCATCTCTAGTAAAAACACAAAAATTAGCTAGGCATGGTGGCGCACACCTGTAATCCCAGCTACTTGGGTGGCTGTGTCAGGAGAATCACTTGAACCTGGGAGGTAGAGGTTACAGTGAGCTGAAATTGGACCACTGCATTCCAGCCTGGGCGACAGAGAGAGACTCTGTTTCAAAACAAAGATGAAAGATGTGTAATTAACGGATGGAAAGACCTTGGCTCATGTCTGCCTTATCACTGAGAAGAACCTCAGGTACAATTTGGTGGGTACCTAGCCAGATGGCAAGCTGTGAATCAGGGCTAAGTCACAATTTAGAGGGCTCTCATGAGTCTTCTCCATAGGATCAACACAAACTGTGGAATCTGGGATAGCTAAAGAGGGAAAGAGTCTACTATCCAAGACTCTCAGAAGCATTTCCCTTTAATTTTTTTTTTTATTTGACACTGAGTCTCGCTCTGTCACCCAGGCTGGAGTGCAGTGGTGCTATCTCGGCTCACTGCAAGCTCCGCCTTCCGGGTTCATGCCATTCTCCTGCCTCAGCCTCCTGAGTAGCTGGGACTACAGGCACCTGCCACCACGCCCAGCTAATTTTTTGTATTTTTAGTAGAGACGGGTTTTCATCGTGTTAGCCAGGATGGTCTCAATCTCCTGACCCCGTGATCTGCCCGCCTCGGACTCCCAAAGTGCTGGGATTACAGGCGTGAGCCACCGCGCCCGGCCTTAAAGTTACCTGTTTTTCACCTCAGTTTCTCTGCCCGTAAGATGACTATATCAGTGCCAGCTCCCTACCTCCCTGCCAGAAGGCTGAATTGGATAATGAAGAGGAGATGCTTTGAGTTCCTCAGATGAAATGTGCTGCACGGGATCCAAAACATGACACTCTTCTGCTGAATCAGACTACAGAACCCGCCTTTAACTCAAATCTTCAATGCCTATTCTCAACCTTCAGATTTCCAAGTGCACTCTTTCCTTTTTTTTTTTTATTTTTTGGGGGAACTAAGTCTTGCTCTGTCGCCCAGGATGGAGTACAGTGGCACAATCTCAGCTCGCTGCAACCTCCTTCTCCCAGGTTCAAATGATTCTCCTGTCTCAGCCTCCCGAGTAGCTACGATTACAGGCCCTTGCCACCATGCCCATCTAATTTTTTATTTTTAATGCAGATGGGGTTTCGCCGTGTTGGCCAGCTGGTCTCAAACTCCTGACCTCATGATCCGCTCACCTCAGTCTCCCAAAGTGCTGGGATTACAGGAGTGAGCCACCACGCCCAGGCTGCTCTTTACTTTTGGACGTCTTTTGGGGTATCTGGGGGACACTAAGGCTAACCTCACTCAGTATAAATAGTCCTTGCTGGCATGGTGGCACACACCTGGAGTGCCAGCTACTCGGGGAGCTAATGAGAGAGGACTGCTTGAACCCAGGAGTTCAAGGCTGCAGTGTGCTATGATTGTGCCTGTGAATAGCCATTGCACTCCAGCCTGGGCAGCATAGTGAGACCTTGTCTCAAAAATAAATGAAAGGCTGGGCGCGGTGGCTCAAGCCTGTAATCCCAGCACTTTGGGAGGCCGAGACGGGCGGATCACAAGGTCAGGAGATCGAGAC
>NW_012116043.1:7928033-7932455 GCF_000951035.1 Colobus angolensis palliatus | reverse complement strand
TGCCTCAGCCTCCCGAGTAGCTGGGACTACAGGTGCTCACCACCTCACCCGGCTAGTTTTTTGTATTTTTTTAGTAGAGACGGGGTTTCACCATGTCAGCCAGGATGGTCTCGATCTCCTGACCTCGTGATCCGCCCGCCTCGGCCTCCCAAAGTGCTGCGATTACAAGTGTGAGCCACTGCGCCCAGCTATTGTCCGATGAATTTTTGTATTTTTAGTAGAGACAGTGTTTCATCATGTTAGCCAGACTGGTCTTGAACTCCTAACCTCAGGTGATCTGCCTGCCTCGGCCTCCCAAAGTGCTAGGATTATAGGTGTGAGCCACCACGTCCAGTCTCTAATGTAATTTAACATGTACAATGACATCACCAAGATGCATTGTGTAAAATCATGACATTTTTCTCTCCAAATGCTCAGTGTACAAGAAGTAACAAAGGACCGTGCACAAACTTTTGATATCCGATGTGACAGCAAATCAAGCAGAAAAGGCAGCCTCGAAAACTTATATAAAGTAATAAAAGGCTTTTCCTATCCCCTAAAAAAGAGGAAAAGCGGAAAAGAGAGGAAAAGTCAATCTGTGTATTTTAGAAATGTGACAGGCAGCTAGGCACGGTTGCTCACACCTTTAATCCCAGCACTTTGGGAGGCCAAGGAACATGTATCATGAGGTCAGGAGTTCAAGAGCAGTCTGACCAAGATGGTGGACCCCTGTCTCTACTAACAATACAAAAATTAGCCAGGCGTGGTGGCGCATGTCTGTAATCCCAGCTACTCAGGAGGCTGAGGCACAGAATTGCTTGAACTCGGGAGGTAGAGGTTGCAGTGAGCCGAGATTACAAAAACATGACAGGCACAAAACTGTCATTCTACATTTTTGAATGATATTCAGTCAAAAAGATAAGTGCATGCCTTTCTTAGAAGCTATAAGTATGCTGATTTTCAATTACCATCTTCAGCCTAGTGTTAGGTGAGCTAGCTCACTATAGGAAGCTGAGGCAGAGAATTGCTTGAACTTGGGAGGCAGAGGTTGCAGTGAGCCGAGATTACAAATTTCTGTAAAACATGCTCAACGGTAGTGAAGGATACCAAACTCGACATTACCTGTGCCTCCAGCAACATCAAGCAGCTGGGTCCCAGGAAGCGGGCGCATCTTCCAGAGCAGCAAATCCTTCCAAACACGATGGATACCAAGACTCATCATATCATTCATCACATCATACTTCTTAGCCACACTTTCAAACACCTGATAGACTGACATGGGAGAAACACACACAATAGTGCTATTAACAGTATTCACTTAGAAAAATCCTTAACAAAAAAGGAGGAAGCTTTTTTCCCCTGAAATGACCTGTCTTTGCAAGGTGAAACTAAGTCGTAATGCTTGATGCCCAAATCTACACATTAACATTACCTCTTTATTGATTTATTTATTTTTCCTGCCTCAGATTTATTCGTACAAATAGCACAGGAGGACCCCAGCCCCATGCAGACGGCAGTCCAGGGGGGTCGCACCAGTCCTTCTGTCCTCAAGTTGGCAGACGGAGATATCTATTCTGAAGCCTTCGTAAGGGTCTGGGCACCTTTGGGAGCCTCAGCTGGAACTGAGGCTGGAGCTGCAGCCTGGGCCTTGGTTTGATCTTTGGCCTTGGCCTTTGACCGACACAGCCTGATCCCCTTGGCAATGCAGGCACAAGCACACTTCCCAAGCTAGGGGTGGGCAATGTAAGCAAGTGGATCAAGCTTGCGGCTGACACCCTTTGGGATCTTGGGCTTAACCTCCTTGAGCTTTACAAGGGCCTTGATAGCCTCGGCACGTGCACTCATGGCCTCGGCACTGTTGGCCTGCATCTTTTTTAGGTCCTTCTTGTCGTGCTTCTTGGCAAAGCGCATGTTCCTCAGGAACTTGGGGTCCACCTCCTTAAGAGATTCTTATCTGGCCGGGCGCGGTGGCTCACGCCTGTAATCCCAGCACTTTGGGAGGCTGAGATAGGCGCATCATGAGGTCAATGGTTCAAGACCAGACTGGCCAACATGGTGAAATCTCATCTCTACTAAAAATACAAAAATTAGCCGGGCGTGGTGGTGGGCACCTATAATCCCAGCTACTAGGGAGGCTGAGGCAGGAGAATTGGTTGAAGTCGGGAGGCGAAGGTTGCAGTGAGCCAAGACTGCGCCATTGCACTCCAGCCTGGGCAACAGAGCGAGACTCCACCTCAAAAAAAAAAAAAAAAAAGAGGGAATTGAGCAACAAAAATGAAAATGCTGATAATGCTGGAAGTGAAATTCAAATTGAGTGTCAGTGGAGTTATAGGAGAAATAGATGACTGTGGGAATTTTGACACTGCTGCCACTGGAGACCCTACACATACAGTCAGAGGAACTGCAGGAAAATGAACTTACCAACATATACAAGAAATGGAGCTGTGACAGAAAAAGTTGAAGATGTCTCAGAAGAAGTGATGCCAGCAAAAACTTTCACATTAAAGGAGTTCTTGGAGGTATTTCATAACATTGAAAGCACAAAGGATAAAATATTAGAAGTAGATAAAAACTTAGAAAGAAATATGGCAATTTGCCAAGGCATAAAAAAAGCTATTTCATACGACAAGAAGGTGGCAAACAGTGCTCCAACTACTCTTGGGAATTTTTTTACAAGGAAATAAAAAGAATTTAATTCTCACAGTTTCTAATTTTTTATTAGAATTTTTTTTTCTTTTTTTTGAGACAGTCTCACTCTATCGCCCAGGCTAGAGTGCAGTGGCACAATCTCGGCTCACTACAACCTCCACCTCCCCGGTTCAAGCAATTCGCCTGCCTCAACCTCCCAATTAGCTGTGATTACAGGCGTGCGCCACCACATGTGGCTAATTTTTTTTTTTGTATTTTTAGTAGAGATGAGGTTTCACCATGCTGGCCAGGCTGGTCTCGAACTCTTGACTTCAAGTGATCTGCCTACCTTGGCCTCTCAGAGTGCTGGAATTACAGGTGTGAAAGATCGCACCTGGCCATAAATAAATATCAACTTTGGTATATATTTTTTCATTTCACTATACATTTATAACTGACAGGGTTTTTGATGGTTGATAATTTTTAAAGGTCATAGAACAATTGTAATTTTTCCCATTGATTAAGGTCATTGTGTATGACTTCAGCTTGCACATTTTTCAGTCATGCATTAATGTGCAAAGCGAGGACTGTCTGTACTGCAACCTCAGTCCCCAATCTGGAATTCATATTTAGTTCAGCAGTTAACTTCTTCCCTGCTTGCCACTGTATGAAATGTTGATTATACATTGTAAAGCACAAAACAGAAGTTAGGCATTATTATTATCGTTACTAATTACTGGGTAAGAGCATATACTTTGGAAGTAACCCACCTGAATTCAAATCTCAGCTCTGCCACTTATTAGCAGAATCTTGGGCAAGTGATTTAATGTATTTGTTTCACATTTTCTTTTTCTTTCTTTCTTTCTTTTTTCTTTGAGAGGAGTTTCGCTGTTGTTGCCCAGGCTGGAGTGCAATGGCACAATGTGGGCTCACCAAAACCTCCCCTTCCCAGGTTCAAGGGATTCTCCTACTCCAGCCTCCCGAGTAGCTGGGAATACAGGCATGCACCACCATGCCAGGCTAATTTTGTATTTTCAGTAGAGACGGGGATTTCTCCATGTTGGTTGGGCTGGTCTGGAACTCCTGACCTCAGATGATCCACCTGCCTCGGCCTTCCAAAGTGCTGTGGTGAGTCACCGTGCCCGGCCTCACATTTTATTTACTTATAAAATTGGGTTATGGCGGGCGCAGTGGCTCACGCCTATAATCCCAGCACTTTGGAAGGCCGAGGCGGGTGCATCATGAGATCAGGAGATCGAGACCATCCTGGCTAACACAGTGAAACCCTGTCTCTACTAAAAAAAAAAAAAAAAAAAGGGATTCATATCTTTGTGATCGGGGTTTCTTGATATCATTTCTGTGCCATTTTCGGGACTGTGGTTCTTCGACTTGGGCATGTCTGCCCTGATCCTCTCTGCAGCCTGCTCCCTGCTGCTGCTCCTAAGTCACGGATGGCATCACATTACCTCTTTAATAAGAGGCTTAAATGTATTTCATGGGAGAAATCAACCTCTTTTCTGCTGTCTTAATTATCATTACTTAGGACTACTACTTTGTAATAATGCCATACATATACCTGGTACTAAATAAGATGTTTCTGTTTCTTAAATGATAGGGTGGGAGAAATCGGAATTTTTCTCATGGTTATTATAATAAAAGACAAGATCCATTACAAAGATGCATACAGAGCACGGTGGCTCTTGCCTGGAATCCCAGCACTTTGGGAGGCCGAGGGGGGCAATTCACTTGAGGACAGGAGTTCAAGACCAGCCTGGCCAACATGGCAAAACCCCATCTCTAGTAAAAACACAAAAA
>NW_012116043.1:7919513-7927957 GCF_000951035.1 Colobus angolensis palliatus | reverse complement strand
CTCCAGCCTGGGCGACAGAGCAAGACTCCATCTCAAAAAAAAAAAAAAAGAAGAAACCCCGTCTCTACTAAAAATACAAAAATTAGCAGGGCCCAGTGGCAGATGCCTATAATCCCAGTTACTTGAGAGGCTGAGACAGGAGAATCACTTGAACCTGGAAGGTGGAGGTTGCAGTGAGCCAAGATCAAACCACTGGACTCCAGCCTGGGCAACAGAGTGAGACTCCATCTTGAAAAAAAACTGGGCTAATAGTTCTTATCCTACAGTTTTATTTATAAGAATTAATGTGAAGTATTTTAGAAAGTTTCAGGACCTTAATAAGTGCTTGCTACTGCACTTGACTAGTCTTAAAAGTAAAAAATAAAATAAAATGAAATGGTTGGTATTATTGTACTTGGCTCCACTTATTTCATTCCATAAGCAGTTATCAAGCTCCTAATGTGCATCAAGCACTGAGCAAACAGGAATGAATGAACCACTGTCCTGGTTTTCTGGGCATTCAGTCCTGTGAAACAAATAATAGTTTGAATTTGACATTCAAAGTGTTAAAATAGAGCTATGTATTAGCAAGGTTGAGGTGGGTAGACTTTAAGGGGATGGCAAATTCCACTGTGGGCACTTTCTCTTATTTCCTGGGTGACTCAGTAAAGAAACCTCTCAGAGTCTCACCTTATATCTCTGTAAAATGGGCCAATTTCTTCATCATTATAAATAGTACTAGTAGAGTTTAAAAACACTCCTTTTCCTTTCCTCTGCCTGTGGCACAGTGCTGACAAAAACAAACTGCTCAACATTATTGAACAATTACTAAGTGCCAGGGACTGTTTAAAGTGCTTTCATGTATCAAGTATTCTGATACTCACAAGAACTTGGAGAAGAAGGGTTACTATTAGTCCTACGTGGCAAATTTGGAAGCTGAGGCACACAGAAGATAGTTTCTCTCCTTCCTTCCTTCCTTTCTTTCTTAACAGGCTGGGGATGGTGGCTCATGCCTGTAATCCCAGCACTTTGGTAGGCCAAGGCGGCTGGATCACCTGAGCTCGGGAGTTCGAGACCAGCCTGACCAACATGGAGAAACCCCATCTCTACTAAAAATACATGGTGGCGCATGCCTGTAATCCCAGCTAATTGGGAGGCTGAGGCAGGAGAATCACTTGAACCCAGGAGGCTGAGGTGCAGTGAGCCAAGACAGTGCCATTGCACTCCAGCCTGGGCAACAAGAGAGAAACTCCGTCTCAAAATAAATATATATATAAATAAATAAATACAAAAACAAAACAAAACAAGAAAACCTATTTTTCTCTAGAGGTAAAGAACGTGGACTTCAGACTCAGATTAAACTGGGTTTGAATACTGATTCCGCCACTTACTAGACATGTTCCAACCGGGCAACTTCTTGCTTAACCTTTAAGTCTCAATTTCCTTACGTGTAATATGGTAATAACAATACCCACTACTGGAATGTTGAAAATGAGAATTGAAAATAATGTCTGTACGTTGCCTGGCACATCACAAACGCTCAGTTGATGGGATTTAGTCATCATTATTCTGCTTTTAAAAAGGGGGCGTCTGGCTGGGCGCGGTGGCTCTCGCCTGTAATCCCAGCATTTTTGGGAGGCCGAGGTGGGTGAATCACCTGAGGTCAGGAGTTCAAGACCAGCTTGGTGAAATCCCATCTCTAGTAAGAATACAAAAAAGTTAGCCGGGCGTGGTGGCGGGCGCCTGCAATCCCAGCTACTCGGGAGGCTGAGGCAGGAGAATCGCTTGAACCCGGGAGGCGGAGGGTGCAGTGAGCCAAAATTGCGCCATTGCACTCGAGCCTGGGCAACAAGAGCGAAATTCTGTCTCAAGAAAAAAAAAAAAAATCAGAACTGCACAGACAACAACACTGGAACTAACTGGATGTTAAATCAACCCTAACTGGCCAGAAGAAACCAGACCGTGGACGGTCAGATCCCTCCATCCGCCCTCTCGCCCCTTTCACCTTTGCCCCCCTTCTCCTCTTCCGGCACAGTCTCAAACCCGAAGTGCGTTTCCGTTGCCCGCTTCTCTTGGGACAAGAGCCGAGCACTTAGTGGGGTCCCCGGCCAAGAGCTACGAAGCCCGAGGAGCTGGCCGCCCCGCATTGCCAGCGACCACCCACGGCCGCAATAGCTCCATAGAGCGCAGCTCTTGGGGGCAGCCATCTTGGTAGTCGAGTGACAAGGGCCAGAGAGTACGCCTTGTTGCGTCACTAGACGAACGACGGCGGCTGGCCGGAAACATTATTAGCCGAACGCGCCCTGAAATCTGATGCACAGTTGTACGGGCAAAATCTCTAGGATCCAGAGGGTAGTCTTTAAGTATCGGAAATCTCTTCCTCTCTCTCTTCTCTGATTGAATTTACAATTCACCAGGAATGAGGGGAGCTCAGGGGAGCCCCGAGTCACCTCTTAGCGGCTATGTTTCTGAATCCAGCTAGGCAGAGGAGTACTAACTCGCAAGATATCCGCGAACTCTTGTTTTCTTGTGCAGAAGGGAGAAATTGAGGCATGGTGTGATTTAAAAAGCCAAGATCACGGGGCCAATTCCTGCACACTTTGTTGAGCGTAAGAACCACTTGGTTTAAGTTTTAAAATGAAGATTCCTGGGTTCCCAACTACCAGAGATTTTGAATCAGTAAATCTGACATATATCCTTTTAATCTCTATTTAAGCAAATTTCTCTGATGATTCTGATGCAAGAGATTTGCAGACCATTCTTGAGAAACATATGTTAGACTACTCTGAAAAATAAACATACTATGGGCAGACTTCTTTGATCTGTCCTTTTTATGAACCTAGGAAGCTCATACATGGGAACGAAAGCTCAAGTATCCACTTAGCAAGCCAGAACCACCACTCACGCTTGGTCTCCTGCTGACACAAAGCTACATTCCTAGCTCCAACTGGCATGTCATGGGTGTTCTACTTCAGCCCCAGATTTTCAGTCTTTTTTTAATGGAAAGGGTAATGTAGACTGTCTTGTGCAAAATAAAGAACGGACGTTGCTGAGTTTTGCTTGGATTACTGTATGTTTCTGCTTTCATTCCGTTTTAAATGTATGTTTCCTGTAAATATTTCACGAGGAGAAAGCGCCAATAGAAGAAACTATTTTGAAACGAAAATTCTCTTCTTGGTTTAATATAGCCTGACAGATGGACACCTACCGCTTTCGTTTGGGAAGTACTGCGCTGGGATTTCTGTTTCTTTTTTATTTTAAGAATGATAGAAGGTCCCCGTTGGTTTAGTGATGAGAAAAAAAAAGGAACGATACAAGGGCGAAATGATTCATCCATGTATTCATAATTCTCACGTCTTTGTTAAAAAAAATTAAGTGGCTGGGTGCGGTGGCCTGTAATCCCAACACTTTGGGAGCCCGAGGCAGGCGGATTGCATGAGATCAGGAGTTCGAGACCAGCCTGGTTAATGTGGTGAAACCCTGTCTCTACTAAAATACAAAAATCAGCCAGACATGGTGATGCACACCTGTAGTCCCAGCTATTCAGGAGGCTGAAACAGGAGAATCACTTCAACCCAGGAGTCAGAGGTTGCAGTGAGCTGAGATTGCACCACTGCACTCAAGCCTGGGCAACAGAGCAAGACTCCATCTCAAAAATAAATAAATAAATAAATAAATAAAGTCTCATCAAAGAGTCTTACATCTTCCATATCTAGTTATATAAAAGAATGGATCTCAGGATTTGGGGCTGTTCCTTCTGCACATCAGATTAAGTGTCCAGACCAACAGTATTTCGCTGTTCTCTTATTTCATATGATTTGAGGGGCAAAACCTGTAAAAAGTGAAGCAGGACAAGGACTGTTGGAAGGCATTTTTTTTTGAGGTGGCGGCGTCTTGTTCTGTTGCTCAGGTTGGAGTGCAGTGGCACGACCTCGGCTCACTGCAACCTCTGCCTCCTGGGTTCAAGCAATCCTCCTGCCTCAGCCTCCCTAGTACCTGGGATTACAGGCACGTATCATCATGCCAGGCTAATTTTTGCATTTTTAGTAGGGACGGGGTTTCACCATGTTGGCCAGGCTGGTCTTAAACTCCTGACTTCAGATGATCTACCCGCCTCAGCCTCCCAAAGTGCTGAGCCACCACGCCCGGCGCTAATTTTTGCATTTGTAGTAGAGATGGGGTTTCACCCTTTTGATCAGACTGGTTTTATTTATTTATTCATTCATTCTTTATTTTGAAACAGGATCTCACTTTGTCACCCAGGGTGGAGTGCAGTGGCACAATCATAGCTCATCCTTACCCTCCTAGGCTCAAGCCATCCTCCCACCTTAGCCTCCTGAGTAGCTGGGACTACAGGTGTGCACTACCACACTGGGCTGATTTTTGTATTTTCTGTCAAGGCGGTTTTGCCATGTTGCCCTGGCTGGTCTTGAACTTCTGGACTTGGGCAATCCGCCCACCTCAGTCTCCCAAAGTGCTGGGATTATAGGTGTGAGCCCCAGCACCTGGCCCTGGTCATTTCCTTAATAGCATGTCTGTGTGATCTTTTGAATCTCAAACTACTGTGGTTGGAAGGGAATCGTCTGTAATTTTCCAAAGTACAAATAGGTGTGGTATGATTCCCAAAGTCTTAGTGTCTGTATCTGTAAACCATATATTTTTTGTTTTTTAATATTTAGTAAAGAATGGGTTTCACTATGTTGCTCAGGCTGTTCTCAAACTCCTAACAGCAAGTGATCCTCCTGCCTCAGCCTCCCAGAATGTTGGGATTACAAACTTGAGTCACCTTGCCTGGCCACATACATGATTTTCCTTTCTTTTTCTTTTTCTTTCTTTTTTTTTTTTTTTTTTTTTTTTTTTTGGGGTTTTTGTTTTTCACCCAGGCTGGAGTGCAGTGGCGCGATCTCGGCTCACTGCAAGCTAGCTCTGCCTCCCGGGTTTACGCCATTCTCCTGCCTCAGCCTCCCAAGTAGCTGAGACTACAGGCGCCCGCCACCTCGCCCAGCTAGTTTTTGTATTTTTAGTAGAGACGGGGTTTCACCGTGTTAGCCAGGATGGTCTTGATCTCCTGACCTCGTGATCCGCCCGTCTCAGCCTCCCAAAGGGCTGGGATTACAGGCTTGAGCCACCGCGCCCGGCCCTTTTTGTTTTTGAGACAGAGTCTCGCTCTGTCGCCCAGGCTGGAGTGTAGTGGCGTGATCTTGGCTCACTGCAACCTCCACCTCCCTGGTTCAAGCGATTGTTCTCCCTCAACCTTCCAAGTAGCTGGGACTACAGGTGTGTGCCACCACGCCCGGCTAATTGTCGTATTTTTAGAAGAGACTGAGTTTCACCATATTGGTCAGGCTGGTCTTGAACTCCTGACTTTGTGATCTGCCTGCCTCGGCCTCCGAAAGTGCTGGGATTACAGGCGTGAGCCACTGCACCTGACCCACATACATGATTTTCTTTTTTTTTTCTTTTGAGATGGAGTCTTGCACTGTTGCCCAGGTCTCAGCTCACTGCAATCTCTGCCTCCCAGGTTCAAGTAATTCTCCTGCCTCAGCCTCCTGAGTAGCTGGGATTGCAGGGGCCCCCCACCACGCCCGGCTAATTTTTTGTATTTTTAGTAGAGACGGTGTTTCACTATGTTGGCCAGGCTGGTCTGGAACACCTGACCTCAGGTGATCCACTGGCCTTGGCCTTCCAAAGTTCTGGGATTACAGGCATGAGCCACTGCACCTGGCTCCACATACATGATTTTCTTTCTTTCTTTTTTTTTTTTTTTGAGATGGAGTCTCGCTCTATTGCCCAGGCTGGTCTTGCTCTATTGCCCAGGCTGGTGCAGTCTTGGCTCACTGCAACCTGTGCCTCCTGGGTTCAAGTGATTCTCCTGTCTCCTCCTCCTCAGTAGCTGGGATTACAGGTGTGCATTGCCATGCCCGGCTAATTTTTTTTGTATTTTTAATAGAGACGGGGTTTCACCACGTTGGTAAGGCTGGTCTCGAACTCCTGACCTGTTGATCCACCCGGCTCAGCCTCCCAAAGTGCTGGGACTACAGGTGTGAGCCACCACGCCCGGCCATGATTTTCTAAACCTCACTGTTTGTATCTGTAAAATGAGGACCTGCTTGTCTCATAGGTAAGAACATCACTTGTTAGCTATGTGATCATAGGCAAATTATCTAAACTTTTGGAGTCCATTTTCTCATCTTTAACTTTTATTTATTTAGGGACAGAGTCTTGTGTTACCCAGGCTGGATTCATACTCTTGGGCTCAAGTGATCATCCCTCCTCAGCCTCCTAAGTAGCTGGGACTACATAAAGGGGTGGCATGCCCCTCCACACCTGTGGGCATTTCTCGTTAGGTGGAACGAGAGACTTGAGAAAAGAAATGAGACACAGAGACAAAGTATAGAGAAAGAAAAAGTGGGCCCAGGGGACCGGTGCTCAGCATACAGAGGACCCACGCCTGCACCGGTCTCTGAGTTCCCTTAGTATTTATTGATAATTATCTTTACCATCTTAGAAAAAGGGAAGTGGCAGGATAATAAGATCATCGTAGGGAGAAGGTCAGCAGTGAGACATATGAATAAAGATCTCTGTGACATAAGTTTAAGGAAAAGTGCTGTGCTTTGATATGCATATGCAAACATCTTCATAAACCTTTTTAGTGCATAAAGAGCAGCAATTCCCACCTTTCGCCCTAAGGCGGTTTTCTCCTTTCTCAGTAAACAGAACATACAATCAGGTTTTACACCGAGATGCTCCATTGCCCAGGGATGGGCAGGAGACAGATACTTTTCTCTATCTCAACTGCCAACAACCACCAAGAGGCCTTCTTTCCTCTTGTACTAGTCCTCCTCAGCACAGACCCTTCATGGGTGTCAGGCTGGGGGACCATCAGGTCTTTCCCATCCCACGAGGCCATATTTCAGACTATCACATAGGGAGAAACCTTGGACAATACCTAGCTTTCCTAGGCAGAGGTCCCTGCGACCTTTGGCAGTGTACATGTCCCTGGGTTCTTGAGATTAAGAGAATGGTGATGATAACCAGCAAGCTACCTTCAGGCACTTGTTTAACAAAGCACACCCTGCACAGCCCAAAATCCTTTAAACCTTGAGTCACCACAGCACATGTCTCTTGCAAGGACAAGGTTGGGGGTAGGGTCACAGATTAACAGCATCTCAAATACAGAACAAAATGGAGTCTCTTAACGTCTACTTCTTTCCATATAGACACAGTAACAGGCTGATCTCTCTTTCTTTTCCCCACACTATAGGCACACTTAGTCTAAAATTTAGTTATTGTGAAGATTAAATGTGATAGTCAATGTTAACAGCTGTTAAATACAATTTATAGGAGCCCACTGGTTTGCACTGAGCTTCGGTACAGTAGACCAAACCAAAATAGAGTCACTCAAGGTGAAGTTCTACCCAACCACGCCTAAACTAAGTTTTTTTTTTTTTTTTTTTTGAGACTGAGTCTCGCTTTGTCGCCCAGGCTGGAGTGCAGTGGCGTGATCTCAGCTCACTGCAAGCTTTGCCTCCCAGGTTCACGCCATTCTCCTGCCTCAGCCCCCTGAGTAGCTGGGACTACAGGTGTCTGCCACCACTCCCGGCTACTTTTTTGTATTTTTAGTAAAGACGGGGTTTCACCGTGTTAGCCAGGATGGTCTCGATCTCCTGACCTCGTGATCTGCCCGCTTCAGCCTCCCAAAGTGCTGGGATTACAGGCGTGAGCCACCGCACCCGGCCCCTAAACTAAGTTGTTTATCTGACCTTCTGAGAAATCACCAAATCCCCAAAGTGGTCAGTTTTACCCCACATAAGGAAGTCCATTCTGCTTAAACTTTTACAAGAAAAGTAATTTTGAAATGACTAATCTGTTTTTCAGTCTCTATTTCCACTTAAAAAAATTCTTTACACAGGGTCATCCCTCTCTGTCACTCATACAGGAGTGCACTGGCACGATCATATCTCACTGCAACCTCCAACTAACTGCTGGGCTCAGGCGATCCTCCTGACTCAGTTTCCCAAGTAGCTAGGACTACAGGTGTGCAGCCACAGCCACTATGCTTGGCTACTTTTCTTTCTTTCCCTCTTTCTTTCTTTCTTTATTTTTTCTTTCTTTTAAATTAAAGTTAGTTTTATTCAGAGTATTTTATTCAGAGCCCAGCTAATTTTTGTTATTTTTAGGAGGGACGGGATTTTGCTATGTTGGCCAGGCTGGTCTTGAACTCCTGGCCTCAAGTGATCTGCCCTGCTCAGACTCCCAAAGGGCTAGGATTACAGGTGTGAGCCACCATGCCCGCCTGCCCAACTAACTTTTTTCTGGTTTTTTTTGAGACAGAGTCTCACTCTGCCACCCAGACTGGAGTGCAGTGGCACAATCTCGGTTCACTGCAAGCTCCGCCTCCTGGGTTCACGCCATTCTCCTGCCTCAGCCTCCTGAGTAGCTGGGACTACAGGTGCCCGCCACCA
>NW_012116043.1:7919019-7919392 GCF_000951035.1 Colobus angolensis palliatus | reverse complement strand
ATTTTTATTCTTTTGAGTCAGGGGTCTCGCTATATTCCCCAGGCTGGTCTGGAATTCCTGGCCTTCAAGGATCCTTCCACCTCTGCCTCCCAAAGTGTTGGGATTACACGCATGAACCACTGCCTGCCGTCTGTTTCCGCCTCAGTCTCCTGAGTAATGAATGGGGACCACAGGTGCGCACCGCCACGCCAGGCTAAAGATATAAAGTGATGTACTGTATGAAGAAGTGCTGTAAAGTGATATTAAATGTAAGGTATTGTCATTATTAACGCTATTATTATTATTCCTAATGTGAGATAGACTAAGGGCCATGAATCAATTGTTATTAACGCTAGAATAAGAACCTAAATTGGCCAGGCGCGGTGGCTCAGGC
>NW_012116043.1:7918153-7918609 GCF_000951035.1 Colobus angolensis palliatus | reverse complement strand
GAACCATAATTCAAACGAGTCTATAAAGGAGTTCCACAAGTATTCCAATGTTTGGCTACATTATTATTAAGGTATATTATTATTGTTACTGTATTTTTAGTGTATTAAGTGAAAAACCTGGACTTGGAGTAAATGCAAGTCCCATTATTCTGAAAGCCCTCACAGTGGGGTTGGGACGGAGGTGGGGGAGGAAAAGTTAAAAAACCCCACGAGACCCGGATGTAGGCAAAAACTACATTTCCCAGAATAACTCACCCCTGTCCACTATATATAGAGTCTATCCGGGTTCTTCAGGATGCTGTTTGGCGACTCGTCGCCATTCCCGGAGCAGCTCGGCCTCGGCCCAGGGGCTAGTATCCGTCGCTGTGTCGGAGACGCCTGTCCCCGACACCAAGACAGCCAGCCCTCTCCCCTGCCTCGCGGCGGGAGAGCGTGTCCGGCCGGCCGGCGGGGCTC
>NW_012116043.1:7911509-7917863 GCF_000951035.1 Colobus angolensis palliatus | reverse complement strand
AAGGAAGGAAACAGGGAAAAATGTCGCCATGAAGGCCGAGAACCGCTGCCGCCGCCGACCCCCGCCGGCCCTGAACGCCATGAGCCTGGGTCCCCGCCGCTCCCGCTCCGCTCCGACCGCTGTCGCCTCCGAGGCCCCCGTTGATGCCGCTGAGCTCCCCCAACGCCGCCGCCACCGCCTCCGACATGGACAAGAACAGCGGCTCCAACAGCTCCTCCGCCTCTTCGGGCAGCAGCAAAGGGCAACAGCAGCCCCGCTCCGCCTCGGCGGGGCCAGCCGGCGAGTCTAAACCCAAGAGCGGTAAGGGCGGGCCTGCGGCAGTGGGCGGGGGCGAGTGCCCCTACTGCTGGGGAGAGTCGTTGCTCTCGTCTGCTGGGTTACTCGGGGACAGGCTCTACTTTCTATTATAGCCCCTACCTGCCCTTTTCCATGGCTCTCATTATTTACAGTTATGTTAATGAGCGCTGTTTTGCGTGGTTTACGTGGATCATTTACATTAATACTCAAAACTGCTCGATTAAGCAGGTGCTGTTCTTATCCCCATTTTACGTATAATGAGAAAGGGTAAAGGTCACCCAGCTAGTATTTGGCTCACAGCAGGCCTTAAGACCTGGTTTGTGTGACTCATCAGTCCACGCTCCTAAAACTCCCAAGTTGTTCTACCCTTTAATGTTGAATTAACATTGGATAGTGTTCAAGTTTAGACGGGTGGGTGGAGCCCATGGGCCTTTCAAACTCAGATCTCTTATTTAATAACCTGGTCCCAGATCCATTCCTCTGTTGAAGAGGAACTCATCCTTCAGTGGCTATTCATTGTGGGGTTAAGAGCGCAGACTATGAATTCAGTCTTTTTGGGTCCCAGTTTGCCAGACCTTGAGTGAGTGCCCTGAATTTACTTGTAAAGGTAGGTGGAGGTAATATAATTAAATAAAAAACAAAACAAATGAACTAAGGTCTTAGGGTGTCTGACGTCTGTTTTGCACCAAATACCCATAACGTCTATTTTTGTATGTTGGACTGTAGGATTGTCCTTTAACAGGGAAGGTTTTATTTCTGTAATCAAGTCTCTCAATATTATGACCATGATGATGATAATAGCTACCTTTAATTGAGGGCTTACCATGTGCCAAGGACTAGGTGAAGTTTTTGCCTGTGTTTTCACTGTGCTAGTCACTGACTTGTCTAACAGGCTGAAATTGTTGATATTTAAAGAAGGAATAAACTGAGCAGGTAGGATGTTAGGAGTTGGCAGAGGCTGGAGTGCAGTGTTCTTCATTTTATTTCAAAGTTTGTACTAATATCTGCTCTGTTTTGTATTTCAGTTACATTGGCAGTAAGAGGAAGGTGTTTTCAGCGACAGTGGAGATGTTGTGGCAGAGAGGGAAACATTTGGAGTCCCTAAATGTGGAGGTCCAGTTTAAAACCTGTCAAGATTAAAAAACCATAAGATTGAGACCAGGCGTGGTGGCTCATGCCTGTAATCCAGATACTTTGGGAGGCTGAGGTGGGAGGATAGCTTGAGCCAGGAGTTTCACACCAGCTTGTGCAAGATAGTAAGACCCCGTCTCCATAAGGGGAAAAAAAGAAATAGCCAAGTGTGGTGACACACACCTGTCACCCTAGCTACTCGGAAGGGTGAGATGGGAGGATTGCTCAAGCTCAAGGAAGTTGAGGCTGCAGTGAGCTTTATCGCGACACTGCATACCATTCAGCCTAGGTAACAGAGAGAGACCCCATCTCTAAAAAGTAAAAACAAAGCTAAGGCTGATTTAAACCAAACAAAAAACCAAAAAATTGTAAGGTTTACTAACTCACTCAGAGTTCACCTGCTGGATATGGCAAACTTGTTTACCTGGTGTGAGACCATTAGCAGTATGGGTTCTCGGGCCATGTCAGGAAGTGGTATGTATGCAGACTGATTTTGCAGTTCTGCGCATGTGTAGCTTTGCCATAGATCCCTCAAAAGATAGAAGGTAGCCAGTCCTTTTGGTCAGTGTTGGAACTGGTTTAGAGTGGTCTGTTCAAAGCAATTGATAAGTAAGTTTATTTTTGCACTCTATTCCCAGATGTATGTTAAGGATTTGGTTCTCCAACTGTCTGAATTCTCAATTAATTTTTCTGGGGCTCCTCTTTAAGCCACTAACATACATTCGTTAGTCAGTTGCAATAAATGCCTTAAGTTTATTTCTTAGCAGTAGGTGAAAGCTTGTGACAACTCAAAATAAAACAATAAACAGGTATTTAAGGAATTTTACTGCTATGTCCTTCACTTTGAATATGTTGATTAGTGGAATTAACTCTGATTACCCAACCGGGTGATACAGAATTCTATAGTAGTTTGACCAAGCAAATATTTGTCATTGTTAACATTTCAAATGGGCTGGGTGGCTATAATCCCACACTTTGGGAGGCTGAGGCAGGCCGATTGCTTGAGCCCAAGAGTTCCAGACCCTGTCCTACAAAAAAATAAATGAGCTGGGCGTGGTGGCACACACCTGTAGTCCTGGTTGTGAAGAGGCTGAGGTGGGAGGAGGAGGAAGAGCACTTGAACCCAGAAGTTCAAGGTTGCAGTGAGCCATGATCACTTTACTGCACTCTAGCCTGGGTGGCAGAGCGAGACCCCATCTCAAAACAACAAGAAAACTTCTGTAAAAACTCATGTAGGCCGGGTGCGTTGGCTCACGCCTGTAATCCCAGCACTTTGGGAGGCCGAGGCGGGTGGATCACCTGAGGTCAGGAGTTTGAGACCAGCCTGGCCAACATGGTGAAGCCCCGTCTCTACTAAAAATACAAAAAATTAGCCCAGCCTGGTGGCATGCACCTGTAATCCCAGCTACTCGGGGGGCTGAGGCAGGAGAATCCCTTGAAACCAGGAGGCGGAGGTTGCAGTGAGCCAAGATCGCACCAGTGCACTCCAGTCCATCTCAAATAAACAAAAAACTCTTGTAAAGGACCTTTGTTAGATTTTACGAATACACATGTGTGCCTTGAGGCAGTGTTCATTTTTTTGTTTAATTGCGTGTTAGAAAGCTTGACCATGTTTGCCACTGCCAGTGTCTGCTCTTCTGGCTTCTGCTGTGCATGTTCCCGTAGCAAGGAAGGATGAGCTTTGTAGCCAAATCCATGCTTCTTCACTAGCCATAACCCACTGCTTGCATTTAGGAACAAAGTAAAAGGCAGAATATGTGGAGATTAAAAGATTAGGAAACTCTGGATATTGGCTGATTTTTAAAGTTGAATCTAAGCTGTCTTAAGAACGTAACAGCTAAGACCAGTGCTACTATAACAGATACTGAGGAACTCTGATGCAGTGACTTCACGATGAGATGGTTGCTCTAACAAAAGGGTACACTCAAGCTCTGCATAATCCCATACAAAGATTTCTGCAATACTCATAAGCTGAACATTTCGTATACTAGATTCTGCTGGAAAACATTGAAAGGACCTCTTGAGTTTACAGAGTACTGAGTTGAAGGGAAAGCAAGAAGGGTAAGGTGAAAAGAGCAAGAGTTTTCAGTATTCAAATATTTAAGTCACTTTTTTCTCCCCCTTTTCTGCCTCATGGAAAAAAGCCCTTTAATTTCTATTCTGTAAACTGTCATTAATGGTCATTTGCTTCCTAGCTGCATGATTAATTTCCTTGAGATTTTGTTCCAGTGGCTGGCTTAAATTTGCCCTTCATTTGTGCACAGGAAATAGGTAAATTTGGCTACCAGGATTTTCTTGATCTTTCCGGCTAGAGTCGCATACCACAGTTTCTTTGCCTGGGCTAATTGCCCGAACATTTATATAACTTTCTTTTGCTTGATTATATTCCTACAGCTTCATTCCAATAGTGTTAATAGGTATTTCTGAGAACAGTCAGCAGTAAATATCCCGTGAATATAGCTCAGAGGAGAGAAGGTAGGTTAGGAAGTGGGGAAAGTCATTTTAGAGGGAGCAAAGAAAGTAAAGAGAGGCAAGAGAGAAGGTAGGCCGTTTTTGGACAGTGGACTCTGGCCAGGAACCAGGCTCTTGTCCCATCCCCCTGGGCGGATAGAACTGCCAGGGAGGTTAAGGGAAGGTCAGGTATTATGAGGCAGTTATTTTGAGGTTGGTGGTATGAAGCACTGCCCTGGCATTCTTCCTGTTATTCCGGTACCAGAAACCAGGTTACTAGTGGTAATCTGCCTTGAAAAATGCCTCTGACCTGTAAATGGACCTGGAGATTTTAATGGCTTTGAAAATTGAGGTGATTTGAAGCCTTCAGTAAAACCACTTAGAGAAATTAAAAGACTTTCAGGGCCTGTTGGCTGGATTCCTTGGTTTATGTGACTTTGTTGGAAGTCTGGTAGGTGCTCTTGACAGGAATGATTTGGATTTATTAATGATAGGCTTTCAAATCATAGTAAAACTATGTGTCAGCCACTATGGTAGGCATTTTACAGAAGTTTTCTGTCTTAATCCTCATGATTCTATGAGGAAGTATGGTAGAGTATTAGTCCTATTTTACAGATAAGAAAATAGAGGCTTAGCAGTGTTAAGAATGATTTGTCCAAGTAAATTTTTATGAAGTCCTAGGTGGTATTTTTCAATAAGCTTTGTATAACCACACTTAGCAAGCAGATAACTTACTGGCACATGCATCATTCCTGATACCACCTCTCTCTTCCTTTCATTCAGAATTACTAATTTCAGCTGGATTCAATTTGTTGTCAGTTGATTCTGTAGTAAGGCCATATGTTGCCCCTCTGGAGGTGCTTGTCAACTACTCTGGACAATGGGTAAGCAACTTGCTTGTGATTACAGCATGAATCAGCAGCAGAAACTTGCTGGCTGGTATTCTGACCTCTAGGCTGAGCCACCTGTTAGAATTAGAGCTAGAAATGAGGATGCCAAGTAATTTAACTGTGAAAAACTTGTGGCCCTTAATTTGGTAATGGGAGGAGGCTGAGATACTACTACTACTTGGTGGAGACCTTTCCATTAGGGAAATGTGAAACAACTGAAAAGCTGGGTTAAGTTTTTAAGTGATTTATTTGTTGACTCTGGATCCTGAGTTTAGTGGTCTTGTCTATTTTGGAATGTGTCTTGACAGTAGTTCTTGGCAGTTGTTCTCAGTGGTGGCTATGCATCAGAATCTGCTCAGGAACTTCTTTTTCCTCCTCAGGACAGTCTTGCTCTGTCACCCAGGCTGGAGTTCAGTGGCGTGATCTCAGCTCACTTGAACCTCTGCCTCCCGGGTTTAAGCAATTCTTCTGCCTCAGCCTCCTGAGTAGTGGGATTACAGGTGTCCACCACCACACCGGCCTAATATTTGTATTTTTAGTAGAGATGGGGTTTCACCATGTTGGCCAGGCTAATCTCAAACTCCTGACCTCATGAGGAACTTTAAAAAAAAAATTATGGGTGTGTGGGGCCGCTTCCTAGGAATTTTTTCTTTTTTTTTTTTTTGTAGAGATGGGGGTCTCACTATGTTGCCCAGTCTGGTCTCAAACTCCTGGCTTCAAGTGATCCTCCTACCTCAGCCTCCCAAAGTGCTGGGGTTACAGGCATGAGCCACTGTGCCTGGCTTTTTTCTGATTCTTTAAGCCTAGGTTGGACCCGTGGGTCCTGGGCATTCATCATTTCAAAAGTCTGTGCAGGTGATTCTGGTGTGCAGCCAGGATTGAGAACCACCACTCTGAGATTTAAAACTTCACCCATAGTTCCTTCTCCCAGGGACTTGATGTTTTTTTTCTGTTTTCCAAAATCTAAAGTGGATCATGTTATCACTCTTGTTCTACCCTCGAGTTTTTCCCATGTATATCCTGGCAAGTTGTCCACAAAACATTTCAAAAATAATACTCTGAATTTTATCTCTGGGTCCCAGACCTGACAGTACGTTTAACCTTTAGCTGTCTGTTGCCTGGGTCTGGAGATAAGAGGCAGTCTCTCACTTGACATGTCTGTCTTCATACCCTTAGGTAAGTGGAAGCCAAGAGAAATGAGTTGATTTTGGCAACTAAAATCATTAGTGATGATGTGGTCAGTTGTTAGGTGTTTTGGAAATGAGCAGTTTACTATCAGAGAGCATTTCTATAAGCATTGTGAAACTTTCCTTGCCAGTGTGGTAATAAGTGAAGAAATGAAGACAGCCTTCTTGCTCAGTGCCAGTTTACTTTCTTTTTTTTTTCTTTCTTTTTTTTTTTTTGAGACAGAGTTTTGCTCTTGTTGCCCAGGCTGGAGTGCGGTGGTACAATCTCAGCCTCACCGCAACCTCCGTCTCCCGGGTTCGAGTGATTCTCCTGCCTCAGCCTCCCAAGTAGCTGGGATTACAGGCATGCACCACCACGCCCAGCTAATTTTTTGTATTTTTAGTAGAGACGGGGTTTC
>NW_012116043.1:7909248-7911459 GCF_000951035.1 Colobus angolensis palliatus | reverse complement strand
AGGCATGCACCACCACGCCCAGCTAATTTTTTGTATTTTTAGTAGAGACGGGGTTTCTCCATGTTGGTCAGGCTGGTCTTGAACTCCCGACCTCAGGCGATCTGCCCGCCTTGGCCTCGCAAAGCGTTGGGATTATAGGCATGAGCTGCCACGCCCGGCCAGTTTACTTTCTTAATAAGCCCTTGCAATGTAGAATCTGGCTTTACCTAAACCTATGCAAACTGTGAGGTGCATCTTGAAAGCAGCAGTTAGGGTCAAACAGGTAGGGTCCAGGATCATCTAAAACAGTCTTAGATAATGAGGTTGGGGGATATGTGTTTTTTTTTTTATATACCTATCCTCGTAGAATCTCCTTTGCTTGCGGTGATGTGAAATGGAGTTAAGGAAAGCAAAGCAAGAGAATATGGCTGAGTTAGCTGGGGTTCTGCATCCCCTGAGTTTTCCTTTATTTTATTTTTTTGTGTGTGAGACAGAGTTCTGCTCTGTCTCCCAGGCCGGAATACAGTAGCCTGATCTCCGCTCACTGCAAGCTCTTTCTGGGTTCATGCCACCCTCCTGCCTCAGCCTCCAGAGCAGCTGGGACTACAGTTGCGCACCACCACGCCCGGCTAATTTTTTGTATTTTTAATAGAAACAGGGTTTCACTGTGTTAGCCAGGATGGTCTCTATCTCGTGATCCGCCCACCTCGGCCTCCCAAAGTGCTGGGATTACAGGCATGAGTGTAATGTGTTGTGCCTGGCCTTTTTTTTTTTTTAGAGACAGGCTCTCACTGTGTTACTTAGGCTGGTATGCAGTGATGCAAACATAATTGACAAACCTTGAACTCTTTGGCTTTAAGAGATCCTTGAACTCTTGAACCACTGTGCCTGGTTTATCTTTTTCTTTTTTTGAGACAGAGGCTCACTCTGTAGCCCAGGGTGGAGAGCAGTGGTGTCATCGTAGCACACTGCAGTCTCAACCTTGGCTTAAGCAATCCTCCCAACTCAGCCTCTCAGCTAGGACTGCAGCTGTGTGCCAGCACACTGAGCTAATTTTTAAATTTTTTGTAGAGATGGGGTCTTGCTGTGTTGCCCAGGCTGGTCTCAAACTCGTAGGCTCAAGTGATTCTCTGGCTTTGGCTTCCCAAAGTGTTGAGATAACAGGCATGAGCCACCAAGTCCAGCACTGAAACTTTGCTTTCTAATTGTTACTATTAGTGCCATATTTGACACTAACTGTTGCTAACTGAAATAATAGGTAAAAGTTTAGTTTTAAGTTCTAACTTTATTTATTTATTTTTGTTGAGACGGAGTCTCGCTCTATCACCCAGGCTGGAGTGCAGTGGCCGGATCTCAGCTCACTGCAAGCTCCGCCTCCCGGGTTTCCGCCATTCTCCTGCCTCAGCCTCCCGAGTAGCTGGGACTACAGGCGCCACCACCTCGCCCGGCTAGATTTTTGTATTTTTTTAGTAGAGACAGGGTTTCACCGTGTTAGCCAGGATGGTCTCGATCTCCTAACCTCGTGATCCGCCCATCTCGGCCTCCCAAAGTGCTGGGATTACAGGCTTGAGCCACCGCGCCCGGCCTATTTATTTATTTTTTGAGACAGAGTTTCACTCTGTTGCCCAGGCTGGGGTGCAGTGGCATGATTTCAGCTCACTGCAACCTCTGCCTCCCGGGTTCAAATGATTCTCATGCTTTAGCCTCCCAAGTAGCTGGGATTACAGGCGTGTGGCACCACACCCGGCTAATTTTTGTATTTTTAGTAAAGATGGGGTTTCACCATGTTGGCCAGGCTGGTTTTGAACCCTTGGCCTGATGTGATCTGCCTGCCTTGGCCTCCCAAAGTGCTGGGATTACAGGCATGAGCCACCACACCTGGCCTTAAATTGTAACTAAGGTAAGGGTCACTGTCCATAAGCAGGATTTAAGGGTAACTGGTAGGAGTGAACTTAGCCTGTTTCTGTGACTGTTTTGTTTACATTGCTGCCATTTCACATGGTTTAGATTGACTCCCAGGTTTTAGGTGGTCAGGTTTGGAGAGAATGATATCTCATTTATTCAATGAGGTTGACAGGCCGGGTGCGGTGGCTCAAGCCTGTAATCCCAGCACTTTGGGAGGCCGAGATGGGCGGATCACGAGGTCAGCAGATCAAGACCATCCTGGCTAACCTGGTGAAACCCCGTCTCTACTAAAAAATACAAAAAACTAGCCGGGCGAGGTGGCAGGCG
>NW_012116043.1:7901606-7908097 GCF_000951035.1 Colobus angolensis palliatus | reverse complement strand
GTGATCCGCCCGTCTCGGCCTCCCAAAGTGCTGGGATTACAGGCTTGAGCCACCGCGCCCGGCCTTGTTTGTTTTTTTTTGGTGAGACAGAGTTCTGCTCTGTCACCCAGGCTGGAATACAGTGGCCTGATCTCCGCTCACTGCAAGCTCCTTCTGGGTTCGCGCCCTTCTCCTGTCTCAGCCTCTCAAGCAGCTGGGACTACAGTTGCGCACCACCACACCACCACTCCCGGCTGGGAGTAGTGGCTGATGCCTGTAATACCAGCACTTTGGGAGGCCGAGGAGTTGGATCACTTGAGCTCTGGAGTTTGAGACCAGCCTGGGCAACAAAGGCAAACCTCGTCTCTACAAAACACACAAAAATTAGCTGGACATGGTAGGGAGTGCCTGTCGTCTCAGCGGCTCAGGAGTCTGAAGTGGGAGGGTAGCTTGAGCCTGGGAGGTAGAGGTTTCAGTGAGCCGAGATTGTGCCACTGCACTCTAGCCTGGGTAACAGAGTAAAACCCTGTCTCTAAATAAAGTGCATAAATAGTTATTATGTTGTTAGAGTATAAATAAATTGGTGTAACAGTTCTAGAAAGCAACCTAGGAATGTATAAATGGCTTTAATGACCATATTTTATCTGTCAGTTCCCCTTTTTGAGAATTTGACATAATCAATCACATAAACCTCTGTGTAAAGAGACTACCAATGGTATTATGTTAAACTAGCAAAAAACTAGAAGCCACCGAAGTATACAACAATGAGGGATTGGTTACGTTATTCTTTAAGTATGTGGCCAAGAAGGGTACAGCAATTAATCATGCTTTTGAAGACTAGGGATGCATAAAAATGCTCAGAGAGTAGTAAACAGAAAGCAATATATCTTCTATGCTTGTTATTTTGTATAAGATTTGTGGTGGGTATGTATAAAGGAGATTAAAAGGAAAACGATGTTAAGGGGTAGTGCTCTGTGGGTACTGGCAACTTTAAATTATTCTACCCTATTTTCAGAACTGAGCACGTATTGTAATTGGAGAGAAAAACAAGAAACATTTTTAAAAAGGGTATAACTCAAGCTGATCCAATATGCTTTTTATTTATTTATTGAATTAATTTTTTTTTTTGAGATAATCTCTTTTGCCCAGGCTGGAGTGCAGTGGCATGATCTTGGCTCACTGCAACCTCTGCCTCCTGGGTTCAGGCAGTTCTCCTGCCTCAGCCTCGCAAGTATCTGGGATTACAGATGCCCACAACCATGCCCCACTAATTTTTTGTGTTTTTAATAGAGATGGGGTTTCACCATATTGGCCAGGCTGGTCTCAAACTCCTGACCTCAAGTGATCCACCCACCTGAGCCTCCCAAAGTGCTGGGATTACAGGTGTGAACTATTGCCCCCAGCCCCCAATATGCTTTTAGAACTCAACTTCTTTTGTTCTGTAAATTTAACACCTTCTGAATTTGACCTCTAGAGCATATGTAAACACAGTTTTGCTTTTATGCCTTTTGAATATATTTGCTAAGGCCTAGGACAACCGCTTGTAGTATAGAATCTGGTTATGTTATAGTAATTTAAAAGGGAATGTCTTCTGTTCTGATACCAGGTAAAATACTTTTCCTTAATACAGAATGGCTGTTTCATTTCCTGTAACTTGATCTGACTGAACTTTTACAAGGGCAGTGGTTAAGCTGTGTAAAATAGAGACATTATGAATTGAGAATCCATGTGGTTTGATCTACACTGTGTTTGTTTTGAGGGAGGGGACCCGTTAGGCTTCATTATTGCAAGAAAAAATACTCGACTATGTGTTGTCTTGCTCAAAGCACTCATGCCGTGGCCCAAACCCAGATTCTTGGAGCTGGTCAAAGGGCCTATTTACCTTTATTTAAACACAGTTTTGCTGGGAGGTAGAGGGCAGTTGGCTAAGTGAATGTATCACTTCTTAAGTGGTTCTTTTGTGTTTCTTGCTTTCAGATGGAAAGAACTCAAGTGGATCCAAGCGTTATAACCGCAAACGTGAACTTTCCTACCCCAAAAATGAAAGTTTTAGCAACCAGTCCCGTCGCTCCAGTTCACAGAAAAGCAAGACTTTTAACAAGATGCCTCCTCAAAGGGGCGGCGGCAGCAGCAAACTCTTTAGCTCTTCTTTTAATGGTGGAAGACGAGATGAGGTATGGAATTTGAGAATGTCCTTTCTAGAGCAATAAGCATGAGATTTGATCTTATGCTTTATCAGTAGTTTATCAGTAGTTGAGGGGAACAAGAGGTAGAGGAATAAATAATCAAAGGAGTCTTGAGTAGTTGAAAGGGTTAACCAAATTTGAAACCTTGCCTCCTTTTTTCCTCTGAAGGTTATGGAAATTTCCTTGGAGGAAGGAAAATTTCCTTTATGACAAATTTGGGGTTCCTTAATTTGTATGGTCTTTTTATTATCACTCTTGAATTATAGGTACCTTTTGGAATATTTAGGTAATAAAATGACATTAATGACATTTGCCTTTGTAATAATCTAGCAAAATGTAAAATGCATATATCTGTAGTCTCATTTTTTTTAGGAGTTTCTTAGCTGTGTTTCTGTAAGCGCATAAGACATTTATGTACAAGGGTGTTCACTGTTGTGTTTGTAGTTGCAAAATTTGGGAAATAACCTAAATGCCTATCCACAAGATACTGATAGAGTAAATTATGTTTCATACTATGTAATTATGGTAGAATGAGACAGATTTTAAAAAATGTAGACTGAGGGAAGTAAAGGGATAGAGAGTAACAAGGAAAACAGTTTTAGAAGGTGGTTTAAGGACACCTCTGAAGAGGTAGATTTTGAGAGAGACCTGAAAGAAGCAAGGGAGCACACTATATGGTTGTTTTAAGATGGTCTTGCTCTGGAGTACATTGGCATGATCATGGCTCACTGCACCCTTGACCTCCTGGGCTCAAGCGATCCTCCCACCTCAGCTTTGAGTAGCTGGAAGTATACAGGTGCATGCCACCATGCTTGGCTAATTTTTTTCTTTTTATTTTGTAGAGACTGGATCTCACTATGTTATCTAGGCTGCTCTTGAACTCCTGGCCTCGAGCGATCCTCTCATCTTGGCCTCCCAAAGTGCTGGGATTACAGGTGTGAGCCTGAAGGAACAGCATATGCAAAGGACAGGAGGTGGTAGTGCTTTTGTTGGTTTGAGGTAAAGCATAAGTAGGCTACCATGAGTGGAGGAGGAGAGGTAGGAAATGCACCCAAAGACTAGGAAAGGGATCAGATCATGTGGGGCTTTGAAGGACTTTGGCTTTTGTTCAGAGAGATGAGAAGCCATTGAAAGGTTTAAGGAGAAAAGTAAGGTAACCTGATTTGGAGTTTTAAAGGGGAAGAGTGGAAGCGGGAAGAGTAGTTAAGAGACTACAAAGATATTCTTGGTGAGAGTGATGGAAGCTTTGAAATTGGGTGAGTGATGGAGGTGGTGAGAGACGTTAGGATTTGAGACATTACTTGCAGATAGAGCCAAGATTTTTTGTTAGATGTGGGGTCTGAGCAGAGAAAAGGTTGAGTAATGTTTTTGGCATAAGCCCAATTGACGTACCTTTTGCTGGAATGGAGAACATTCTTTCAAGGAGAGCACAAAGGTTTTTTGGGAGAGGGGAATAGGGTTGAGATAAAGAACTTCAGTTTGGAGATGTTATATGTACATTAAAATTCCTCTTTGATAAATGTAAGCAGGATATTAGTAGAGGTAGGTAGTTAACTGAATCCGCAGTCAAGGAAGAGACCCAGGTTAGAAATCTATTGGCATACAGTTGGTGCTTAAAGCTGTGGAACTAAGTGAGATAAATTAAGGAGTGAGTGTTCCAAAAACAGATTAGGTTCAAGAACTGAACTCCTGAGTCTGGATAAGAAACCAGCAAAAGAGCACAGTCAGGGCGGGAGTAAGAGAGCTGGAAAGTGTTGCAGAAGGTGATCAGTTTTGTCAAGTGCTGCTGCTAAGCTAAGAATAGGACTGAAAGTTGACCATTCGATTTGAAAATGGCATGTAGATTGGAGAGAATAGGAGGGTGGGAAGAAGAAACAGCAAGTTTACACAGCACTTTTCAGTGGCTTTGCTCTAAAGGGGAGCAGAGATATGAGGCGGTGCTTGAAGGGAATATGAGCTTGAGGGATTTTAAGATTAGAGAAATGATAGCATGTCTATGCTCATGGGATGGTTCTGGTGAGAGGCAAGGTGATGCAGGGAAAAGGGAAAGAATTGCTGAGCAATGTCCTTGAGTCCTTGAGATCTAGTGAGAAGTGGAGCAGTTGGCTTAGATAGCAACTCTGCCAGTTCATCCCTAGTAACAAAAGGAGGGCCTGGTGGTAGAGGTGGGGTTGGAGGTAGTTGGAATTCTTTTCTGATTGTTCTGATTTTCTCAGTAGAATACATAAGGTGAGCCAAAAGGAGGTTTGGAAGCCTGAGGAGTGAAGGAGTTGTCTGGGAAAGTGAGGGAACGAATAGGCTGCAGAAGCGTACTAGGATTGCAGTATTTTCAGGCACGTGAGGGTCTGCTGTGGTGAGGCTGTTTGCTGTGGTTGTGTTTGTTAGCCCTGTTTGTCTGCTCCAGGGCTGATGTGGAATAGGAAAAGAGTTGAATTTGGAGGAGGTTTTGCCAGGTGAATACAGAAGATATATGAAGAAGTGGGTGATGGGGCCGGGCACAGTGACTCACAGCTGTAATCCCAGCACTTTGGGAGGCCATGGAGGGTGGATCTCCTGAGGCCAGGAGTTGGAGACCCGCCTGGCTAACATGGCAAAACTCCGTCTCTACTGAAAATAAAAAAATTAGCTGGGCATGATGGCAGGAACCTGTAATTCCAGTTACTTGGGAGACTGAGGCAGGAGAATCGCTTGAACCCAGGAGGCAGAGGGTGCAGTGACCCGAGGTCGCACCACTGCATTCCAGCTTGGGAGACAGAGTGAGACTCCATCTCTAAATAAATAAGCAAGTAAGTAAAATTTGAAAAAGAAAGTGGGCAGTGGACCACAGGATCTAAGCCAAATCTGAGGGGTTGGATCATTGATTTGGAGGTCCTAGTGAGGGTAAAGAATTGTTGGAGTCAGGACTAAACCTGGGGAAGGAGTATATTCCTGGCTGGACAACAGAATGCTCAAAGTTAAGATGGTGGAAGAGGTTGTGGTTGTTGATCTAGACTGTAGAACATTCCTGTCTAATAGGATATCAAGCCATGTGTGTAATCTTACATTTTCTAGCTGCCTGCCCTACAGAAGTAAAAAGTCAATTTTAATATATTTAATTCAATATATCTAAAATGTAAGTTTACCACATGGTACAGCCACATTTCAAGTGCTTAGTAGCTACATCTAGTTAGTGGCTGCTGTATTGTACATTACAGCTGTAGAAGGGAAACCTGTAGGTGTGGGTGGCTGAGATGGGAGGGGCAAGCTAATTGGAAGCGAGGAGGTCAAGGACCTGGAGTTCAGGGTATTGCGAGGATAATCAGGAAGTACAAGTGGTGTCGGAGAAAGTGACAGTGGGCCAGCTAGGACAAGCTGAAGATAATAGAAGGTTGAGAATGTGGAGGATTTTGTGAGCGCAAGCTCTTCGATCTAAGTTTGGGGCATTGAGGGTGGAAGACTGAAGAGATCAGAGCCATGTGGAGATGAAAAATAAGGGATGACCTGGAAGTCTTGGGCTTCTGTGTTGCGCAAACAAACAGAATGTGGCTTTTTTTTTTTTTTTTTTGATGAAGTCTTGCTCTGTCGCCCAGGCTAGAGTGCAGTGGCACGATCTTGGCTCACTGCCAGCTCTGCCTTCTGGGTTCACACCATTCTCCTGTCTCAGCCTCCCAAGTAGCTGGGACTACAGGCGTCCGCCACCACACCCGGCTATTTTATTTTTTAATTTTTACTTTTTTTTGAGATGGAGTCTTGCTCTGTCGCCCAGGCTGGAGTGCAGTGGCGCTATCGCGGCTCACTGTAAGCTCCGCCTCCCGAGTTCACGCCATTCTCCTGCCTCAGCCTCCCGAGTAGCTGGGACTATAGGCGCCTGTCACTACGCCTGGCTAATTTTTTGTGTTTTTAGTGGAGACGGAGTTTCACCACGTTAGCCAGGATGGCCTTGATCTCCTGACCTTGTGATCCGACTGCCTCGGCCTCCCAAAGTGCTGCGATTACAGGCGTGAGCCACCGCGCCTGGCCAATTTTTTGTATTTTTAGTAGAGATGGGATTTCACCGTGTTAGGATGGTCTCGATCTCCTGACCTTGTGACCCACCCGCCTCGGCCTCCCAAAGTGCTGGGATTACAGGCGTGAGCCACTGTGCCCGGCCCAGAATGTGGTGTTATCTTTAAGCTTGGTTGTTAATATAAAAAAGGAAGTTATCTGACTGGTATACCCCCAGTTGTATTTCATTATTTTTAATTAATTAATTAATTAATTAATTTTATTTATTTATTTTTGAGACGGAGTCTCGCTCTGTCGCCCAGGCTGGAGTGCAGTGGCCAGATCTCAGCTCACTGCAAGCTC
>NW_012116043.1:7889139-7901538 GCF_000951035.1 Colobus angolensis palliatus | reverse complement strand
TTTTTGTATTTTTAGTAGAGACGGGGTTTCACCGCGTTAGCCAGGATGGTCTCGAACTCCTGACCTCATGATCCACCCGTCTCGGCCTCCTAAAGTGCTGGGATTACAGGCTTGAGCCACCGCGCCCGGCCTAATTTATTATTTTTGAGACAGAGTCTTGCTGTGTCACCCAGGCTGGAGTGCAGTGGCGTGATCGTGGCCCACTGCAGCCTTGACCTACTGGGCTCAAATCATCCTCCCACCTCCGCCTTCCAAGTAGATGGGACTACAGGCATGCATCACTAAGCCTGGCTAATTTTTAAATTTTTTATAGAGACATTGCATCCCTGTGTTGTCCAGGCTGGTCTCAAACTCCTGGCCTCAGATGATCCCTCCCCCCTTGGCCTCCTAAAGCCCTGGATTGTAGATGTGAGCCACTGCGCCCATCCTAGTTTTTTTGAAGTGGAATTTTGCTCTTGGTGCCAAGAATGGAGTGCAATAGTGTGATCTTGGCTCACTGTACCCTCTGCCTCCCGGGTTCAAGCGATTCTCCTGCCTCAGCCTCCCAAGCCTGACCTTGGGTGATCCGCCTACCTCAGCCTCCCCAAGTGCTGGGATTACAGGCATGAGCCACCACTCCCAGTTGCCCATCCTGATTTTATTTTTAAATTTTAGATTTTATTTTTTAGACACAGAGTCTCACCGTGTTGCCCAGGCTGGAGTGCAGTGGCTCTTCACAGGTGTGATCATAGTCCACTGCAGCCTTGAATTCCTGGGTTCACGTGACCCTTTTCAGCCTCCTGAGTGGCTGAGAGTGCAGGTGTGCATCACCGTGTCTAGCTTTGTATTTATTTTTAAAGGTTGTATTAGTCCATTTTCTCGTTACTATTAAGAACTACCTCAGACTGGGTAATTTATGAAGAAGAGAGGTTTAATTGACTCACAGTTCTGCAGGCTGTACAGGAAACATGGCTGGGGAGGCCTCAGGAAACTTAACGCAGAAGGTGAAGGGGAGGCAGACACATCTTAGGAGGAAGACTACGTAAGAGGAAGTGCTACGTAGTTTTTGTTTGTTTGTTTTGTTTTTTTTCGAGATGGAATCTCGCTCTGTCACCCAGGCTGGAGTGCAGTGGCACTATCTCGGTTTACTGCAACCTCTGCCTCCTGGGTTCACACCATTCTTCTGCTTCAGCTTCCCGAGTAGCTGGGACTGCAGGTGCCCGCCACCACGCCTGGCTAATTTTTTTGTTTTTAGTAGAGACAGGGTTTCACTGTGTTAGCCAGGATGGTCTTGATCTCCTGACCTCGTGATCCGCCCGCCTCGGCCTCCCAAAGTGCTGGCATTACAGGCGTGAGCCACCGCGCCCGACCAGTGCTACATACTTTTAAACAACCAGATCTCCTGAGAACTCACTGTCATGAGAACAGCAAGCGGGGAGTCTGCCTGCATGACCTAATCACCTTTCACCAGACCCCTCCACCAATATTGGGGATTACACATGAGATTTGGGAAGGGACAAAATCCAAACCATATCAAAGGTCATATACCATGTCTGTATGTATAGAATATCTCAGAGTATATTCATTGCCTCTGGAAGAGAAATTGCCTTTCATCATATCTCTGTTTGTATGTGCAAGTGCTGCTTAGCAAAAATCTTCAAATTTGACTAAGCAGCAAAAGCCTGAAGTTTGCCTTTCCTTTGACCCAATAATTCCTCCTGTACATTCAAAAGAAGTAATTGTAGGTGCTCAAGTATTTGTGCATAAATGTATCAAAAAATGTGTTTCTCACAGCATTATCTTGAAACAATGGAAAAGCTCTCGAACAATCTGTGCCATACAATAGGGCGTTAAGCTCTGGTATACCCATGCAACATCATGAATGGTATGCAGCTATTTGAGGTGACTAGCGAAGTGTTTATAACATGAAATGGGAAAGGGGAGTTGGGAAATGCCCTAGCTGACTTCCATTCATTTTACTGCTATTTGGGAATGTCAAGAGGACTGAAATACATGTTGATGTGATTTCTTCCATCTTTGCTTGCAGTGGTGTTTCTCGTATGGTTTCTTGGCCAACCTTATAAACTGTTGCTGAATCTGCTGATTGGGTTTATTTCTGGACACAGAGCTAGTCTGCCTACATATTCCAGTTCTGTCAGTTTTAATTAACAATGAATAATTGTGTCTTAGATGGGAGGTCTGGTAGGATCCAGAACCTAGGGCAGTTAGCAGCTCTGCCTGCAGGCCACCTCCAGAGTGTGGCTACACAGGCTCACTTTGCCAGAAGCAGACCAAAGAACAAGTAGTTAACAAGAGTGAAGGTGTAGGAGTCCTATGGGACTGTTGAAATGGGACTGTTGAAAATATTAATCCAGTTAAGTAAATCTTTGTGATTCAAGATAGCTAGACGCATTCATGCTGGGTTTTGTCCTTGAACGGTTAACTGTCACTTAGCAGGGCAGATGAAACAGTTTAGTCCTGTTGTAAAGGCTCTTTTCTCCTCTTCACTTCCATTCACTCTTGGGGTAGGCTTTTGTATTACCCCCTCCTGGGAAGGTCTTTTGCTTTAAGCCTGTTTTAATTGTTTTGTTTTTTTGAGACGGTTTCGCTCTTGTTGCACAGGCTGGAGTGCAGTGGCATGATCTCAGCTCACTGCAACCTCCCACTCCTAGGTTCAAGCGATTCTCCTGCTTCAGCCTCCCGATTAGCTGGGATTACAGGCGCCTGCCACCACGCCCGGCTAATTTTTTTGTATTTTTAGTGATCGCCCACCTTGGCCTCCCAAAGTGGTGGGATTACAGGCGTGAGCCACAGTGCCCAGTCTTATTTAATTTTTTTTTTTTTTTTTTTTGAGACTGAGTCTTGCTCTGTCGCCCGGGCTGGAGTGCAGTGGCCGGATCGCAGCTCACTGCAAGCTCCGCCTCCCGGGTTCATGCCATTCTCCTGCCTCGCCTCCCGAGTACCTGGGACTACAGGCGCCCGCCACCTTGCCCGGCTAGTTTTTTGTATTTTTTAGTAGAGACGGGGTTTCACCGGCTTAGCCAGGATGGTCTCGATCTCCTGACCTTGTGATCCGCCCGTCTCGGCCTCCCAAAGTGCTGGGATTACAGGCTTGAGCCACCGCGCCCGGCCTTATTTAATTTTTTGAAAAAGGAATAAAAGAATGGCTACTCCATATAAAAAGCAGCCTTTTTAGTTAATACTTTTTTAGAATTTTTTATTTTTTTCTGAAACAGGGTCTCTGTCGCCCAGGCTGGAATGCAGTGGTGCGATCTCGGCTCACTACAACCTCTGTCTATCTCCTGGGTTCAAGTGATTGTCCCACCTCAGCCTCCTGAGTAGATGGGATTTCAGGCGCCCACCACTGCCCCCGACTAATTTTTGTATTTTCAGTAGAGACGGGGTTTCGTCATGTTGGCCAGGCTAGTCTCGAACTCCTGAACTCAAGTGATCCGCCTGCCTTGGCCTCCCAAAGTTCTGGGATTACAGGCGTGAGCCACCGTGCCAGGCCTTTAGTTAATACTTTAAGCTATGTAGGCTGGCGAGGTGGCTCACGCCTATAATCCCAGTACTTTGGGAGGCTGAGGTGAGGGGATCTCCTGAGGTCAAGAGTTTGAGACCAGCCTGGCCAACATGGCGAAACCCTGTCTCCACTAAAAATACAAAAACTAGCTGGGCATGGTTTAATCCCACACGCCTGTAATCCCAGCCACTCAGGAGGCTGAGGCAGAAGAATCACTTGAACCTGGGAGGCAGAGGTTGCAGTGAGCCAAGATTGTACCATTGCACTCCAGCCTGAGTGACAGAGTGAGACTGTGTCTTGGGGGAAAAAAAAAAAAAGATTTGTGTAGAAGGAGGGTTTTTTTTTTTGGGTTTCTGCTGTAAATCAGTAAGTGTCATCCTAATCTGAAATACTGATTCATTCTCATTCTCCCTAGGTAGCAGAGGCTCAACGGGCAGAGTTTAGCCCTGCCCAGTTCTCTGGTCCTAAGAAGATCAACCTGAACCACTTGTTGAATTTCACTTTTGAACCCCGTGGCCAGACGGGTCACTTTGAAGGCAGTGGACATGGTAGCTGGGGAAAAAGGAACAAGTGGGGACATAAGCCTTTTAACAAAGAACTCTTTTTACAGGCCAAGTGAGTATTGCTACCCCTCAGAGAAAAGGGAAAGTGGGACTCTCTGGATAACTGTGGTGCCGCTGTGAAGAGGCTTTTTTAAAGCTATCGTGGGAAAGAAGCAGAAAGGGAATTGGTCTTGTTCTTTTTCTGTTTACCATTGCCCCACCCTTCCTTCCTTTTACCCACTTTCCAGGTGGATGTTTTTGGTACTTAATGCTTAAATAACTGTGTTAGTATCATGATGAGGTAGAAAGCATGTTTGGAATAGGACCCAGATTTGAATCTTGTTTCGGCCTTTGACCTTAGGTAACTTACTTAACTGCTTTGAGATTCAGCCTCTCTTTTATAAAGAAGAGGAAATTTTTTTTTTTTTTTTGAGACAGAGTCTCACTTTGTCACCTAGGCTAGAGTGCTGTGGCGTGATCTCGGCTCACTGCAGCCTCCGCCTTCTGGGTTTAAGCCATTTTTTTTGCCTCAGCCTCCGAAATAGCTGGGACTACAGGTATGCACACACCTGTCTAATTTTTGTATTTTTTTTTTTTTGATAGAGACGCAGTGGCTCATGCCTGTAATCCTGGCACTTTGGGAGACCAAGGCAGGGGTATCACCATATTGGCCAGGCTGGTCTCAAACTCCTGACCTTGTGATCCATCTGCCTCGGCCTCCAAAGTGCTGGGATTACAAGCATGAGCCACTGTGTCCGGCCAGGAAGAAGAATTTTTTTTTTTTTTTTTTTTTGAGACAGTCTCGCTCTGTTGCCCAGGCTGGGGTGCAGTGGTGCGATCTCGGCTCACTGCATGCTCTACCTCCCGGAGCTTCACACCATTCTCCTACCTCAGTCTCCCGAGTAGCTGGGACTACAGGCACCTGCCACCTCTCCTGGCTAATTTTGTTTTTGTAATTTTAGTAGAGATGGAGTTTCACCATGTTAGCCAGGATGGTCTTGTTCTCCTGACCTCATGATCCCCCTGCCTTGGTCTCCCAAAGTGCTGGGATTACAGGCATGAGCCACTGCGCCCAACAAGGAGGAGAAAATTTCTTAAGAGACAATTGAGTGACAAGTTGAAGTGCTTGGCATGTATTTACTCAAATATGATCCCCTTTTGTTTCCTTTTGTGTGGCCTTAGTCATAATTTAAGATTTGACCTAGGATCTAGACTGAAGTAACCTTTTTGTACTTTATATGAACTGGTTTCAAATAGTGATGACAGTGTTTTTTTTTTTTTTTTTGGTGACAGAGTCTCCCTCTGTCGCCTAGGCTGGAGTGTAGTGGCGTGATCTCGCCTCACTGCAACCTCTGCCTCTCGGGTTCAAGTGATTCTCCTGCCTTAGCCTCCTGAGTAGCTGGGACTACAGGCATGTGCCACCACGCCCAGCTAATTTTTTTTGTGTTTTTAGTAGAGACGGGGTTTCACTATGTTAACCAGGATGGTCTTGATCTTCTAGACCTTGTGATTCGCCCGCCTTGGCCTCCCAAAGTGTTGGGATTACAGGCGTGAGCCGCCGCACCTGGCCTAAGTTTTCTATTTTTAGTAGAGATGTTTCACCCTGTTGGTCAGGCTGGTCTCTAACTCCTGACCTCAAGTGATCCACCCGCCTTGGCCTCCCAAAGTGCTGGGATTACATGTTTGAGCCACGGTGCCTGGCCGAGAACAATCTTTTCAACTGTCTTGAAGACTAGCTATTTTCTGGGGTTCTAAGGGGTGAGGGGAAGTCTGGCTTACTGCTGTTTGATGGAGTCACAGTCTAGGTTAATTTTAGTTCAGGGGATGCCTTCAGGGAATTTGGCTGGACTTGGAAGCAGAAGAAAACAGTTCATGGATTTAGACTTCTGCCTGCTGAGTCTTTGGGTTCTTTCCAGAGCTGGAGTTCAGAACTGAGGCTGAGGTCCTAGTGCAGTGCCTCATGAACCAGGGCTGCCAATGACCTGCATTTGATTTCTAAGTGTAGATGACAATTTCTGCCGAGGGCTTATTGGTAGATTCTAACAGTCTAGCTTTTTCCTGTCTTCTTTCCTATTTCTAGCTGCCAATTTGTGGTGTGTGAAGACCAAGACTACACAGCTCATTTTGCTGATCCTGATACATTAGTTAACTGGGACTTTGTGGAACAAGTGGTGAGTAGCTCAGCCAAGCCCATAAGCTATGAATGGGAGACAGCACTAAATAAAGGCACTGTGGTGACGCAGCAGCTGTTGGCTGTGTTCACTGCTTGATAGCCTTTTCTGCCTGGCCTTTCTTTAGATGTTTCCCAGAGGTCAGTTCCTGGTTCTTCCTGGAGTCCATTTTGTGACTAACTGGCTCTGACCTGTAGGGATGGTGTATGAAAGGCTCTGATGTGAAGATGTGTAAGCTGGGAAGTAGTAACCCCTTACCCTCCTGACCTGGGTTGGGCTCATTACAGGGCCATTGCTTCAGTGGCAACCATTCATAGCAATCACTGTCAAAGTAGGCCTCATCTTTGTGGCAGGTGAGCACACGAATGAGCCACACAGTTGTACTTTTTTTTGAGACAGAGTCTTGCTCTGTCGCCCAGGCTAGAGTGCAGTGGCATGATCTTGGCTCACTGCAAGCTCCGCCTCCCAGGTTCACGCCATTCTCCTGCCTCAGCCTCCCGAGTAGCTGGGACTACAGGCGCCCGATACCACGCCTGTCTAATTTTTTGTATTTTTTTAATAGAGATGGGGTTTCACCGTGTTAAGCAGGATGGTCTCGATCTCCTGACCTCGTGATCCCCCCACCTCGGCCTCCCAAAGTGCTGGGATTACAGGCGTGAGCCTCCGCGCCCAGCCGTACTTTTCTTTTTTGAGACAGAGTCTCACTCTGTTGCCCAGGCCAGAGTACAGTGGCGTGATCTTGGCTCACTGCAACCTCTGCCTCCAGGGTTCAAGCAATTCTCGTGCCTCAGCTTCCTAAGTAGCTGGGATTACAGGCACCAGCCACCACGCCTGACTAATTTTTGTGTTTTTAGTAGAGAAGGGGTTTCACCTTGTTGGCCAGGCTGGTTTTGAACTCCTGACTGCAAGTGATCCACCCACCTTAGTCTCCCAAAGTGTTGGGGTTACAGACGTGAGCAACTGTGCCTGGCCCAGTTGTACTTTTTTTTTTTTTTTAGAAGGCAGAGTTTTGCTCTTGTTGCCTAGACTGGAGTACAGTGGTGCCATCTCAGCTCACTGCAACCTCCACCTCCCAGGTTCAAGAGATTCTCCTGCCTCAGCCTCCTAAGTAACTGGGACTACAGGCATAATACCACCATCCCTGGCTAATTTTTTTTTTTAGTAGAGATGGGGTTTCTCCATGTTGGTCAGGCTGGTCTTGAATTCCTGACCTCAGGTGATCCTCCTGCCTCGGCTTCCCAAAGTGGTGGGATTACAGACATGAGCCGTTGTGCCTGGCGTTTTTTTTTTTTCTGAGACAGTCTTGTTGTATTGCCCCAGCTGGAGTGCAGTGGCGCGATGTTGGCTCACTGTAACCTCCACCTCTTGGGTTCAAGCAATTCTCGTGCCTCAGCCTCCTGAGTAGCTGGGATTACAGGTGTGCACCACTATGCCTGGCTAATTTTTGTATTTTTATTAGAGATGGGGTTCCACTGTGTTGTCCAGGCTTGTCTCAAACTCCCAGCCTCAAGTGATCGACCTGTCTTGGCCTTCTAAATTGTTGGGATTACAGGCGTGAGCCACCACGCCCAACTTCAGTTGCACTTTCAAAGCCACTGATGTATTTTCTTTTTTTTTTTTCTTTTTTTTTTTTGAGATGGAGTCTTGCTCTATCGCCCAGGCTGGAGTGCAGTGGCCGGATCTCAGCTCACTGCAAGCTCCGCCTCCCGGGTTCACGCCATTCTCCTGCCTCAGCCTCCCGAGTAGCTGGGACTACAGGCGCCCACCACCACACCCAGCTAGTTTTTTGTATTTTTAGTAGAGACGGGGTTTCACCGTGTTAGCCAGGATGGCCTCCATCTCCTGACCTCGTGATCCGCCCGTCTCGGCCTCCCAAAGTGCTGGGATTACAGGCTTGAGCCACCGTGCCCGGCCACTGATGTGTTTTCTACTGAAGTTACAAACTCTTGGTATCCCCTTGTTGGTCCTAATAGAGTATCTGTTGAAGAACAATAATTTCAAAATGATGGGCCCTTTTTTTTTTTGTATGAGCAGGGGCTTTTGACCTTAAAGCTTGAACTCTCACTACTGTCAAAATGTATAAAATCATCTGAGAATGGCATAGAAGGCATAAAAACTTGTTTTATTTAAAAAAAAATTAGTCACATAAAGTGAAGTCTTTTTAATGTGTTCTCTGTTGGAAATTACTGGTAGATTACTTCTAGACCCTTTTTAGGCCTTTATGCATACAAATTAAGTTTTTTAATAAATGGGAATATAGTGATTTGTAATTTTTTTCTATGTAAAGTAGAACCCCCCAAATACCTGTCGTGTATTAGTTTTATTAAACCGTTATTATGGTTTCCTTAGTGATTTGCTTAAAAAGCTGTCATACAAAGCCGGGCGCGGTGGCTCACGCCTGTAATCCCAGCACTTTGGGAGGCTGAGGTGGGCGGATCACAAGCTCAGGAGATTGAGACCATCCTGGTTAACAGGGTGAAACCCCATCTCTACTAAAAATAGAAAAAAATTAGGCGGGCGTGGTGGCGGGCGCCCGTAGTCCCATCTACTCGGAGGCTGAGGCAGGAGAATGGTGTGAACCCAGGAGGCAGAGCTTGCAGTGAGCCGAGGTTGCGCCACTGCACTCCAGCCTGGGTGACAGAACGAGACTCCCTCTCGAAAAAAAAAGCTATCATACATGTATCTACACTGTTAAACAGTTTTAGGAAGATATGTTGAGTATAAGGATGTACAGGGATAGAGATGAGAGAGATGGGGATGAGAGAGTAGAGAGGCCTGTAACTTTAATAGTCCCTAATCAATTCTGCAAGCAGTGAACCTTCTGGTGGCATTTTGTTTCAGCGCATTTGTAGCCATGAAGTGCCATCTTGCCCAATATGCCTCTATCCACCTACTGCAGCCAAGATAACTCGTTGTGGACACATCTTCTGCTGGGCATGCATCCTGCACTATCTTTCACTGAGTGAGAAGATGTGGAGTAAATGTCCCATCTGTTACAGTTCTGTGCATAAGAAGGATCTCAAGAGGTGAGATTGAGACATTTACTCAGTTAGATCCCAGTCTGTTCACTCCTTGCCCTGCTACATATAAGTGTCCATGTTTCAGTGTTGTTGCCACAGAGTCACGTCAGTATGTTGTTGGTGATACCATTACGATGCAGCTGATGAAGAGGGAGAAAGGGGTGTTGGTGGCTTTGCCCAAATCCAAATGGATGAATGTAGACCATCCCATTCATCTAGGAGGTGAGTTCTTTAAATTTTGGGGACAAGTAATCCTGGGTACATCCTTTAAGGTGATTGAATAGATACATAGTGTCGGAAAGTTAAGTGTCTGGGCAAGGCAGATCTAGCATGTTCACATTAGTCATAGGATTCCAGTAGGTTAGCGTGGAGTTTGTACAGAGTAGATTAATTATTGGTTTCAAGTTTGTTTAATATATACATCCTAATTTTTCATTTCACAAAGTTTTATTACATAGTGTCTTTCACTGTGCCCAGTCTTAGGGATTCTGTAGTCAGCCAGTCTTGGTGCCTGTCGTCGAGAAACTCAGTAGTCTGATAAAAGAGACAGACTGGTAGACTGGCCATTAGGATAAAGAGTGTGATAAGTGCTCACAATGAATGCCAGAGATGTATTCCCTGTGTTTCATACAGAAGTGAGCATTTGATTAAAATAGCATTTCAGTCTCTGAGGAAAAGATAGATTTCTCAATAAATGGTATTGCAACAATTAGATTCCTATTTCATACCATTCATGAAATTAATTCCAGATAGATTGAAGAAGCAAATGTAAAAAATCCGAAAGTTTTAACCCTTTTATTTAAAAGAAAATATAATTTTTTTGTAAATCCTCAGATGTACATCTGTCTGAAGGATTGTGTGTTCTCATTTGGGTGGTAAATATGTGTGTGTAATATTTTTTTCCTAGTGATTTTGACTGTTTAACAACTTAAAACATTAAAAATGTGTGTTAATTTTAGAAAATTTCTCAGATATGGGTGGATTTTTGAGCCAGGCTGAAATGATAGACACTATAAAATATTGATAAATTTTATTTTTATTTTTATTTTTTGAGACGGGGTCTGGCTCTGTCACCCAGGCTGGAGTGCAGTGGCACAATCTTGGCTCACTGCAACCTCCGCCTCCCGGGTTCAGGCGATTCTCATGCCTCAGCCTCCCGAGTACCTGGGACTACAGGCGCACACCACCACGCCTGGCTAAGTTTGTATTTTTGGTTGAGATGGGATTTCACCATGTTGGCAGGGTAGTTTCGAACTCCCGAGCTTAGGTGATCTGCCCGCCTTGCCTCCCAAAGTGCTGGGATTACAAGCACTAGCCACCGTGCCCGGCCAGTTTGATTTTATGAGAATGAAACTTGTATCTGAGATTTTCTTTTTTTTTTTGAGACAGAAAAAAAAACATGAAATGAAAAATAAGCTGCAGAACAAGATGTTATTGTTTGTCGTTTATGATGAAACCTTTATTTCTTTTTCTTTTTTTTTTGAGACTGAGTCTCGTTCTATCGCCCAGGCTGGAGTGCAGTGGCGCGATCTTGGCTTACTGCAAGCTCCGCCTCCTGGGTTCACGCCATTCTTCTGCCTCAGCCTCCTGTGTAGCTGGGACTACAGGTGCCCACTACCACACCCGGCTAATTTTTTGTATTTCTAGTAGAGACGGGGTTTTGCCATGTTAGCCAGGTTCGATCTCCTGACCTCATGATCTGCCCACCTTGGCTTCCCAAAGTGCTGGGATTACAGGCGTGAGCCACTGCACCCCGCCAAAACCTTTATTTCTTTATAAACGTGGGTATGTAATTATACAGAAAAAGGTTTGAAGGATACATAATCAGATTTGCAAATGTTATCTCTGGGCAGATACTAGGATATTTGAGGGTAGGAAAACGGCATATCAAGGAGGTCTGAAATAAAACATTGTTTTAAGCTACTTAGAAAGTACAGAAAATGTGGGCCGGGCACAGTGGCTCACGCCTGTAATCCTAGCACTTTGGGAGGCCAAAGCGGGTGGATTACCTGAGCTCAGGAGTTCCAAACCAGCCTGGGCAACACGGTGAAACCTGTCTCCACTAAAATACAAAAAATTAGCTGGGTGTGGCGGCGTGCGTCTGTAGTTCCAGCTACTCGGCAGCTGAGGCAGGAGAATTGCTAGAACCAGCCTGGGCGACACAAGTGAGACTCTGTCTCTCAAAAAATAAATAAATAAATAAATAAAAGTACAGAAAATGTGGAGGAGGAAAGTAAAACAAATAAGTCATCCATGATCCCTTTATTCAAAGGCGCCCCAGAACCTTATCTATATATATTTTTTCTATGCATGTATATTTTTGTGAGATTGGGATTTGATTTGCAAGTCAGCATCTGTATTTCTCCATGTGCCTAACTGACCACTTAGAAAAACACTTCTAGGCTGGGTACGGTGGCTCACGCCTGTAATCTCAGCACTTTGGGAGACCGATGCGGGTGGATCACTTGAGGTCAGGAGTTCGAGACCAGCCTGGCCAACATGGTGAAAATCCATCTCTACTTTAAAAAAAAAAAAAAAATTTTGGTGTGGTGGCACGTGCCTAAATCCCAGCTACTCAGGAGGCTAAACAGGAACAGGAGAATTGCATGAACACAGGATGGTGGAGGTTGTGGTGAACTGAGATTGTACCACTGCACTCCAGCCTGGGTGACAGAGGGAGACTCCATCTCAAAATAAATAAAAAAGAAAACCATTTTCAGTGTCCACAGAATTTTGGTTAATGAACATACTATCATGTCATTAACTCTTTTTTTTGTCGCCCAGGCTGGAGTGCAGTGGCATGGTCATGGTTCACTGCAGCCTCGACCTCCTAGGCTCAGATTCTCCTGCCTCAGCCTCCCATTAATTAATTAATTACAATTTAAATTTAATTTAAAAATTAAAATTTTAAATTTTAATTTAAAAATTAAAATTTTAAATTTTAATTTAAAAATGTTAACTGGGCATGGTGGTGTAGTTAATTTTTTATTTTTGGCAGAGATGAGGTCTTGCTGTGTTGCTAAGCTGGTCTTGAACTTCTTGTTTTTTGAGATGGAGTCTCGCTCTGTTGCCCATTCTGGAGTGCAATGGTGTGATCTCGGCTCACTGCAACCTCCACCTCCCAGTTTCAAGAGATTCTCCTGCCTCAGCCTCCTGAGTAGCTG
>NW_012116043.1:7886263-7887739 GCF_000951035.1 Colobus angolensis palliatus | reverse complement strand
CACTGCACTCCAGCCTGGGCAACAGAGCGAGACTCCGTCTCAAAAAAAAGAAAAAAAAAAAGATTTCTTGTATCAAGAACAGAGCTACAGAACTTATTTTAAGACCGTTGTTAAATTATTTTCTTAGGGAATTATCCGATTTTCACCCCAGAGAAAAGGCTGTATTTGAAAATTTTTATTTAGCTGCACCGTCATGAGCTTTGAGTGTTGCATTTCTTTGGTTTTGCTGGCCTTCTTATAGATGAACAACACAGCCAGTACTCCAAGTTGCTGCTGGCCTCTAAGGAGCAGGTGCTGCACCGGGTAGTTCTGGAGGAGAAAGTAGCACTAGAGCAGCAGCTGGCAGAGGAGAAGCACACTCCCGAGTCCTGCTTTATTGAGGCAGCTATCCAGGAGCTCAAGGTGAGAGGATGCATTGAAGACGCTAAAACCTTTTCACTCTCTCGGCGATCTCTGGTGAAAACCAGAAATGCTAAACCTTTTCACTGTGTTGGGGGTGAGTTGATGGACACTGGGGTTAAATCAGTTCCATTCCACATTTAAGACAATAAGCAGAAAATGGCTAAAAAAGTCCATTTGTTTTGGGCTTTGTTTGATGACAGCAGAGAAGGTTTAACCTAGGGCTTTTAAAGCTCTTTCTAGAGCTGAAAGGAGCAAGTCAAAATGGTTTTATAACTAATTGTGACAACGGAGTGTTTTAGATTAGCTATGTTCTTAAAGCAAGGGAGAGTTTTTTGCTTTCCGGGAAAGTACTTAAGGTTCTGTTCTAGAGGTGTTTTGAGAGATATTGTGGAGAAAGTATTATGGCCTGCCCAGTATGCCTTAGGAGTACCTGAAACGGCAAGAATTACACAAGGATAGAATTCCCTGGGTCTTGTATCTTCCACAACAGGAAATTTTGAAGCATCACAACCACTGGTTGTTAGGCCCCGCCTTGAGATACTGATTGCATAGGTTAAGCTCAGGAGGCTCAGTAATTTGCATTATAACAGGTTCTAGGGTGATTCTGATGGTTGCTCATCCCCAGACCACACTACTGGAACCACTGATCTAGCTTAGAGCAGTAGAAGCCCATATTTATTGAGTGATTAGCATTTGATAGGACCGGTGCTATGCACGTTTATCTCACTTAAACTTCTAGTGTGGTAGATAGCATTATCCCCTTTCATGGATGAGGAAACAGAATCATGGGTTGGGTAATTTGCTAGTAAGGGATGCAGCTGGTATTTGAATTCCCTTCTCCCTGACTCCCAAGGGCTCCTTGGGTAGAGTCCTGTATATTTAACTTTTGCTTTCTTTCTTTAATACATTGCAGCCGTGTTTGTTCAAATGCCATTACAGGCATAAGAAAGGCTACATAGCATTTGAACTGTCCAGGCTGGCTGGGCGCGGTGGCTCAAGCCTGTAATCCCAGCACTTCGGGAGGCCGAGACGGGCGGATCACGAGGTCAGGAGATCGAGACCATCCTGGCTAAC
>NW_012116043.1:7873662-7885718 GCF_000951035.1 Colobus angolensis palliatus | reverse complement strand
GATGGTTTCGATCTCCTGACCTCGTGATCCGCCTGTCTCGGCCTCCCAAAGTGCTGGGATTACAGGCTTGAGCCACCGCGCCCGGCTAGTTTCATGTTCTTAGATTTCTTTTCTGGAAGTTTTTTGTAGTGTTGTCAGTGTCAGATTCTCTCTCTCTTTTTTTTTTTTTTTTTAACTTTTAAGTTCAGGGGTACAAATGCAGGTTATGTTATAGGGGTTTGTTATACAGATTCTCACCCAGGTATTAAGCTTAGTACCCATTAGTTATTTTTCCTTATCCTCTCCCTCCTCCCACTCTGCACCCTCTGATAGGCCTCAGTGTTTGTTCCCCTCTATGTGTCCGTGTTTTTCATCATTTAGCTCCCACTTGGAAGTGAGAACATGCATGTGATATTTGGTTTTTCTTTTTTCTTTTTTTTGAGGTGGAGTTTCACTCTTGTTGCCCAGGCTGGAGTGCAGTGGCGTGATCTTGGCTCATCACAACCTCTGCCCCCCAGGTTCAAGTGATTCTCCTGCCTCAGCCTCCCGAGTAGCAGGAATTACAGGCATGCCCCACCATGCCTGGGTTATTTTGTATTTTTAGTAGAGATGGGGTTTCTCCATGTTGGTCAAGGTGGTCTTGAACTCCCAACCTCAGGTGATCCGCCCACCTCAGCCTCCCAAAGTGCTGGGATTGCAGGCATGAGCCACCACACCTGGCCGTATGTGTCTTCATAGTAGAATGAATGATTTATATTCCTTTGGCTATATACCCAGTAATGGGATTGCTGGGTGAAATGGTATTTCTGTCTTTAGGTCTTTGAGGAATCACCACACTGGCTGAACTAATTTACATTCCACAGTGTCAGATTCTAAGCAGATTCCAATTCTTAGTGGGTATTGCATGCTTTTTGCTTCCTGTTTCCCTCAAAGTTGAGATATTTAAGCACCTAACCTCCTTCCCATTGGGTCTCATTGCCTTTTAACTCTTGGTCCTGTTGAGAGGCCATTCTAAGCCCTTGCCCTTCAAGCTAAGTGTGTTTCTGGAAACTTAACTTTCTCTGGTGTTTTCTCTGGCCACGTTAGACTCGGGAAGAGGCTCTGTCGGGATTGGCTGGAAGCAGAGGGGAGGTCACTGGTGTTGTGGCTGCTTTGGAACAACTGGTGCTGATGGCTCCCTTGGCGAAGGAGTCTGTTTTTCATCCCAGGAAGGTTAGTGTGTTCCTGTTACTAAGTGGCTGCCGTGGCTGCCATTCCTCAAATTCTGTCATTGAGCTGGTAGGCATTACTGTGAGATCTAAACCTTCTCAAGAGAAGAGGGGACAATGAGTATTTTCTGTATGCTTGTTATTAGTTCTTTCCCCAGGGGTGTTAAATCAGTGAACACGACAGCTAAGATAAACATCTAGGGAGCTTGGTTCTTAGGCCTACATTTGCCACATTGCTTTCGGAAAGCAGGAGATATACTTTCTGTTGATCTAGAGTTTGCTGCAACAGGGTGTGCTGGAGTATCTGTCTGCCTTCGATGAAGAAACTACGGAAGTTTGTTCTCTGGACACTCCTTCTAGACCTCTTGCTCTCCCTCTGGTAGAGGAGGAGGAAGCAGTGTCTGAACCAGAGCCTGAGGGGTTGCCAGAGGCCTGTGATGACTTGGAGTTAGCAGATGACAATCTTAAAGAGGGAACCATTTGCACTGAGTCCAGCCAGCAGGAACCCATCACCAAGCCAGGCTTCACACGCCTCAGCAGCTCTCCTTGTTACTACTTTTACCAAGGTGAGGGTGCCTGAGGAGAGGGCTGGGTTGCCGCAGAGGTGTTTCAGATGTGACCCTGCGCTCTAAGCAGAGGAGCGCCACTAGATCCAGGGGCTTGGGTGGCTTGAGCCCTTGGGCATGGGGAGGGGTGAGGGGCGTTCTGGGGACTGGCCAAGACTGGTGTGTGATAGAGCCTCTTGTCCTCAGCGGAAGATGGGCAGCACATGTTCCTGCACCCCGTGAATGTGCGCTGCCTCGTGCGGGAGTACGGCAGCCTGGAGAGGAGCCCTGAGAAGATCTCAGCAACTGTGGTGGAGATTGCTGGCTACTCCATGTCTGAGGTGAGGCCTTCCTCTAGAAATGGAGGGTCAGACAGCAATATTAACCTAATCTCTTTGAGGTAGGCTTAGCCATCCTAAGTTCACAAACCTTCAAGGCCTTTAGTTTTTGTATTTTTAGTCTTTCTGTCAGTGATGGTGCTGTGAATTCTTTATAAGTGAGGTGCCCCCTCAGCATGAGTGCTGCTCCCTGCTTCATTCATTGTAGTTTGGGGATGTAGATATTTCTTTTTTACTCAAGATGGAGTTTATTTTTCTTTCTTTTCCTCCTCATTGCCTGGGAGAAATGTCACAAATTTGTTGTAAGATTTAAAATTAGACTCTTTGAGTACTATAAATTTTTCATCAAACATGCAGGAAAAGAATAGAAATGAAAATAAATGGGCTGGGTGTGGTAGCTCACACCTGTAATCCCAGCACTTTTGGGAGGCTTAGGCAGGCAGATTGCTTGAGGCTAGGAGTTTCAGACCAGCCAGGGCATTTCTACAAAAGATACAAAAAAAATTAACTGGGTGTGATGATGTGCACCTGTAGTCCCAGCTACTCAGGAGGCTGAGGCAGAAGGATCACCTTAGCCCGGGAGATCAAGTCTGCAGTGAGCTGGCCTGGGTGACAGAGCAAGACCATGTCTCAAAAAAAAGAGAAAATTGGGCTTCATTTTCTACTATTTCAGGCCAGGTGTCTTTCAGTAGGGAGATCTGCTTTATCTTCCTTCCCAGTTATTCTGTCAGTGGTTCCCACTTTTTTTTGGTTCTGTTTTTCCACCAGCGAATAACTTTTTATCTTCGCTGTTCATCCCCCTCAGCTGTGGGCCCTTAAAAATCAGAAACGGCTGATTGGTTTTAGATTATTTGTTGCAGGACTCAATTCACTGCTTTGCAGCACAAACCAAAAATAACTGGATTTGGTTGCTTATTCCACCTTGCTGTAGGTTGACAGTTTCTCTTTGACTTTTCAAAATGAGGATAATTGAGCACTACTGTTTTCAGCCCCAGTGCTGGCTGTGTTATGTATATAATGTTGGATATCTGTGTTAGGACCCCCTGCTTTCAGAGTTAGGTTTGCTTTAGTTGAGTATCGGTCCTTTTTCCAATGTAGGATGTTCGACAGCGTCATAGATATCTCTCTCACTTGCCACTCACCTGTGAGTTCAGCATCTGTGAACTGGCTTTGCAACCTCCTGTGGTCTCTAAGGAAACCCTAGAGATGTTCTCAGGTGAGAATGCCCCTGCTCTGCTTCTCTTTATAGTAGGGTTCAGGGATGCTTGTGGCTAGAAACCCAGGGTGGGAGGAAACTTATGGAACTGTATCATGAGTCCTAGTACCTCCTAAACACTTCATCTGTTCATCTAGTCCAGCTGGGCCTACTGGTGTGGGCTTAGCTGCTAATACTGGGAGGAGGTAATGGCTAGGTTGTCCTGGGTCTACCTCTTTACAACCTGACCAATCTGCAGATGACATTGAGAAGAGGAAACGTCAGCGCCAAAAGAAGGCTCGGGAGGAACGCCGCCGAGAGCGCAGGATTGAAATAGAGGAGAACAAGAAACAGGGCAAGTGTAAGTTCAGGAGCTCTCATCTTTGACTAGTACTGCTGTACATCATTGTATGGAACTCTGTCTGAGACCCGGGAGCCAGACCTTAGCGACTTGTTTTCTTCAACTTTTAAATGAATCATGAGAGCACCTCCTTAATAGTCTTGCTTGCAAATGTAATGAGTTCATACGGGTCAAAGTGCCTAGCACACAGTAAAGATGAAGATGAAATTCAGCCTTGGTAATAGTGGGTGATATAAACCTGTTCAAGAGATGGGAATTGGGGCTTTGCTAAGAATGCTGGGGGCCATTGTTCCCCATGCTTTCTGGATCACCGACCTTACCTCTGACTCTGTATTAAAGGGGATAGCTGTACACTGCAAGTCTGCCAGGAGGGTCTGATAAGATGGAAACCTTGATAGACTAGGAAGTGCAGGAAGTTGGATTTAAGAGATCTTTCATAGCAGTAAGCACAGCCTTTTGATCTGGTTCTTCAAAATAAGCTTCATTGAATCCAGGGGATTAGTGTGATATGAGGTCCCATTGTCCACCAGAAAACAAGGAATTGAGTCCTTGGCCAAGAAAAGGACTTCGGTGTTTTGACTCCATATGGCATGGAAACATAACATTTTATATCTCAAGTGGGGTAAGTGTATACTTGGGGTCCCAACACTGTGTAGGTGTTTGGCAGATGTCCTGAACTTTGAGAAAACTGATATTTCAGAAATAGGATTTTTTGTTTTAACCTTTTTATTACGGAAATATCAAGACAAGTAAAACAGTGTAATTAACCCCCATGTTTGTCGCCCAGCCTCAATTATTAATAGTTAGAACAAGGTTAACTATACTAAAGACATTATAGAAAGACAGTATTGTAATTTGGGTTTTAGCTTGTCTGCATCCTCTAGATCTTTTGGGGGTATGCATGTATGGTGTCTTCAACTGTTGGAAACTAGTTGAAAAATTCAGGCCAGGCGTGGTGGCTCACATCTATAATCCCAACACTTTGGGAGGCCAAGATGGGCAGATCATTTGAGCTCAGGAGTTCAAGACCAAGCTGGGCAACATGGTGAAACCTCATCTCTTTAAAAATTCAAAAAATTAGCTGGGCATGGTGGCATGTGCCTGTGGTCCCAGCTACTCAGGAGGCTGAGGTAGGAGGATTGCTTGAGCCTGGGAGGCAGAGAATGCAGTGAACAGAGATCGTACCACTACACTCCAGCTTGGGTGACAGGGTGAGACCCTGTCTCAAAAAAGAAAAAGAAAAAATTGAAGAATTCTGTGAATGGGTTTACAAGGGTTATCTTTCTTTTGCAGATCCAGAAGTCCACATTCCCCTCGAGAATCTACAGCAGTTTCCTGCCTTCAATTCTTATACCTGCTCCTCCGATTCTGCTTTGGGTCCCACCAGCACCGAGGGCCACGGAGCCCTCTCCCTTTCTCCTCTCAGCAGAAGTCCAGGTTCTCATGCAGGTAAACAGGTGAAATTTAATAAATTCACCCATCCAATAGACCTTATGCAAAGCTTTGGTGTCTGAATTTACAATCCCAGCCCACTCAGCCTGGTGTGGACTTCAGGGGTATAACCTTACTTTGGTAGTCCTGAGGTACATCAAATTCTTAATGTTTATTCATCCTTCCCACTTGCTATGCTGACTGCTTTACCCTGCCAGCTTCTAAGCATCTCAAGGAGCTCTTTAGGCAGGATAGTTGAACCTGGATTCTTCCCTTTAACCCAGCTGTTTTTGTTTCTAGTTTTTATGTTTGAGATACTCCCCTGTATGCCTAAACCTCTTTGTACATGTCTCTTTATTGTAGCATTGTTTATAATAGCTCCAAAAAAAGAAAAAGGTTGGAAAGCCTACCAATAAGAAAATGATTGAATTATAGTATTTATACTATAAAATGTTCCACACCAAAAGGCCGGACGTGGTGACTCATGCCTGTAATCCTAGCACTTTGGGAGGCTGAGGTGGGTGGATCACGAGGTCAGGAGTTCAAGACCAGCCTCACCAACACCGTGAAACCCTGTCTCTACTGAAAATACAAAACTTAAATGGGCATGGTGGCAGGCTACTGTAGTCCCACCTACTCGGGAGGCTGAGGCAACAGACTTGCTTGAACCTGGGAGGCAGAGGTCGCAGTGAGACAAGGTTACACCACTGCACTCCAGCCTGGGCAACAGAGAGACTTTGTCTCAAAAAAAAAAAAAATTCACACCTGTTGAAGAAGGGAATAGTTCTATTCATGTACTAATGGGAAGATAATTTGTAGAACAAGAATAAATATTTGTGGGTTTTTAAAAAAAACCACCACCACCACAAAACTAAAGCATTTCATTATGGGTTTTTATATATATATATATATGTAAATGCATAGAAAAACTTCTGCTAGAAGGCAGGGGAGGAAATAAAAAAATATGAAATGTATAGAAGAGAACTGAAGGCCAGGCACGGTGGCTCACACCTGTAATCTTAGCAGTTTGGGAGGCCGAGGTGGGCAGATCCCCTTGAGCTCAGGCATTCAAGACCAACCAAATTTTGTCTCTACAAAAAATACGAAATTTAGCCGGGTGTGGTAGTGTGCACCTGTAGTCCCAGCTACTCGGGAGGCTGAGGTGGGGGTGTGACTTGAGTGAGCCTAGGAGGCAAAGGTTGCAGTGAGCCCAGATTGGGCCACTGCACTCCAGCCTGGGCAACACGGCCAGACCCTGTGGAAAAAAAAAAATACTGAGACAGGTGTGTTCCCAATTGGTGGTAGTGTTACGTTCTAAGGAATGAGACTGGATTGAAATGTTCAAATGGGCCTTTAGTCTTAAAAAAGTTTGTCTTATATATAAAGAATGTTTAAAGTGTTATGAAATTAAACACTTAAAGAGTTACTATAATTTCAGAGAATTCTCTTTTGTGATCTTCATCTGATAAGCCTGGCAGATGGCTTATTAATTTTTTTTTTCTTTTTTTTTGAGATGGAGTCTAGCTCTGTCACCCAGGCTGGAGTGCACTGGTGCAGTCTCAGCTAACTGCAACCTCTGCCTCCTGGGTTCAAGCAATTCTCCTGCCTCAGCCTCCTGAGTAGCTGGGATTACAGGTGTGCACCACCAAGCCTGGCTAATTTTTGTATTTTTAGTAGAGACAGAGTCTCTCTATGTTGGCCAGGCTGGTCTCGAACTCCTGGCCTCAAGTGATCTGCCTACCTCAACCTCCCAAAGTGCTGGGATTGCAGGTGGGAGCTGCTGCACCCAGCCTGTTTGCTTTTAAGAGATAGGGTCTTGCTCAGTGCTGTGGTGCAATCATAGCTCACTGCAATCTTGAACTCCTGGGCTCAAGTGATCCTCCTGCCTGAGCCTCCCAGAGTGCTGGGATTACAGGTGTGAGCCACTGCACCTGGCCAAGAGAGATACTTTTTGATGCGTGTGACTGATTTCTCAGGCATTCTTTTGTTTTGTTTTGTTTTGTTTTGTTTTAGATGGAGTTTTGCTTTTGTTGCCCAGGCTGGAGTGCAATGGTGCAATCTCGGCTTACTGCAACCTCCGCCTCCTGGGTTCAAGCGATTCTCCTGCCTCAGCCTCCCAGTAGCTGGGATTACAGGCATGCACCATCACACCTGGCTAATTTTGTATTTTTAGTAGACACAGGGTTTCTCCATGTTGGTCAGGCTAGTCTCAAACTCCCGACCTCAGGGGATCTGCCAGCCGACCTCAGATAATCCACTTGCCTTGGCCTCCCAAACTGCTGGAATTACAGGCATGAGCCACTGCGCCTGGCCTCTGTAGGGCTTAAAAAAATGTCCATCATTGGAATATTTAAAACTTTTGGTGATCATTGTATTCATATGCATATCATTTTGCAGATTAGGAACTTGTGGCTGAGGCAGGTACTTAGTGGCAAGAACTGGGATTAGAACCTGGTTCTTGAGGACTGCACTACTGTGATGCTCTTCTGCTTAACTGAGAAAGGAGCATATGAAGGACTGTGGCAGATCATTAAATACATTATTTGTGATATGCATTTTTTTTTCTTTTTTTTTGAGATAGGGTCTCGTTCTGTCGCCCAAGCTGGAGTACAGTGGTATAGTCTCAGCTCACTGCAATCTCTGCGTCCCAGGTTGAAGCAATTCTCGTGCCTCAGCCTCCCTAGTAGCTGGATTACAGGCATGCACCACCATACCCTGCTAATTTTTGTATTTTTGGTAGAGGTGGGGTTTCGCCATGTTGGCCAGGCTGGTCTCAAACTCATGGCCTCAAGTGATCTGCCTGCCTCGGCCTCCCAATGTGCTGGGATTACAGGCTTGAGCCACTGTGCCCAGCTTATCTGTGATACCAAGATTGTGTTTTCACATACTATCCTTCCTGAAAGCTGTTTTTTGTTTTGTTTTGTTTTGTTTTGTTTTGTTTTTTGACGGAGTCTCACTCTGTCACCCAGGCTAGAGTGCAGTGGTGCGATTTTGGCTCACTGCAACCTCCCCCTCGTGGGTTCAAGCAATTCTCCTGCCCCAGCCACCCGAGTAGCTGGGACTACAGGCGTGTGCCACCATGCCTGGCTAATTTTTTGTATTTTTAGTAGAGATAGGGTTTCACCGTGTTAGCCAGGATGGTCTCGATCTCCTGACCTTGTGATCTTCCCGCCTCAGCCTCCCAAAGTGCTGGGATTACAGGCATGAGCCACCACGCCCAGCTGTTTTTTGTTTGTTTGTTTGTTTTTTATGATGGAGTTTTGCTCTATCACCCAGGCTGAAGCACAGTGGCACGATCTTGGTTCACTGCAACCTCCACTTCCCAGGTTCAGGTGATTCTCCTGTCTCAGCCTCTCAAGTACTCAAGTAGCTGGGGTTACAGGTGTCCACCACCATGCCCAACTAATTTTGTATTTTTAGTAGGGATGGGGGTTTCACCACCTTGGCCAGGCTTGTCTTGAACTCCTGACCTCAGGTGATCTGCCCGTTTCAGCCTCCCAAAGTGCTGGGATTACAGGCGTGAGCCACTGCACCCAGCTTTTCTGAAAGTTTAAGCTCTTAATGTATTTAAGCAAGAGCAATTGGTTGGTCCTAGTAATAAGAGTACTGACCATGGGAGGGCCTGCTGCTGGGGAGAGAACAGGGCCCCTCTTGTCCAGCACTGTTCAGGGTAGTGGATAGACTCATCTGTGGGAAGTTGTTCGGCTGTAGCCAGAAAGGATAGAGAAGTGTATTACCTCGGGAGTATCGGGGGGAAGTTTGCTCCCTCACGCTGGATCTTGTTGATGTGTCTTGGATTCTAATTGAATATTCCCAGGTCATAGTGTCTACTATCAGGAATGTAAAGGCTGAGCTGATTAAAATTTTATTTTTTTCTTGGAGCTATTTCATCTGTGTAAAATCAGTCCCTGACAGTACCTAGCCTTGAGAGCCAGCCTTTGTGAAAAGTGTAACATTTCAAAAGCAGAGACTTTTTCTTATGGTCGGAGTAGATTCTACCATGACTCCTAGTGTTACTGTAACCATGAAGCTTTTCCCTCTTCCTATACCGGTGACTGATTTCACAGGTGATATTGTTGGCTTTTTAAGAACATGGGAGAGTTGAAAGTTGGATCAATGTTTGCTTTTTTATTTTTTTGAGGGGATGATTTGTAATTTTCCAGACCTGACTCAGGGCTCACTCATCTCTCTTGTTAAGGACACTCCTTGGAACGTGACGAATATAATCAGGTCTCTGGTTCCCTTTCAGACTTTCTGCTGACCCCTCTGTCACCCACTGCCAGTCAGGGCAGTCCCTCATTCTGCGTTGGGAGTCTGGAAGAAGACTCTCCCTTCCCTTCCTTTGCCCAGGTAAATCCTTTGCTTGTGAAGCAGCCCAAGGGTATTTAACATGAACTCTGCTGCTCATTATTATGGGAACCTCCTCCAGGGAATGTTACCTCTTATTCTAATACGGCTGGACAAATTGAGTCATCTGATGGGTAGGAGGGAAGTTCACTGCCTGTCGGAGCTTTAGGCAGTGTGGAGTTGGCTGAGGGCAGATTATGTCATGGACGTCCCCTCTGTTGGAAAAGGAGAGACTTAACAGGCTAATGTTGCACTGACTCTAATAACCATGGGAGGCTTTCTTAAGAGGAAAGCTCATGGATTTAGTCCTCAGATGTTACTGTAGACGTACCCAGGAAAGAGGCCAAGAATAGCTGAGGCAGAATCAGAGTTTAGAATATTTTAAAAATCATTTGATACTTGTGTACTGGATACTATTGTAGGGGCTGGGGATACACCATCAATTTTAACTGTTCTGTGGTTCTAGGACCTCTGATTCAGGTGGTATTTATCTGTTACATAAAATAAGCCATTTCTCTTTACTTTGAGAGGGGAAGATTGTCTTGGTTATACTGCAACTAGCCAAAGCAGCTTCCTTGGAGCTGGGTGGGGGAATGATAGGCTAGTGAGGCTTGCTGTGAAACCACTTTATTAATCTCTAAGATAACAAGCAATACTCAGCATTCCTGCATTCAGATAAGTGAGGAAGTTGGATGGACAGCTTGACATGTGCCCTTGTAAGAAGTCCGTATTAACTTCTTTGGGGCTAGTGTAGAATCATTATCTTGACAATTCTTTAGACAGTTGATATGGATGTTTCTTATGTGATTATAGCAGTTTGTACTGAGAAATAAGCAAGAATTGAGCTTTGGTAAGGAGGGTTCTAAAGTCAAGGAACATGAAATAATTGTGCGGGTGAGGTGGGAAGGGAGGGGATCCTGAAAATGAACTGCTGGACTTAAGAGGTGATTAGCAAGTGGCTCCCAGGAGTTATGCCAAATCCCCCCCCCCTTTTTTTTTTTTTTTTTTTGATATGATGAGATGAAGTCTTGCTCCTGATCCCCAGGCTGGAGTGCAATGACACGATCTCGGCTCACTGCAACCTCCACCTCCCGGGTTCAAGCGATTCTCCTGCCTCAGCCCCCCGAGTAGCTGGGGTTGGGTTACAGGTGCCTGCCACCATGCCGGACTAATTTTTGTATTTTTAGTAGAGACAGGGTTTTACCATGTTGGCCAGGCTGGTCTTTTTTTTTTTTAAACTAGGCTTTATTGCTATTGCTTTTTTCTTTTCCTTTCAACTTTATTTTGAAAAACTTCACACTTAGAGTTGAAAGAATAGTATTATGAACACTTATACTTTTGACCTAGATTCACTAATTGTTGTTATTTTGCTGTTATATATTTGCTTTCTCTTTTTTCTGTGTTGAAAAGAAGTTGCAGATATCATGAATGATACTTTACCACTAAGTACTTAGGAGATACATGCCAAAGAAAGTGGGATATTCGCCTATAGAACCACAGTGATCACATTAGAGAAATTCCACTGCCATAATAATATCTAATTTGGTGCATATTTCTGTCTCTCCATTTGTCTCAGTGTCCTTTATTTTCAACTCAGGGCAGAATCCCATTACTCACTGCATTTAGTTGTCAAGTCTCTTTAGTCTCCTTTGATCTATTCCTTTGCCCATATCCCCCCCCCCTTTTTTTCCCCCTTCCCATGGCCAGTTTTATAGAATACCCTACAGTTTGGACTTGTATGATTTCTAATGAATGGATTCAAACATTTTGGTAAGAATAAAGGTGACATTTTGATTACCTTTTAAGAGTAAAACAATTCACATGTCAAACTATTTGGATGCTTTCTCAGTCCATTTGTGTGACTATAAAAGATTACTCGAGGCCGAGTCATTTATCAAAAAAAGTTTATTTGGCTCATGACTGTGCTGGCTGGAGAACTGGGCATCTGGTGAGTGCTTCAGACTGCTTCCACTCATGGTACACAAAGTGAAGGGGTCCCTGCTTGTGAAGAGATCACATGGCAAGAGAGGAAGCAAGGAGGGGAGGAGGTGGCAGGCTGTTTTAAAACAACCGTGTTCCTGTGCCCAGTTTCAAAATAACCTTTAGCCAAGCTATTGAAGCAGACTTCATGAAATTGGACACACCAGCTACTTCAGATCCCTTCTGTGGTAAGGGCAGAGGCTGGAGTGCTCAGGGCTGTCAAACACACACAAATGTACTGCCATTCCCGCTTGGATCCAGTGGCAGACATCACTCTCAGCTCTTTCAGGAATGAATGTGAGAGTAGTTCTCCCATTCCCCAGGGAGGGCATTAATCAGTTCATGAGGGGTCCACCCCCCTGACCCGAACACCTCCCATTAGGTCCCCACTTCCAATATTGGGGATCAGATTTTAACATGAGGCTTGGGAAGGTCAAATGTGTAAGCCATAGGAGACTCAAACTCCTAGAGACAAAGGGAGAAGTGGAACATAATGAAGAAAGGTTATTTAATGAAATCAGCATCTGCCAACACAAACTCATCTTGAGTAATAGGCATTCCTCACTTTGGACTATATGATTTCAGGACAAGGCACCCCTTCTTGAACCCCATGGGGTTTGTCTCTTGATATTTTTCCAGGAATAAAATGTTCCCTGCCTTTTTTTTTTTTTT
>NW_012116043.1:7862382-7872632 GCF_000951035.1 Colobus angolensis palliatus | reverse complement strand
AAAAATACAAAAATTAGCCGGGCATGGTGGTGCATGCCTGTAATCCCGGCTACTCAGGGGGGTGAGAGAGGAGAATTGCTTGAACCTGGGAGGTGGAGGTTGCAGTGAGTCAAGATTTGTGCCATTGCACTCCAGCCTGGGTAACAAGAGCGAAACTCTATCTCAAAACAAAAAAAAAACTGGAGGGTACTAGGCCGGGCACAGTGGCTCACGCCTGTAATCCCAGCACTTTAGGAGGCCGAAGTGGGTGGATTAACTGAGGTCAGGAGTTCAGGACCAGCCTGGCCAACAGGGTGAAACCCCATCTCTACTAAAAAAATCCAAAAATTAGCCAGGTGGGTGCCTGTAATACAAGCTACTTGGGAAGCTGAGACAGGAGAATTGCTTGAACCCTGGAGGCACAGGTTGCAGTGAGGTGAGATCGTGCCATTGCACGCCAGCCTGGGTGACGAGTGAAACCCTGTCTAAAAAAACAAAAACTGGAGGGCACTATCCACTGCTTACTCCGACAGATCGATGTTTTTAGGGGTCCCAAGAAGGGCAGAAAAACTTACCAGAAAGTCAGAATTCCCAATTTGAGGGTCTCAGTAAGAATCTCTTGTGCCTTCTGTGCGGTGTTCTTTACCCATTTCCTAAGGAACAAACAGCTTATGGTTTACTGCCTTGTGGGTTTCATTGCCATTTCCATTAGCCAGGATATAGAGGACGTGACTAGAACACTGTGTTAAGGAGAGAAGTACCTGGAAAATCTTTTCAAAGGTCATAGTTGGTTCTGTGCTTCTCCAGTCAGTCAAGGTAGGTCTGGAAAAGAAGTTGGACTAGCTACTTAAATTCTCTCCCCCACTTCTTTCCCACTTTGGCAGATGCTGAGGGTTGGAAAAGCAAAAGCAGATGTGTGGCCCAAAACTGCTCCAAAGAAAGGTGAGGATGGCCGGCCCACTGGTGAAGGGGGAATTTGGCTCCTTCCATAAAAAGCTGTTTCTAGAAAAAGAGTTGTTTCTATCGTTTTAACACTGTTATTTTTTAGATGAGAACAGCTTAGTTCCTCCTGCCCCTGTGGAGAGCGATGGGGAGAGTGATAATTCAGACCGTGTTCCTGTGCCCAGTTTTCAAAATTCCTTCAGCCAAGCTATTGAAGCAGCCTTCATGAAACTGGACACACCAGCTACTTCAGATCCCCTCTCTGGTAAGGGCAGAGGCTGGAGTGCCCCGGGTTGTCAAACATACTACACATACACTGCCATTCCCGCCTGGATTCAGTGGCAGACATCACTAATTAGGCTCTCTCCCTTCTGAACCCTTCAGCACACTCTAGTGTCATTTAAATAATACTCCATTTGGTATGTCAGATAGGACCTATTTGCCACTTGAGTAATTTATGGCGCCTGAAAGTGAAATTCTGAGGAACTCGTCCAAGATACAGTGGGGTATACAACCTGTATCCTTTAGAATCTTGAGTTGGTACAGGGTGGCTAATTAGATGGAGGTCAGTCTCAAAGCCGGTTGCACTCTGTTCGTGACTAGACAAGAATCACATATGTATGGTGTGCTATGTGCCTAGCACTGTGCTAATTTTTTCTCCCAACAACCACATTAAATGGGTGTACCTCACATTACAGATGGGGAAACTGAGGTCTAAGGAGGTAAAAGTGACTTGCCCAAAGACACCCACTTAGTTATACCAAGACTGGTATTGGAATCTAGGCAGTCTAATTCCAGAGCCTCCACTCTTAGCTCCCACTCTGTGACTTTCGGTCATAAAAACTGGCCAAGGGACAAGGGATGGCATTTTAAGTTAAGCTCTCTTTCTGTGTCTCCCTTTAGAAGAGAAAGGAGGAAAGAAAAGAAAAAAACAGAAACAGAAGCTCCTGTTCAGCACCTCGGTCGTCCACACCAAGTGACACTACTGGCCCAGGCTACCTTCTCCATCTGGTTTTTGTTTTTTGTTTTTTTCCCCCATGCTTTTGTTTGGCTGCTATAATTTTTAAGTATTTGAGTTTGAACAGATTAGCTCTGGGGGGAGGGTGTTTCCACAATGTGAGGGGGAACCAAGAAAATTTTAAATACAGTGTATTTTCCAGCTTCCTGTCTTTACACCAAAATAAAGTATTGACACAAGAGATCTCTTCCTGCCAAGGTTTTTTAGTTCGTTGCCAGTTTAGTCTTTTTGACCCATGTGTAATTAATTTTTCTCAACCCAAAATAAGATTGAGTCCCTTCGAGATGCATTAGAGCAGTCCAACCCAGAATGGCGCACACACTGCTCTGCTGTAGCATCATGTCAGGTCTTCCTGGGTTCAGCACACCTCTGTCTTTTAAAATAAAACAGCTGAATCTTTACTACCTATTTAGTTCTCCTTGTTAAAGAAATGGGTGGGAATAAAATGGATTTAGGACACCCAGTTTGAATTGCAGTTTATTTTTCTTCTGACACATGGCCAGGCTGTGGTGCCAGCTTAATGGAGTAGGCTGTCCCTGGCACTTGCATGTGTGAAAGGAGGGTTTTGCCTCTTCTTAAGCATGGCTTGTGTTGGTAAGGAAAGCTGTAACTCACGAAGCCCTGAGACTTGCTACCCCTAAGATCAAGCTTGTTTTAGGTGACTGGCTTGAGTCATAGGAACAGGAGTCTGGTACAGCTGCAGGAGAGCAGGGCCATCTGAAGCAGTAGCATTGCCACCATCTCCCTCTAATCTAGAGCAGTCTTCTTATGCCTTGGTTTGAGCTGAATTTGATGTAAATTCTTTTTCTGCTTAATAAAGTGACCTCTAGGTGTGTTAGAATGCGAAGGCAAATAGTCACAATAAATCACCTGCACAAGCAATGTGAGGTTTTTGTTTTGTTAAGTTCATTACAGGTGAGCTAGACAAGTTATTTCTTGAATAGGTTAACGTGACAGCTACTGTGATATTGTGGGCTGTCCTTTCTGGTGTCAGGTTTAAATGGTTCTAGAGCTGGGTTTAGCTTTAACCTGCCATTTTAAAAGTAATCCATCAGGAAATTTCCTGGATGGATGAGGGTGTTCTGGTCTCAAGATGAGGGGGCATGTTGAAGCCAAAATCACCAGTATTTCTGTTAAATGTGTATGGTACTTTCAGTCTCATCCATTGTATTACGGAGAAAAACAGATCCCAGAAATGTTGGTAGGTAGTAGACCAAACCTGAATCACAAGTCTCTTGCCGTTCCTACTTTCTGTGAGTATGGCAGTCTGACTTGTCTTCAGGGTAAGGCGCAATAAGGAAGAACAGAACTACAAAAAACTACCTTAAGTTTCTTAAGTGGGCAGCTGCTACACGACCATGCAATAATGATGTCAGGTGAGGCCAGCCCCCCAACCCCAACTGCAAAGGTAGCATTTTTTGTTTGAGATGGAGTCTCGCTCTGTCGCCCAGGCTGGAGTGCAGTGGCACAATCTCAGCTCACTGCAAGCTTGGCCTCCCGGGTTCATGCCATTCTCCTGCCTCAGCCTCCTGAGTAGCCGGGATTACAGGTACCTGCCACCATGCCCGGCTAATTTTTTGTATTTGTAGTGGAGACAGGGTGTCACCGTGTTAGGCAGGGTGGTCTTGATCTCCTGACCTCGTGATCTGCCTGCCTCAGCCTCCCAAAGTGCTGGGATTACAGGCATGAGCCACCGTGCCCGGCCCAAAGTTGCATTTTTGCAGTTACCTTATTAACTGTTGGCAAGGAATCTGGTATCTATAAGACCTGTGGTTCAATTCTGAGACGGGCTGTAGATCTCTGCCAGTTCATTTGCTGTGTCTCAACTAATATTTCTATTCCAAATGACTTGTCTTGCTTCGGGCCCATCTTGGGGCCGGGGGCACAGAGCTTCAGGTAGAAGGCTAAGTATTGAAAATTTAGGCCAGGCACAGTGGTTCACGCCTTTAATCCCAGCACTTTGAGAGGCCAAGGCAGGCTGATCACTTGAGGCCAGGAGTTCAACAGCAGCCTGGCCAACATGGCAAAACCCTCTCTCTACTAAATATACAAAAATCAGCCAGGCATGGTGGTGCACGTCTGTAATCCCAGCTACCTGGAAGGCTGAGGTGGGAGAATTGCTTGAACCCAGGAGGTGGAGGTTGCAGTGAGCCGAGATTGGGCCAGTACACTCCAGCCTGGGTGATAGAGTGAGACTGTCTCAATAAAAAAGTTTAGGCCGGGCGCGGTGGCTCAAGCCTGTAATCCCAGCACTTTGGGAGGCCGAGACGGGCAGATCACGAGGTCAGGAGATGGAAACCATCCTGGCTAACACGGTGAAACCCCGTCTCTACTAAAAAATACAAAAAACTAGCCGGGCGAGGTGGCGGGCGCCTGTAGTCCCAGCTACTCGGGAGGCTGAGGCAGGAGAATAGCATAAACCCGGGAGGCGGAGCTTGCAGTGAGCCGAGATCCGGTCACTGCACTCCAGCCTGGGCAACAGAGCGAGACTCCGTCTCAAAAAAAAAAAAAAAAGTTTAGTACCACATAGGGAGTCAGTCTTCCCACCAAGGCTAGGGATAGAGAAGATACTTGGCCAAGCATGGACTCCATAAGCCCTTTTTGTAATATAAGTAAACTAAATGCCACGGAAACCAGATACATTTATTAAATCTACTCTTAGCCAAGCAATAAAGATGTCTACAGAGTTCATAGCCTGCAACATTTAACCAGGGAATGCTAAGCAAAGGCAACTTCAGTTTAACTGAGTACTCTTTCAGGTGGGTAACATGTCCGCTGGTTGGTAGCTATCCAGTTTGGAAAACTGTAGAAGATGCTGTTGCTACCAGATTGTTCTGTTCAACAAGTGGGCCCGAAGCCCGAGCAGTGTAGCCTGCTGTGTGGTGAGCAGAGGTTCACTCCATTGCTTCTGCAGCCTCCTCATCTGACTCTTCCTCCTCCTCTAGTAAGCAGCTTCTTGTCACAGACTTCTGGATAGCTTCCCGCTCTCCTGGAGAAGGCAGATAGGGATGAAAGATGTCTTTGGGAGTGATTTCTTCAGTCACTGCTCAGTGGGCACTGGGCTAGTATTGCTTACCTTCATCAGTGCAGTTCTGCAACAAGATCAACAGCTGTCTCCTGTTGTACTGAATTAGGAACTTCTGACATGTTCTTATTGTACCTGGCATATGAGTTACTGCGGTCAACAGCTTGTGAAAGGTCTCGACCTTACAGACTTCCAGAGGTAGGGGAAGTGTCTTGTTAGCGGGACAGCAGGAAGACCCACCCACCAGTCTAGACTGAACTCTGAACATGTCACCTATTGAAAATCAGTAGCCATATCACGTCACTCCTACCTCCCACATGTAACGTGTTGAAAAAGCATGGGTAACGGTGTCCTTTGTTCTCCAGGTATGTGATGAAAGGAAGAGCTGACCACACAAGCTGATAGAACTCTTTTCTGCATCGTAGTAGTACTATTCCAGTATAGGCATTGAGGTATCGAACTACAACAGGAAAAAAAAAAAATCATTTTGGAAAACTTTTGCTGTGTGTGGTGGCTCACACCTGTAATCCCAGCACTTTGGGAGGCTGAGGTGGGTGGATCACTTTAAGTCAGGAGTTCAAGGCCAGCCTGGCCAACATGATGAAAACCCGTCTCTACTAAAAATACAAAAATTAGCCGGGCATGGTGGTGCACGCCTGTAATTCCAGCCACTCAGGAGGCTAAGTCATGAGAATCGCCTGAACCCAGGAGGTGGGAGCAGCAGTGACCTGTGATCTCCCTGCTGCACTCCAGCAGCCTGGGCAACAGCAAGACTCTGTCTCAAAAAAAAAAAAAAAGAAAAGAAAACTTTGGAGTAACAGCCTACTATGCGCCAAAAGTATGTTGTAGGCAAGTGGCACGTAGGATCTATCAGCAAGTAGAAGAGAAAAGCCAAAACACCCACTGTGTTGCACACCACTCAGAACTGGTGAATGAATTTAGAATTTAAAATGCTTTCTAATTCACTGACTAGTTAATTCAATAAATAGGAGCAGGTAGGAGGCGATCCATTTTAATTTGGGAAAAACCCTCGCCTGAAAAATAGGCTGTTTTACTGCAGTTGGGCTCTGTAATTCTTGTAGCAGTCAGCTGAGTCTCACCTGACTTAGGAGAGTTAAGCCTATCTGCATTTAACTCTCCAGAAGTCAATCCTCAAGCAAGGTAAAAGAGGGAACTAATTTAAGTGGTGTGGAAGAAGGGCCCCGGGCCCCTCTCTGTCCTGGCTCATCCTGTATTCACATATATTGACAATCATGTGTTCTGTACTTTACCAACTAAGGGCTTTCCCAGGGATACTTTCGACAATTTTTTTCCATGTGATGTTAATGTAATCGGTCATATAATAGCTCTTGCTAGGAACTATACACAGCTTCCCTCATTTAATTCTCTATCCTATCAAATTCAATCACAACCAATTACAGAAATTACCTGTCAAGCAGGTAAAAAGAGGCCTCTAGCTCAAAGCCCCACCGCCTTCGGGCCCCTCCTTTTAGCTCTCTGCTAATTTCGGACTCGCGTGGATCTCTCGCTTGCGGTCCCCGGCGCTTAAAGAGATACCTTACAAAAAACGGTGCACGGGCTTGGCCACTCGTGTCCCTTCTTTCTTCCTCCGGCGCCTGCCCCCTCCACGTCCCGCCATCCTCCCGGGTTCCCCTCTTCCCCCAGCGCTTTCGCACCCGCGAAGCCGATGGTGCAGGCGGCTGCGCCGAAAGTCCCGTGCACCCTGGCGATAGTGTCCCGTACGAGGCTGCTCAGAACTCGGTCATCGAGGCTTAGGCGGCAGCGGGGGTCGTCAGACACCAATTCGCAGAGCAGGTACCTGCGGCAGGCGAGAGGAAGGTGGGCGCTAGCGGCGCTGCGGAGACCTGGCAAGGCACTGGGTGGGTCTGGAAGGCAATGCTTACCTGTGCTTGAACCGCACCATGGCTGCCTCCGCGCCGTCCGTGCCGTTGTGCAAACCGGATGTGGGTTCCGTCTGCGGCCAGTGGGAAGCTTACTTCCGCAGCCTTTCAGCCATTCAGAGAAGGAGACAGGACATGTGGGCGGAGCTAGAAAGTTGAGAGGCCGAACTCTCTGTCAGTCTCCCTCAAGCCCCACCTAACTCTGCGTTTGTAAGCGCGCATGCGTCCTGCGGAGGGTCTCTGACTAGGTTGAGGGCTGAACTTCGGCTTGGAGTGGCTTGGAGCGGCTTGCAGCTGCGATGGGTGGGTTTGCTGCCACACCGGAGTTTACAATATTGTGTAGGATGCAACCGCTGCCCTTGGGGCCCTGGGAACCTTGCAGCACAGGTATGTATGCGAGTATATTCTCTCCCCAAGGTGAACGGTGGAGCTTTTGAGGGCAAGACCCTGCACCTCACAGCCCAGGGATTGACAAACGGGAAATCGGACTCTTATTTTCAGGTTTGAGCTCAGTTTAATTCTTCGATGCAGCTAAATATGCTATTGCTGTTTGGGCCTTTCAACAATCTTAGGGAGGCGAGTGTGCTGTCTCATTTTTTGTTCGCAGAAACAATACGTGGTCATTGTATTTTCTATTTCTGTTTTCCTTTTTTTTTTTTTTTAACAGAAAAGCACAAAGAAGCAAATAAATTATCATCCCAGCACTGAGAGAGAATAACTGTTGTCGTGTACTGTGTTTTCTTCTGTCATTTTCCCCCTGGGCCAGCGGTTCTCAAAGTGTCGTCTGGGGACCCCTGAGATTTCCTAAACTCACCCGGTTTAGGAGTCCCCGAAGCCAAAATTACTTTCATAATAATACTGAGATGTTACTTGTCTTTTTCATTCTCTCAGAGTGAACAGTCAAGTTTTCCAGAGGCTGCTTGACGTGATGACATCAGTGCTCTAACAGCTAATGGAATTATGTAGTGTTTTTTAAACATTTCTCAACTTTAATGTCCATAGTAAATATAACCCACAAAACTAAGAGCTCTTGGGGATCCTCAGTAACGTGTGTAAAGGGGTCCTGAGACAGAGAAAACAGTTTGAGAACTATGCCCTCTGTTAAATTATGTTTTTTCTTTTATTTTCTTTTTAAGTATTTTTTTAAAAAGTCTTATGGGGTATTACATAAAATACATATTCTTAAGTGTACATCTCAATGAATTTTTACATATGGGTAGACTTCTTTCTATAACCACCTCCAAGACTTCCAAGACTAAAGAGCACTTCCAGTATCCCAGAAGGTTCCCTGAGCCCTCTTCCAGTCAAATCCCTTACTGCCACTATTACCACTTCTACCCTGCTAGATTAGTTTTGCCTGTTCTTAAACTTTATATAAATGTCCTCCAGCATGTTTTCTTTTGTGTCTGCCTTCTTTTGCTCAACATGATTGTAAGATTGATTCCTGTTGTTTGGCTCTATTTTCTTTTTTCTTTTTTTGTTTTTAAGACAGAGTCTTGCTCTTGTTGCCCAGGCTGGAGTGAAATGGCACGATTTCGGCTCGCTGCAACCTCTGTCTCCTGAGTTCAAGCGATTTTCCTGCCTCAGCCTCCCGAGTAGCTGGGATTACAGGCACCCGCCACCACGACCAGCTAATTTTTGTATTTATTTATTTATTTATTTATTTATTTTTGAGACGAAGTCTCACTCTGTTGCCCAAGCTGGAGTGCAGGGGCACGATCTCAGTTCACTGCAACCTCTGCTTCCCGGGTTCAGGCGATTCTCCTGCCTCAGCTTCCCAAGTAGCTGGGACTACAGGCACGTACCACCACAACCGGCTAATTTTTGTATTTTTAGTAGGGACAGGGTTTCACCATGTTGGCCAGGCTGGTCTCGAACTCCTGACCTCAGGTAATCCACCCACCTCGGCCTCCCAAAGTGCTGGGATTACAGGCGTGAGCCAGCACGCCCGGCTGTTTCGCTATATTTTCACGTCAACTGTTCAGGTACGATACTGTTTTTTCAGCTGTGCAGTAATGCATTGTTTGGACGTACCACTGTGAAGTTGGTCAGTATCCCCTTGGTAGACGTTTACATTATTTCCAGGTGTTCTTGTTATACCCAGTACTTTGATGTATGGTTTTGTAGCTTAGTCTTTATGCCCATCCCTGATTATTTGTAGAAATGTCTTAGCCTTGGCTGGTCCTGTGAGGTCCGTAATGGAGGCAGCTTTCACAACTGATTTTTGCAAGATCTGGAATGAGTTCTGAATTTTCCCATCTCCCACTCCTCTTGGCCACCTTAAAGGAGGGATGTGGGGAAAGGTAGGGAAGAGAAGAATAGGAAGAGGGAACGCCGTGGCCCTACCCAGGGACCAGTGACAACGACGGCACTCCCCACCCAAGAATAACCTTTCCCCAGAAAGTGTCTGCGGCATCCTCATTTGGCCAACAGGGGGCGCCAGAGGCTCGCAGTGCGCGGAGAGAGCAACACACCCCCAACCCCTGAGCGCTCCACCCCTCACAGAAATTTCACTCCTAACACTTCCCAGCCTTCATTTCAGCGGCAATGCTTCGTCCATTTTATAGATGCAGTTGGGGCTCAGACCAAAGCGTCCTATCCAGTTACGAGCAGGATCAGAATTCGAACCCAAAGCCAGCTGACTCCAGGGTCCTTGTTCTGGTCAACACGGCTGGTGCTCTCCTGTGCAGGGTTTCACTCGTCCATTTAGCGTAATAAGATGGAGAGACGACAGATGGAGGTTCTGTTCACCACTCCGTCATTTACCGGCCCGGCCAGGTGCTGTCGGAACGGTTAATTCATGTCTCAGACCCTAGTTTCCTCATCTGTGCAATGGGATAACAATGGTTCCTCCCTCGTGGGTGGATATGAAATTTAAGCGGGGTCACGTGGACAAAATGCCTGGCTCAGGGAGTGCATAGTAAGCCCTTTTTTTGTTTTTGTTTTGTTTGTTTTTTGAGACTGAGTCTCAGTCTGTCGCCCAGGCTGGAGTGCAGTGTCGCGATCTCGGCTCACTGCAACCACTGCCTCCGGGTTCAAGCGATTCTTCTGCCTCAGCCTCCTGAGTAGCTGGGATTACAGGTGCCGGCCACCATGCCCGGCTAATTTTGTATTTTTAGTAGAGAGGGGGGTTTTACCATGTTGGCCAGGCTGGTCTCAAACTCCTGACCTCAAGTGATCCGCCCGCCTCCGCCTCCCAAAGTGTTGGGATTACAGGCGTGCGCCACCGCCCCCGGCAAGTAAACGCTGTTTTGTTTTTGTTTTTGTTTTTGTTTTTTTTTGAGGCGGAGTCTCGCTCTGTCGCCCCGACTGGAGTGCAGTGGCCGGATCTCAGCTCACTGCAAGCTCCACCTCCCGGGTTTACGCCATTCTCCTGCCTCAGCCT
>NW_012116043.1:7855856-7861912 GCF_000951035.1 Colobus angolensis palliatus | reverse complement strand
AGCCGCCACCCCCTGGGCCCGGAGATGCGCTGGACGGCGACAGGGGTGTGCCCCGGCCGTGCCCGCCCCCGGAATGCTGGCCGCGAAGGGGCAGCGGCGGGGGCTCACACCCCAACCCCTCCTCGGTTCTCTCCCGAGCCGGGCCGCAGAGCCATTATCCTCCCCGTCGCACGGGTGAGGAAGCCGATGAGGCTCTGAGAGGTGAGTTCACCCAGATGCACAATAGAGCGCAATCCACGTCTGTCTGACCCCAACTTGTGCCCTTAGCTGAGTCAGGTACCCCCCTGGATCAATGGGGTGGTCGCTGTTGTCCTTACTGTTAGTATTGTTACAGTCGTCTTGGGACTTCTCAGGTTCTTTTTTTTTTTTTTTTTTGAGACGGAGTCTTGGTCTGTGGCCCAGGCTGGAGTGCAGTGGCGTGGTCTCGACGCACTGCAAGCTCCGCCTTCCGGGTTCACGCCATTCTCCCGCCTCAGCCTCCCGAGTAGCTGGGACTACAGGCGCCCGCTACTACGCCCCGCTAATTTTTTGTATTTTTAGTAGAGACGGGGTTTCACCGTGTTAGCCAGGATGGTCTCAATCTTCTGACCTCGTGATCTGCCTGCCTCGGCCTCCCAAAGTGCTGGAATTACAGGCGTGAGCCACCGCGCCCGGCCAGGATAACTAACTGTCTTTATTCTCCATCCGTGTCTCCTGGGTGATCATTAATTGGGCTCTCACTGGGTGCCGGCCACTGTCCTTTCTGTGTTTGATTGATTGAGTCCTCACATCAGCCTCATGAAGGTAGGTTCCATTATCCTGTGAGACACAGGGAGGAACATGGCTTGCCCAAGTTGACACAGTAAATTTGGGTGAACATCTGTCTTACCCTAAAACCCATACGCTTAACCCCTTGCTCTCTACTTTGTGTTCTGGGACCTAGAAGGATGCTGAGGAAGGAGAGCCCAACTAGGGTACCATTCTGAGGTGACTTTGGCATCCAAGAGGTTTCTATCAGAGCCCAGATGCTGCTGTTGTGGGTGGTGGCAAAGGGAACCTGTATCTGCTCCGGCATTTTATTAAGCAGCCACTGCTCATTAGAGACTCCTGCTTCTCATATCTTTACCAGTTTTCTGTAAAACCCTTATGGGGACAATCTAGATGAAATTAAACCCTCCATCTGCTTAGCCAGGGGCTTGGGGAGCTGCCGCATCCTCCCGGTTGCTGGAACAGATGCAGCCCTCCCTGGACTTCAGACAAAACATTGCATCTTGCTCCTCCTTTGTCCTCGCTGCCCCGTGGACCTCTTTCCCTGTCTCTGCCTGCTGTGAGAATTCGCTCATCCAAAAATTAATTGAAATTACAAGGGCACTATGGTTTGACCCAGCAATTTCTCCACCAGCAATTTCTCCCACTGAGATTCTCGCACTTGTGCCAAATGACAGGTGAATGAGGATGTGTCTTGCTTGCAGCATCGTTGGTTATAGCAAAAGGCCACCTCAGTGTTTACCAGAAAGGGTCCACTGTGTGTGTGTATTTATCGGACAACTATGGGCCAGGGAGTGTTCATTCTAAACACTGCCTAGGCTGGGCGCAGTGGCTCACGTCTGTAATCCCAGCACTTTGGGAGGCCGAGGTGGGCGGATCACTTGAGGTCAGGAGTTTGAGACCAACCTGGCCAACATGGTGAAACCCCATCTCTACTAAACATACAAAAAATTAGCTGAGCATGGTGGCAGTTGCCTGTAATCCCAGCTACTGGGGAGGCTGAGGCAGGGGGATCGCTTGAACCCAGGAGGCAGATGTTGCAGTGAGCCGAGACTATGCCACTGCATTCCAGCCTGAGCAACAGAGCAAAAATCTGTCTCAAAAAAATAAATAAATAAACAAATAAACACTGCCTAGATTGACTCGTTTAATCCTCACAACTACCCTGTAAAGTAGGTACATAGTTTTATTAACCCCATTTTACAGATGAGGAAACTGAGGCTCAGGAAAAACAAACTGGTGGCCTAAACTTCATGTGGCTTGTCCACAGCAGGGCCAGAATTTGGAGCAGGCAGTCCATGTTCGTAACCACTGTCCTGTATGACTTCTCTGCCTTAATTTGCATGGAAAATTTCCAAAGGGTGACCCAAGAAGCTGTTGATGGTGGTTACCTCTGGGGAGAGGAATTCAGGTGTGAAGTAGGAGGGCTTTAGTTTCTACGATGTCCTCTTTTATTCCATTTTATTTTGCCATATGTTTGTGTGCTGAATGTTTATGTTCCCCCAAATTCATATGCTGAAATCCTAACCTTTAAGATGATGGTATTAGGAGGTAGGGCCTTTGGGAGGCGATTAGGTCATAAGAGTTGAACCCTCATGGATAGTATTAGTGCCCTTATAAAAGGGACCCCAGGCTGGGGACTGTGGCCCATACCTGTAATCCCAGCACTTTGGGAGGCCGAGGTGGGTGGATCACTTGATTCTAGGATTTTAAGACCAGCCTGGGCAACATGGTGAAACCCCGTCTCTCCTAAAAATACAAAAATTAGCTGGGTGTGGTGGTACATGCCTGTAATCCCAGTTACTTGGGAGGCTGAGGCAGGAGAATCACTTGAGCTTCAGCCTGGGAGGCAGAGGTTGCAGTGAACTGAGATCACACCGCTGCCCTGCAGCCTGGGTGACAGAGCAAGGTCCTGTCTCCAAAAAAAAAAAAAAAGGGGGGGGGGGACTCCAGAAAGTACTCTTTCCCTCTCCTGCCACATGAGGACACAGAATCTCCTGGCACCTTAATCTTGGACTTCCCGGCCTCCGGAACTATGAGCAGTAAAAGCAATAAATATGTGTTGTTTAAGCCAACCAGTCTGTGGTATTTTTGTTGTAGTATCCTGAAAAGACAAATGGACATGTGCATATGTTAGTTTGATAATTTAAAGAAGTTACTGGCCAGGCATAGTGGCTCATGCCTATAATTCCAGCACTTTGAGAGGCTGAGGCAGGAGGATTGCTTGCGCCCAGGAGTTTAAGACCAGCCTGGGCAACAAAGTGGGACCCCGTCTCTACAGAAAAATAAAAATTAGCCAGGCATGGTGGCACGTGGCTGTAGTCCCAGCTATTTGGGAATCTGAGGTGGGAGGATTGCTTGAGCCCAGGAGGTTGAGGCTGCAGTGAGCCATGATTGTACCACTGTACTCCAGCCTCGGTGACAGAATGAGGCTTTGTCTCAGAAAAAAAAAAAAGTGAAAAGAACTTACTGAGCCCCAGTCCCAAAGGTATGTTAACACCAGTCCTTACCTTAGCGCTGGAAGTGGGTACTATCATCATCCCCATCTCGTAGATGAGAGAGCTGAGCTCACGGAGGTAGTCTGGCTGGCCCAATTACAAAGAGGGACTGACTCTTCAAGCCAGTGCTCTTTCTCCTAATTCATATTAGCCCCTGGGCTTGGAGGGTTCAGAGGGGAGAAAAGTGATTTAAAGCATGAACTGGAGCCAGCTGACCTGGATTCAAGTCTTGATTCAGCCATTACTGGCTGTGTGTCCTTGGGCAAGTCACTTTCCCTCTCTGAACTTGTTTCCCTTCTGTGAGGATTAAACAGTTTACCGTCATGTCACATGTTTAGAACAAGGCCTGTTTAATCGTAAGCACTCAAGAAATGTCAGGTATTTTTAAAAAAATATACATTAAACTGTAATAGAGACAGGGTCTCGCTATGTTGCCCAGGCTGGTCTCGAAGGCCTGGGCTCAAGTAATCCTCCTACTTTGGCTTCCCAAAGTGCTGGGATTACAGGCAAGAGCCACTGCGCCTGGCCAGGTATTTTTATAGTACTGTTCTCAACGTTGTCATCCCCAGTTTCAAGCTCAGAGTGGTTCCTTCTCCCAGCTAGTGGGTCTAGTCCTCCCCCGAAGGACAAAGCCCAGCCACCCTGTGCTCCCATCTCCAGCAGAAGCCCCTTGGATTCAGTTCTCCTGGGTTATCCCAGGGCAGTGGCTGTGATCAGAGTTTATCACATTGCCAGAGCTGATCTTAGGAGAAGAGGCAGAGCCACAGGACTGGTGTGGCCCGGATCCAAGGCAAGGCTGTGGCGGGCGGGCGGCCTCCCAGTTCGGGATGTTCCCAGCGCGTTCCCACCGCTCACACTTGGAGGGAGAAGGGCCTCAAAATAGCTGCTGCTTCCCCAGCACGGCGCTAGGCCAGGGACAGGAATAGACATCTGGGGGTGGCCGCTGCAGCCTCCCTCAAGGACCCTGGGGGGCTGGAAATAGGCAGAGGCCAGACCCCCACCAATGTGGAGGGGATAGTACAGTTGTCAGTGTGCAGTGACCTGCCTGTGACAGTCCAGCCCATGGAATGTGTTGCCCCAGCTGGAGTTAGCTGGTCAGTGGGTCACCAACTCCAGCCAGATGCTGGCCAAGGCCTGGATTGTTAAACCAATAGGGAGTGTCCTTCAGCACTGGCTCCTGTGATCCTCTCTGGGAAGGTGGGAGAACTGAGGCCCAGAGAGAGGTTCACATGCCTGAGATCATGCAGCTGATCTGTTTGGTGAGCAGCAGCCAGACTTACAGGAAAGGCAGGCCTTGGGGTTCTGAGAGCAGTATAGGGCGGTGGCTAAAGGGTTGGAGGACTCAGACTGCCTGGTTAAATCCAGCCTCGGCTACTTATGTCCTGCATGCCCTCTGACCTCAGTTTCATCATCTGTAAAATGGGCACAAGGAGAGTACCCACCTCCTTTAATGGTTATAAAGACTGAGTGAATTATTCTTTGTACTAGTATGATTGTTATTGTGTTTTCCCCAGATTCCCTTTTTTGTTGAGACAGGGTCTTCATCTGTCTTGCAGGCTTCGGTGCAGTGGCATGATCATAGCTCACTACAACCTTGAACTGCTGGGGCTCAAGCGATCCTCCCATCTTGGCCTCCCACGTAGCTGGGACTAAAGGTGCATGCCACCATGCCTGGCTAATTTTTATTTCTACTTTTAGTAGAGATGAGGTCTCACTCTGTTGCCCAGGCTGGTCTTGAACTCCTGGCCTCAAGTGATCTTCCCGCCTCGGCCTCCTAAAGTGTTGGGATTACAGGTGTGAGCCACTATGCTGGGCCCAGATTCATTATTCATTCATCCCTAAGGCATTGCTTGAGCTCCTACTGTGTGCCAGGCACTGTGCAAGGCCCAGATCACAGTAGCTCACAGGGTGAAAAGAAGAAACCTAGTTAACATTTCCAGGAGCCTGCCATGTGCCAGCAACTGTGCTAAGTGATTTTTACATGTTATGTCATGTATTTCTCATGATAGCCTACGAGGGACCATTATCATAACCAGTGTTTTGTTTCTTTTTTCTTTTTTTTTTTGTTTGAGATGGAGTCTTGCTCACTCTGTTGCCCAGGCTGGAGTACAGCAGCATGATCTTGACTCACTGCAACCTCCACCTCCTGGGTTCAAGTGATTATTCCTGCCTCAGCCTCCCAAGTAGCAGGGATTACAGGCATGCACTACCACGCCCGGCTAATTTTGTACTTTTAGTAGAGACAGGGTTTCACCATGTTGGCCAGGCTGGTCTCAAACTCCTGACCTCAAGCGATCCGCCTGCCTCAGCCTCCCAAAGTGCTGGGATTACAGGCGTGAGCCACCATGCCTGGCCGTATTCTCAGTTTTACAGATGAAAAGAGTGAACATCAGAGAGGTGAAGTCACTCCTCCAGGGTCACATAGCTGGGGGGCAACAGAGCTAGGATTTGAAACCCAGTCTGCCTGCCTGCATAGCGCATGGAAGTAACCACTGCATGACATTCTTTATTTACCGGGACAATTTTTTTAGACGGAGTCTTACACTGTTGCCCAGGCTGGAGTGCAGTGAGGTGATCCCTGCTCACTGCAGCCTCCGCCTCCCGTGTTCAAGCGACTCTTCTGCCTCCGCCTCTCGAGTAGCTGGGATTACAAGCCCCTGCCACCACACCCGGCTAATTTTTTTATATTTTTAGTACAGATGGTGTTTCACCACGTTGGCCAGGCTGGTCTCGAGCTCCTGACCTCGTGATCTGCCCACCTCGGCCTCCCAAAGTGTTGGGATTACAGGCATGAGCCACCGCACCTGGCCG
>NW_012116043.1:7848122-7855806 GCF_000951035.1 Colobus angolensis palliatus | reverse complement strand
TTTTTTTTTTATAAAGTCTTTTTTCTCTTTGCTTCTTAATATTGGTGGTTACTGTATTGAGATAGTTTCAGCTCAGAGATTTTTCTCTCCACCTGGGCCTCCCAAGGTGCTGGGATTACAGGCGTGAGCCACCAAGCTCAGGTTTTTTTTCTTTTTTTGAGTCAGAATCTCACTCTGCTACCCAGACTGGAGTGCAGTGGTGCAATCATGGCTCACAGCAGCCTTTACTTCCCTGGGCTCAGGTGATCCTCCCACCTCAGCCTCCCAAGTAGCTGGGACTACAGGCATGCACCACCACGCCTGGCTAATATATGTATTTTTAATGTATTTTGTGTAGAGATGGGGTTTTCCATGCTTCCCAGGCCAATTTCAAACTTCAGAGCTTGGGTGATCTGCCTCCTCAGCCTCCCAAATGCTGGAATGGCAGGTGTGAGCCACTGCGCCTGGCCTGGGACACTCTATTGGGGAGATAGACATGTCGTTCACTTGTTACTGCCCAGGCATTGGGCACTTGGAGGGTCTGCTCCCTCAGCCTGGATATTTATGACTTCAGTCCCCAGTGGTCCCTCCCTGACCTCTGCTCCAGGCCTCCCAAGTGGCCAGGGCCTTCTTGGGAGAAGAGAGGCTCGGGGAAGCCCACAGCCCTGCCTCACTCATGTACCAGTCTCATGAGATGTGAGGTCCCCAGCCTGCATTACACAATTCCCACCTCCCTTCCACTGGGTTTCCCTGAGTACCTACTGTGCCAGGCCTGCACTAGGCTCTGAGAACACAAGAGGACTTTGTCCCTGCCCTGATGTTGCTCGCTAGGTCGTGAGAGAGGTCGTTAAAAAGGTGGGCCGGGAGCAGTGGCTCACGCCTGTAATCCCGGCACTTTGTGAGGCAGAAGTGGGTGGATCACCTGAGGTCAGGAGTTCAAGACCAGTCCGACCAACATGGTGAAACCCTGTCTCTACTAAATACAAAAAATCAGTCAGGCATGGTGGTGGGTGCCTGTAATCCCAGCTACTCAAGAGGCTGAGGCAGGAGAATCGCTGGAACCCAGGAGACAAGGTTGCAGTAAGCTGAGATCGCGCCACTGCACTCCAGCCTGGGCAACAAGAATGAAACTCTATCTCAAAAAAAAGAAACAAAATAAAAATAAAAGGCAAGAGCAGCTACTGCTCTGGTAAGAACAGGGGTAAACGGGTGCCTGGAGGAGGCGCTTAACGCAGCCCAGGTGGTCAGGGAAGGCTTCCTGGAGCTGGTGGTGTCTGAGCTGAGGCCTGAAAGAAAAAGAGCCAGGGGAAGAGAGAGGAGATAGGAAAGGGTGTTGTAGGAAGAGGGAACTGCTTCTGCTAAGGAAGGGATGTGCTGAGTTCCAGGAAGTGTGAGTTGTAGGGGATAGAGGTGTGGGTGAGGGGGACTGGGATTGTGGAGATGGGGAGAGATAGGTCCCTCAGGGCCTTGCTGGTCACACTGAAGGCTTGGATACTGAGTGGAGTCCTGAGAGAATGAGATCAGGAGCTGGAAGGTTCCCTTTGGCTGCAAGGAAGGATAGACCTCAGGTGGCTGGATTGGAGGTAGGGATGCTGGGGAGGAAGCTGCTGCCTGGAGGGAGAAGAGAGAGAGAAGAGAGACTTGGATGAGGGTGGTGGGGATAGAGAGAAACAGAGAAACAGGCTTTGTAAAGGGTTCACAGGTAGAACTGGTTACCTCTTGCTGCATAATAAATCACCCCAAAACTGTGTGGCTTAAAACAGCAACACTTATTTCTCACGATTCTGTGGGGTGAGAGGGCAGTTCTGCATCACGTGGGGCTGCTGGGATGCCTGGAAGATCTCAAGTGGCCTCACCCACGTGGCTGGCAGTCGTTGTTGGCTGCCGGCTGGGTGCTCAGTTAGGGCTGTTGGTTGGGGGGAGCCTCAGCTTAGTGCATTCACAATGTTGAGCAACCACCACCTCTTCCTAGTTTCACACTTTCCTATCACTCCATACCCATATGGCAATCTCTCCCCATCTTCCCTCCCCCCAGCCGCTGACAACCATGAATCTGCTTTCTGTCTCTATGGGTTTACCTATTCCGGACATTTCAGACACATGGAATCATACAATATGTGCCCTTTGGTGTCTGGCTTCTTTCACTTAGCATGATGTTGTCAGGGTTCACCCATGTTGCAGCAGGCGCCAGCACTTCATTCCTTTTTATGGCTGAATAATATTCCATTGTATGGCTAGGCCACGATTTATTTATCCATTCATCTGATGATGAACATTTGGCTTATTTCCACCTTTCAGCTCTTGGGAATAATGCTGCTGTGAGCATTGGTGAACAAGGATCTGTTTGAGTCCCTGCTTTCAGTTCTTTAGGAATGGAATTTCTGTGTCATATGGTAACTCTATGTTTAACTTTTTGAGGAACTGCCAAACTGTTTCCCACAGCAGCTGCACCATTTTCCACTCCCAGCCGCAATGGATGAGTGCAATGGACTGAATGTTCATGTCCTCCCCAAATTCATATGTTGAGATCCTCACCCATGAAGTGATGGCATTAGGAGGTGGGGCCTTCGGGAAGCAAACAGGCCGTGCCAGTGGAGCCATCATCAGTGGGATGAGTGTGCTTAGAAAAGGGAGCCCAGGCTGGGCGCGGTGGCTCAAGCCCGCAATCCCAGCACTTTGGGAGGCTGAGACGGGTGGATCACGAGGTCAGGAGATCGAGACCATCCTGGCTAAAACGGTGAAACCCCGTCTCTACTAAAAAAATACAAAAAAACTAGCCGGGCGAGGTGGCGGCGCCTATAGTCCCAGCTACTCGGGAGGCTGTGGCAGGAGAATGGTGTAAACCTGGGAGGTGGAGCTTGCAGTGAGCTGAGATCGCGCCACTGCACTCCAGCCTGGGCGACAGAGCGAGACTCCATCTCAAAAAAAAAAAAAAAAAAAAAAAAAAAAAAGAATGAGCCCCGTGAAGATGGTGGTTTTGTCTGTTTTGTTCACCCCCGTATCCCCGGTACTCCAACGCTGCCTGGCTCACAGTGATAAATGCTGGTTGAATAATCAAATGAGTAAACGAGGTTACTAAACGTTGATTAAATAATTGAATAAATGATAAACTGGGTGACTGGATTATTCTACCTGCAGCTCCCTGAACGTGCCATGCTCGCTCTCATTTCCCGACCTTTGCTTTTGCTGTTCCCTCTGCGTGGAACTATTCACCAGGGGAAGGGAGGGAAGCCACAAAGGGGAGACGGCCTGGCAGCAGCCCAGGTCCCTCTCTTGTCCTCTTTTCACTGCCACCCACACCGGACGCTCACCAGAGAACCAGGGAGCAAGAATCTAGACTCTCCAGGACTCGAGTCGCCTGTTACCACCACTTGTTCTGCAACTGGGGAAACTGAGACCCAGAGAGAGGAAAGAACTCAACCAAGTTTCCACGCTCAAGGACAGTGCTCTTCCTTCTCCACTGCACGTGTCTCACCCAGAGGCTGTTTCCCACGTGCATGCTGTATCTGCCTCCCTGCATGGGATCCAGAGAAAGGCAGCAGGTAAAGGGCTGGGCCCTGCCTGTGGGCCACTGCCCTGTTCCCTGCCCACTGAGGAGTGACCAGGGTGGCCCAGGCTAGTGAATACGCAAACTTCTGACTTAGACTCACATGGTTCACCATTCTTACACTTTCACTTATTAGCCACGTGACCTTGGGCTCTCTGAGCCTTGGTTCACTACCCTGTAGAATGAGGAGACAAAACCTAACCCTCTGCCCCAAGCATTGCTGGAAATATTTGTTTTGTTTTGTTTTGTTTCTTGAGACAGAGTCTCTCTCTGTCACCCAGGCTGGAATCACAGTGAATCTCAGCTCGCTGCAACCTCCGTCTCCTGGGTTCAAGCAGTTCTCCTGTCTCAGCCTCCCAAGTAGCTGGGACTACCGACACCTGCCACCATGCCCGGCTAATTTTTGTATTTTTATTTATGTTTTTTTGAGACGGAGTTTCACTCTTGTTGCCCAGGTCAGAGTGCAATGGCGCCATCTCAGCTCACCGCAACCTCTGCCTTCTGGGTTCAAGTGATTCTCCTGCCTCAGCCTCCCTAGTAGCTGGGATTTACAGGCCCGTGCCACCACGTCCGGCTAATTTTGTATTTTTAGTAGAGATGGGGTTTCTCCATGTTGGTCAGGCTGGTCTTGAACTCCTGATCTCAGGTGATCTGACCACCTCAGCCTCGCAAAGTGCTGGGATTACAGGCATGAGCCACCGCGCCTGGCCTAATTTTTGTATTTTTAGTAGAGATGGGGTTTTGCCATGTTGGCCAGGCTGGTCTCCAACTCCTGACCTCAGGTGATCCACTCACCTTGGCCTCCCAAAGTGCTGGGATTACAGGTGTGAGCCACCGCACCCGGCCCCTGGAAAGATTTCTATTATAATGAAAGTTCCCATTCATCAAGCACTTATTCTCAACTCCCCTGTGGGGCAGGTATGAATTTTATCCCCATTTTCTAGATAAGGAAACTGAGGCCCAGAATGGGGAAATAACTCTTCCGAGGTCACACAGCCAGCAGGAGGTAGAGCAGGAATTCCAGTCCAGGCAGGCTGACTTCAGAGCTCACATGCTTAGCCATATGCGACAGTATCAGGTATATAATAGTAGGTGCTCAATAGATATTAGCTACGGTGACCCTCTGACCAAGGCCCTAGGAAGACCTTGCTTTCATGTTGGCACCGTTTTCCAGGACAAACCCGCATCTTTTGTTTATTTTCTTCCCTTCTAATCCCTGCTTGGAGACACAAGGCCTCTTAGCAGCCCCTGTCTGAAGGATTTTCGGATTATTCCCACCTCGATTAGTTCCAGTTTCTCCTGCAGAAGCAGGAGCTATTTTGGGGCCTCCATGGCTCCCTCTGGCTGCCTGTGACCCCCGGCCCATTGCAGACACCTCTCCCTTCACCTGCATGGCTCATTAGCTGCATTCTGCTGCTCGGCTGCTGCTTTCTGTGCCCTGCAGTTCCCAGCCCTACCCTGAGGGCCAGCATCTGCTCCCCTCCTCCTGGACCCCACAGCCACTCCTGCCACCCCACTATTTTGTAGGGATAGAGGCTGTTACCTGTTTCTTTTTTTTATTACTATTTTAATTTTTTATTTTTTGAGACGCAGTCTCACTCTGTTGCTCAGGCTGGAGTGCAGTGGCGCGATCTCCGCTCACTGCAACCGCCACCCCCCAGGTTCAAGCGATTCTCCTGCCTCAGCCTCCCAAAGTGCTGAGATTACAGGCGTGAGCCACTGTGCCCAGCCTCAAGCTCTACCTCTTGATGGGAGGTCAGCATGCCCTTACAGGGTGGTGGGGGGAATGGTTGGGGGCCGTCTTTGGAGAGAGTCTACTACAGGAAGTCTTGGTAATAAGTTGACTGTAAGGGGTTGGAGAGAACAAGAGCAGAAAAAGGCAGGCAGGGTGTCATCCACATTTCTGGGCTGAGCCACTGGGCAGTTAGAGACGCCTGGGGAGGAGTAAGAATGAGGTGAAGGAAATCATTCAGTCATGGACATATTGAGTTTGAGCTCCCTTAGGCATCCAGGCCCCAGGAGCCCTGGGAATCACATAAATGATAAACAAAACATGGAAGGGTACTTACAAGGGCTTATTGAACAAATATATTCAATAAATATTTATGGAACACTTTATGCTAATACTACCTAACATTTATGTGGTGCTAGCCATGGGTCAGGCACTTTGCATTTAAAACAAATTGAGTTATACATACAGTAAAATGCATAGATCTACAGTGGTGGTGGTATTATTTTTGAGATGGAATCTCAAGAGTGAGATTCTAACAGAGTTGCCAGGCTGGAGGGTAGTGGCATGATCCTGGCTCACTGCAACCTCCACCTCCCAGGCTCAAGCGATTCTGCTGCCTCAGCCTCCCTAGTAGCTGGGATTACAGGCGTGTGCCACCACACCTGGCTAATTTTTGTATTTTATTAGAGATGGGGTTTTGCCATGTTGGCCAGGCTGGTCTGGAACTCCTGAGCTCAAGTCATCCGCCTGCCTTGGCCTCCCGAAGTGCTGGGATTATAGGCATGAGCCACCATGCCCGGCCTACAGTGTACATCATTGAATTTTATATATCACCTCCCGGGTAAAGATATAGAACATTTCCAGCCCCAGGAAGCCCCCTCTCAGCCATGTTATATTTAATTTTCACAGTGACCCTATGAGAGAGGGAGCGTGATTATTCCCATTTTTCAGATGATGAAACTGAGACTTAGGTGAAGCCATTTTCCCAAAACCACATGGGGGTAGAGTCTGGACTCTAATTTAGGTCTATATGACTAGGAACGTGGACCCCTTTCCAGCCCCCCGAGATTTCTCCCTAAGGCCAGACTCTTGACTCTCAGACCGTCTGAGAGCAAGCTGGGGAACACTCCATTCCCTCACTGGGCTGGGACTGGACTCAGGCCTTGGTAGGGCACCCTGAGGGCAGGAGCTAGGTGGTCCAGCCTCCACTGGAGAATGGGAGACCCTCATTTGTGGCTCTATGGGAGGTACAGGGCCAGGGAGGATGTGGATTTAGGGTGAAGAGGGAAGAATGAGATGGGCCTTTCCATGTCCCCATCAGTCAGGGAGGGGCCACCTGTGGGTGGTGCTGGCTGAGGATACACAGCAGGTTCCAGCTGCATTCATTTGCCAGCAATGGGCCCCAGGGAAGGTCAGCTTTGCCCGCGCCTCATCGGCCTGATAGGGGAGAGGAGGGGAGCCACGCCTGTCAGTACGACTTTAGGCCCTGCTTCCCAAGTGTCCCTCAGACCTGCCGGGAGGATCCTGGGAATGTTCCTTGGGCCTCCTTGAGGAGGACGATGAGGCTCCTCCCCAATCCCACGTGTCTGCCCTGTGCACCGCTCTGACCTCTACTATCCTCTCCTCAAGCTAAAACTGACCTCCTTGCTCTTCTCCTAACCTGTGAAGCCCCTACTCGCCTCAGGGCCTTTGCACTCAATCTGGAACCTTCTGCCTCCTGGATTTTGCATGGTGGATGTCTTCTCATTCGTTCTGGCTCAAATGTCACCTCTTTAGAGGGCTCTTACCTGGACAAGTTGCCCTATTTAGTGCTCTCCTCACCAGCCGGCACAATGGTGCCAGATGGCCTGGATTTGAATCACAGCTCCACCTGCTCCAATGCTGTGTGGCATTGGGCAGGTTACTTAACTCCTCTGTTAAGCCACAATTTCCTCAGCTGTAAAGTGGGGGGTGGTGATTACAGCCTCATCAGGTGGTAGCAAGGATCAAATTATTTAACATCTGTTGACAATGCCTGACCCATAGCAGATGCTTTATACATGTTAGCTTTTATTCACGCAAATGCTTATTCCATGCTGAAATGATCCTCAGTATTGATTTGTTTACTTGGTTTTTCTGTCTCCCCCAATTAAAATGAGCCCCGTGAGACTGAGTGGGGTGACTGACGCCAGTAATCCCAGCACTTTGGGAGGCCAAGGCGGGTGGATCACTTGAGGCCAGAAGTTTGAGACCAGCCTGGTTAACATGGCGAAACCCTGTCTCTACTAAAAATAGAAAAATTATCCAGGTGTGGTGGCAGGCGCCTGAATCACAGCTACTCAGGAGGCTGAGGCAGGAGAATCACTTGAACCCAGGAGGTGGAGGCTGCAGTGAGCCGAGATCGCACCATAGAACTCCAGCCTGGGTGACAGAGCGAGATCCCATCT
>NW_012116043.1:7841890-7843556 GCF_000951035.1 Colobus angolensis palliatus | reverse complement strand
ACAGTTCTGCCCTTGTCGCCCAGGCTGGAGTGCAGTGGCACAATCCTGGCTCACTGCAACCTCCACCCCCCAGGTTCAAGCGATTCTCCTGCCTCAGCCTCCCAAGTAGCTGGAACTATAGGCATGTGCCACCATGCACCGCTAATTTTAATTTTGTTATCTGTGTCCTAATCCTCAACCCCCAGTTTTGCCTCAGAGCAATGACCCTCCCTCCAATTCCAGGATTTTCCCAGACTTGAGCAAAAGCTCACACACCATTTGGATGCAAATGTGTTTGGCTGGTGTACCCACTCCCTGTTCCTGTGGGAACGCAGTCCTCAATGTCATTTGGCCTGGGGCAGGAGCGGTAAAAACTCCTAAGGATGCATTTTATGTGATGTATATTTTACCACAATTAAAATTCCCAAGGGGTCACAGGACGCCTCCCCGCCTCTGCCACCATGTTATGTCACCGTGCGTGGGGCCCACGTCACAGGCATGGGGCGTGGGTTCTGTGGTAGCTGTCTGTTCTCTCTCTGCTCCTGGCTCTTCTTTCCAGCTCTGCGCTCTGCCTCTGCCAGGGCCGCCTGCAGGCCTTGCTTGCTTTTCAAAAATAACTCTTGAGTCTCTCACTGAGCTTGGGGGCTGCTTCCTGGGTGTCCCGGGCTGTGTGTTAATCCTTCCAATGCAAAACTTCCTGAAGCTTAGACTCTGGACTGGGCGAGGGAACTGGTCACCATTGTCTGGCTGAAGTAGTTCAGATACTTACCTGCTGTTCCAGCACCTATGATAACAGCAGGTGGGTCCTTCCCAGTGCCACCAAGTCATTCGTTCACTGATTAATTCAGATATTTATCAAGCATCCACTAGTGCCTATTGGCTGCTGAGCACACCCCCAGGTGGCCCCTGTTAGTTTACCATTTGCTCCTCTTTGAATTTCCATTTTCTTCTCTAAAGTAGGGGTTCTCCTTTTTTTTTTTTTTTTTTCTCCTGTTAGCTCACTGCAGCCTCTACCTCCTGGGCTCCATCAATCCTCTTACTTCAGCCTCCAGAGTAGATGGGACTACAAGCAGTTGCCACCACGCCCAACTAATTTTGTTTATGTTTTGTAGAGATGGGGTCTCTCTATATTGCCCAGGCTGGCCTCAAACCCCTGGGCTCAAGGGATCCTCCTGCTTCAGCCTCCCAAAGTGCTGCGGTTACAGGCATGAGCCACTGCGCCTGGCCAGATAGGGGTTCCTAAATTGGGGTGGCCATCAGTCCCGGAGGGAAATAGATGGCATGCTCAAATTGGGTGACTTAAGGAAGGCTGACTAAAGGGATCATTTAGATGTGGACAGGGTGTACAGAAATCACAGGGGATAGCCCTCCCATTATAACCAATAGATATTGATTATAATGGGAGGGCTGTTACCTCCTTAGGCATGGCGGGAGCAGTTCCCACTAGCCAGAAAGTTATGTGGAGAGGGTCACTTTAAGAGAAACTTTGGCCTGACGACGTGGCTCATGCCTGTAATCTCAGCACTCTGGGAGGCCAAGGTAGGTGGATCACTCACCAAACATCAGGAGTTTGAGACCAGCCTGACCAACATGGTGAAACCCTGTCTCTGCTGAAAATACAAAATTAGCCGGGCGTGGTGGCACGCGCCTGTAGTCCCAGCTATTCAGAAGGCTGAGACAGGAGAAT
>NW_012116043.1:7823731-7840460 GCF_000951035.1 Colobus angolensis palliatus | reverse complement strand
CTTGATCTCCTGACCTCGTGATCCGCCCGTCTCAGCCTCCCAAAGTGCTGGGATTACAGGCTTGAGCCACCGCGCCCGGCCATAATGTATATATTTAAATTGTTGTTGCATTTTAGCTTTTTAATTTATTTTTAATTTAATTTAATTTTTTTTTGAGTTGGAGTCTTGCTGTCACCCAGGCTGTAGTGCAGTGGTGCGATCTCACCTGCAACCTCCATCTCCCGGGTTCAAGCGATTCTCCTGCCTCAGCCTTCTGAAGAGCTGGGACTACAGGCATGTGCCACCATGCCCAACTAATTTTTTTGTATTTGCAGTAGAGACGGGATTTCACCATGTTGGCTAGGCTGGACTCAAACTCCTGACCTCAGATGATCGACCCGCCTCGGCCTCCCAAAGTGCTGGGATTACAGGCATGAGCCACCACACTCGGCCTAATAATTTAATTGTACATTTTAAAATAACTCAGAGAGTGTGACTGGATTGTTGCAACACAAAGGATAAAGGTTTGAAGGGATAGGTACCCCATTTTCCATGATGTGATTATTTCACATTACATGCCTGTAGCCAGACATCTCACGGTACCCCATAAATATATATACCTACTATGTACCCACAGAAATAAAAAAAATTAAATAAAATACTTAGGTTAAAAAAAATGTCAGCCAGTCACCCAAAGGCTTGCCTGGGATTGAAGGATGTACTCGGCTCACCCACATGGCTGGCAGGCTGGTGCTGGCTTCTGGCAGGAGGATTTAGTTCCTTGCCATTCAGACCTTTCCATTAGGGCTGCTTGAGTGTCCTCATGACATGGTGGTTGGTTTCCCCATGAAAGAGTGATCAGGCCAGGCGCGGTGGCTCACGCCTGTCATCCCAACACTTTGGGAGGCTGAGATGGGTGAATCACTTGAGGTCAGGAGTTCGAGACCAGTCTGGCTAACATGATGAGACCCGATCTCTACTAAAAATACAAAAATTGGCTGGGCATGGTGGCGGGCGCCTGTAATCCCAGCTACTTGGGAGGCTGAGGCAGGAGAATCACTTGAACCCGGGAGGTGGAGGTTGCAGTGAACCGAGATCGCACCACTGCACTCCAGCCTGGGTGACAGAGTGAGACTCCATCTTAAAAAAAAAAAAAAAAAAAAAAAATTCCATTTAAGTCTCAAGAACCCTATGGGGCTATCTAAAAAAAAAAACAAAAACAAAGATCCTATAAAAGAATGATGATCATTATTACTTTACCATGAAAGGAAGTATTATTCTCACTTTTCAGATGATAAAATAGAGTCACAGAAAAGTGAAATAGGTTGCCCAAGATTGTAAACTAGGAAGTGGCAGAGCCAAGAATTGAACCCAGGTAAAGTCCCTTCCCTTCCCTCCCCTCTCCTCCCCTCCCCTTCCCTTACCCTGAATGAGTCTTGCTCTGTCACCAGGCTGGAGTGCAGTGGCGTGATCTTGGCTCACTGTGACCTCCACCTTCCTGGTTCAAGCGATTCTCCTACCTCAACCTCCCCAGTAGCTGGGATTACAGGCATGCGCCACCACACCCAGCTAATTCTTGTATTTTTAGTACAGACAGGCTTTCACCATGTTGGTCAGGATGGTCTTGATCTCCATCTTGTGATCTGCCCGCCTCAGCTTCCCAAACTGCTGGGATTACAGGCGTGAGCCACCGTACCTGGTGGTGAAGTTTTCTTTTTTTTTGAGATGGAGTCTCATTCTGTTGCCCAAGCTGGAATGCAGTGGTGTGATCTCAGCTCTCTGCAACCTCCACCTCCCAGGTTCAAGCGATTCTCCAGCCTCATCCTCCCAAGCAGCTGACTTTGAGTCAGTGGACTGCGAGAGGCAGACCCACCCTCAATCTGGGTGGGCACCATCTAATCAGATGCCAGTGCAGCTAGGATAAAGCACGCGCCACTACCTCCAGCTAATTTTTGTATTTTTAATAGAGACAGGGGTTTCACCATGTTGGCCAGGCTGGTTTCGAACTCCTGACCTCAGGTGATCCACCCACCTCGGCATCCCGAAGTGCTGGGATTACAGGCATCTTTGCAGTCCATCCTCCTGGCCCTGTTCTAGATAATCACCCATCTGCTATCTGTCGCTACATTCAACTGATAAGAACAGATACTGCTAGCACAGTGGCTCACACCTGTAATCTCAGCACTTTGTGAGGCTGATGCGTGCAGATAACCTGAGGTCATGAGTTTGAGACCAGCCTGGTTCAAACGATCCTCTTGCCTTAGCCTCCTGAGTAACTGGGACTACATGTGCGTACCACCATGCCCAGCTAATTTCCTTTTTCTTTTTCTTTTTCTTTTTTTTTTTTTTTGTAGAGATGGGGGTCTCACTATGTTGCCCAGGCTGGCCTCAAACTCCTGGCCTCAAGCAATTCTCCTGCCTTGGCCTCCCAAAGTGCTGGGATTACAGGTGTGAGCCACTGCACCTGGCCTGATAATTACTTATTTTTTATTGCTCAGTACTATTCCACCATATAAATATAACACAAGGCATTTATTCAGGTCTCTTGTTGAGCGACATTTGGATTGTCTCCAGTTTGGGGCGCTTCTGAATAAAGCTGCTATGAAGTTCATGTATGCCTTTTGTGTGGACAGATATTTTCATTTGCTCAGGCAAATAGCTAGGAGAATTACTAGATCATATGGGGAGTGTATATTTAACTTTATAAGAAACTGCCAAACTTTTCCAATGTAATTGTGCCATTTTACACTCCCACCAGCAGCTTATGAGAGCTCCAGTTGCTCCATGTCCTCACCAACACTTTGTATCATCAGTCTTGTTAATTTTAGCCATTCTAATCTGTGTGTAGTGGTGACTTATTACGGTTTTAATTTGTACTCCCCTGCCAACTGAAGATATTGAGCATCTTTTCATCATGCTTATTTGCCATTTGTATGTCTTCTTCTGTAAAGTATTTGTTCAATTATTTAGCCTTTTTTTTTTTTTTTACTGGGCGTGATGGTTAATATTGAGTGTCGACTTCATTGGATTGAAGGATGCAAATTATTGTTCCTGGGTGTGTCTGTGAGGGTGTTGCTGAAGGAGATTAACATTTGAGTCAGTGGATTGGGAGAGGCAGACCCACCCTCAGTCTGGGTGGGCACCGTCTAATCAGATGCCAGTGCAGCTAGGATAAAGCAGGCAGAAGAAAGTGGAATGAGCAGACTCCCTGAGTCTTCCGGCCTTCATCTTTCTCCCATGCTGGATGCTTCCTGCCCTCGAACATCAGACTCCGAGTTCTTCAGGTTTTGGACTCTCAGATTTACACCAGTGATTTGCCAGGAGCTCTTGGGCCTTTGGCCACAGACCGAAGGCTGCCTCTGGGAGCTTCCCTACTTTTGAGGTTTTGGGACTCGGACTGGCTTCCTTGCTCCTCAGCTTGCAGACGGCCTATTGTAGGACTTCACTTTGTGATCGTGTGAGTCAAAACTCCTTAATAAACTCCACTTCATATATACATCTATCCTATTAGTTCTGTCCCTCTAGAGAACTCTGACTAATACAGATTTTGGTACCAAGAATGGGGTGGTTCTAGAGGAACAGAATTTTTTTTTTTTTTTTTTTTTGAGACACAGTTCTGCCCTTGTCGCCCAGGCTGGAGTGCAGTGGCACAATCCTGGCTCACTGCAACCTCTGCCTCCCGGGTTCAAGTGATTCTCCTGCCTCAGCCTCCCGAGTAGCTGGAATTACAGGCTCCTGCCTAGCTATTTTTTTTTTTTCTTTTGGTATTTTTAGTAGAGATGGGAGTTTCACCATGTTGGTCAGGCTGATCTCGAACTCCTGACCCCAGGTTATCCACGTGCCTCAGCTTCCCAAAGTGCTGGGATTACGCACGTGAGCCACCACGCCCAGCTGAGGAACAGAATTTTAAGGATGGATTTTTTTTAGTTGGTTTTGGGATTTCTGGAGTTGGCTGCTTAATCTGATTAGACCCCAAAATGCTGAGGACTCTAATTATAATAGGATGGAGAAGACTGATAGTCCTTGATGTGAACTGTTCAGAAAGTTATGCAAAATAGGGCCAGGTGCGGTGGCTCACGCCTGTAATCCCAGTACTTCAGGAGGCCGAGGTGGGTGGATCACAAGATCGAGAGATTGAGACCATCCTGGCCAACATGGTGAAACCCCGTCTCTACTAAACATACAGAAACTAGCTGGGCATGGTGGCACTCGCCTGTAGTCCCAGTTACTCGCAGGAGAATCGCTTGAACCCAGGAGGCGGAGGTTGCAGTGAGCATGGATCACACCATTGCACTCCAGCCTGGTGACAGAGCAAAACTCCATTTCAAAAAAAAATTAAAAAAGTAAGTTATGCAAAATAAATGCTTTTGATACTCCTGATCCACCACTTATGAGTGGCAAGGAGTTTAGTGACACTATACATAATACCTTTGGCTATATGTGGAGAACCAAGGAATATAATGAAGTTGGTTGATTGCTCCTAAGTTTGCTGGACAAAGTGACGAAAGGAAAGGATAAGCTCAGGGGTTCTAACTCCTGGCTCCAGAAGCACATACTGAGCCTCAAGTCTTTTAAGATTGCCCTGAGTTAAAGTCCTATGTCCTGTAGACAAAGGGCTGAAATTGTGGAAAATCAGACACACGTTTTTATCATGAGAGTGGCTGACCTACAAGGAAAGGCACATGTTCAGTTTCACCAGGTGTCTACTGTTAAAGTTAGGGCATTGATTGGAAAGGAATGGGACTCTGCAACTTGGAATGGGGACGTTTGGGAGGAACCTGATGAAGACAGGGACACTGAGCATGTAAACTCTGATGAGCCTATTTTGCCAGAGGAAACAACCTCCCCACCCTTAGTGGTGACAACATCCCCTCCCCACCCATACTGCCATCAGTCTTTCCACCTTTGAGGAGATTAACCATGCACCACCTGAGGCAACAGTGATGGCCTCCCCTGAGGCAGTTGCCAGGCAAGACAATGCTGATTCTCCTCAGGACCCACCCCCTACACCCCTGTTTACTTCTAGACCTGTAACTAGACTCAAGTCCTGGCAGGCCCCTAGAGGTGAGGTTCAGAGTGTGACCCTCAAGGAGTTGTGCTACACTCCAAAAGAACTGCTTGAGTTTTCTAACTTATATAAGCAAAAATCTGGAGAACAGGCATGGGAATGGATATTAAGGGAGTGGGATAATGGTGGAAGGAACATAAAGTTGGATCAGGCTGAATTTATTGATATGGGCCCACTAAGCAGGGATCCTGCATTTAATGTTGCAGTTTGGGGAGTTAAAAAAAGTTCTGTTTATTTGCTTGGTTAGCTGAAATATGGATCAAAAGATGGCCCACTGTGAGAGAGCTGGAAATGCCTGATCTCCCTTGGTTTAATATAGAGGAAGGGATCCAAAAGCTTAGGGAGATTGGGATGCTAGAGTGGATTAGTCACTTTAGACCTACTCATGCCAGCTGGGAGGGTCCAGAAGACATGCCCTCCACCAATACTTTGTGAAATAGATTTGAGAGGGGAGCACCTGCCTACTTGAGGAGCTCTGTGATTGCTGTTTTCTGTATGTATGCCAGGTCTTACAGTGGGAACTGCAGTCACTCAATTAGAAAATTTAAATGCAATAGGAATAATTGGGTCCCGAGGTGTCAGGGGCCAAGTGGCAGCACTCAACTGTCAGAGGCAAGGTGGGCATAGTTACCATAATGGACAGCAGAGGCAAAGCAGCAATCAGAATAGTCTAACTTATGTAGAGCTCTGGCACTGGCTAATTAATAACAGTATTCCTAGAAGTGAAATTGATAGGAAGCCTACTGCATTCTTACTTAATTTGTGTAAGCAGAAAACTTCCAGGTCAAGTGGACAAAACTAATTTGAATTATAAAAACAGAGAATCACAGCCCCCCCTCAATCAATTTCCAGACTTGAACCAGTTTACAGACCCAGAACCCCTTGAATAAAGGGGAGGCCAAGTCCCTTTGAGGAAGAACCCCACTACCTTACCGACAATTTATACCGTTAATCTTTCTTCCATCCTTCCCCAGGCAGACCTCCCCAGGGTAACTGTGCACTGGGGAAAGGGAAATGATCAGACTTTTTGGGGACTACAGGACACTGGCTCTGAGCTGACATTGATTCCAGGGGACTCGAAACATTGTGGTCTTCCAGTTAAAGTAGGAGCTGATGGAGGTCAGGTAATTCATGGAGTTTTAGCTCAGGTCCAACTTACAGTGGGTCCAGTGGGTCCCTGGAGTCATCCCATGGTTATTTCCCCAAAGCCAGAATGCATGATTGGCATAGATATACTTAGCGGCTGGCAGAACCCCCACATTGGCTCCCTAACTGGTAGAATGAGGATTATTACAGTGGGAAAGGCCAAATGGAAGCCATTAGAGCTGCCTCTACCTAGAAAAATGGTAAATCAAATACGACATTGCATCTCTGGAGGGATTGCAGCGATTAGTGCCACCACCAAGGACTTGAAAGATGCAGGGGTGGTGATTCCCACTACGTCCCCATTCAACTCTCCTATTTGGCCTGTGCAGAAGACAGATGGATCTTGGAGAATGACAGTGGATTACTGTAAGTTTAACTAAGTGGTGACTCCAATTGCAGCTGTTGTACCTGTACTAGATGTGGTTCCATTGCAAATAACACATTAACACATCTCCTGGCACCTGGTATGCAGCCATTGATTTGGCAAGTGCATTTGTCTCCATTCCTGTCCATAAGGCCCATGAGAAGCAATTTGCCTTCAGCTGGCAAGGCCAGCAATATACCTTCACTGTCCTACCTCAGGGGTATATCAACTCTCTGGCTTTGTGTCATTATCTTGTTCGCAGAGGTCTTGATCGTTTTTCCCTTCCACAAGATATCACACTGGTCCACAACATTGATGACACTATGCTTACTGGACCCAGTGAGTGAGAAGTAGCAAACACACTGGACTTATTGGTGAGACGTTTGCATGCCAAGGGATGGGAAATAAATCCGACTAAAATTCAGGGATCTTCTACCTCAGTAAAATTTCTAGGGGTCCAGTGGTGTGGGGCCTATTGAGATATCCCCTCTAAGGTGAAGGATAAGTTGCTGCATTTGGCCCCTCATACAACTAAGAAACAGGCACAACACCTAGTGGCTATTTGGATTTTGGAGGCAACACATTCCTCATTTGGGTGTGTTACTCTGGCGCATTTATTGAGTGACCCGAAAGGCTGCCAGTTTTGAGTGGGGTTCAGAACAGGAGAAGGCTCTGCAACAGGTCCAGGCTTCAGTGCAAGCTGCTCTGCCACTTGGGCCATATGACCCAGCAGGTCCCGTGGCACTTAAGGTGTCAGTGGCAGACAGGGATGCTGTTTGGAGCCTTTGGCAGGCTCCCATAGGTGAATCACAGTGGAGGCCTCTAGGATTTTGGAGCAAGGTCCTGATGTATTCTGCAGATAACTACTCTCCTTTTGAGAGACAGCTCTTGACCTGTTACTGGGCTTTGGTAGAAATTGAACGTTTGACGATGGGTCATCAAGTCACCATGTGACCTGAACTGCCTGTCAAGAACTGGGTGCTCTCTGACTCATCTAGCCATAAAGTTGGGCATGCACAGCAGCATTCCATCATCAAAGGGAAGTCGTATGTACATGATGGGGCTTGAGCAGGTCCTGAAGGTACAAGTAACTTATATGAGGAAGTGGCTCAAATGCTCATGGCCTTCACTCCTGCCACCCTGCCTTCTGTCCCCCAGCCTGCACCGATGGCCTCATGGGGAGTTCCCTATGATCTGTTGACAGAGGAAGAGAAGACTAGGGCCTGGTTCACAGATGGTTCTGCATGATATGTGGGCACCACCTGAAAGTGGACAGCTACAGCACTACAGCCCCTTTCTAGGACATCCCTGAAGGACAGCAGTGAAGGGAAATCTTCCTAGTCGGCAGAATGTCAAGTGGTGTACCTGGTTGTGCACTTTGCCTGGATGGAGCAATGGCCAGATGTGTGATTATATACTGATTCATGGGCTGTAGCCAATGGTTTGGCTGGATGGTCAGGGACTTGGAAGAAGCAGGATTTAAAAATTGGTGATAAAGAAATTTGGGAAAGAGGTATGTGGATGTACCTCTCTTGAGTGGTCAAAAACTGTGAAGATATTTGTATCCCAGGTGAATGCTCACCAAAGGGTGACCTCAGCAGAGTAGGACTTTAATAATCAAGTATATAGGATGACTCATTTTGTGGACACCACTCAGCCTCTTTCCCCCGCCACCCCTGTCATCACCTAATGGGCCCATGAACAAAGTGGCCATGGTGGCAGGAATGGAGGTTATGCATGGGCTCAGCAACATGAACTTCCACTCAACAAGGCTGACATGGCTACAGCTACAGCTGAGTGCCCAATGTGCCAGCAGCAGAGACCAACACTGAGCCTTCGATATGGCACCATTCCTCGGGGTGATCAGACAGCTACCTGGTGGCAGGTTGACTATATTGAACCTCTTCTATCATGGAAAGGGCAGTGGTTTGTCCTCACCGGAAGACACTCTGGATATGGTTTTGCCTATACTACATGCAATGCTTCTGCCAAGACTGCCATCCGTGGACTCACAGAGTGCCTTATCCACCATCATGGTATTCCACACAGCATTGCCTCTGACCAAGGCACTCATGTTACAGCTAAAGAAGTGTGGTAGTGGGCTCATGCTCATGGAATTCACTGGTCTCACCATGTTCCTCATTATCCCGAAGCAGCTGGATTGATGAAACAGTGGAACGGCCTTTTGAAGTCACAATTACAGTGCCAACTAGGTGACAATACTCTGCAGGGCTGGGGTAGAGTTCTCCAGAAGATCATGTATGCTCTGAATCAGTGTCCAATATATGGTACTGTTTCCCCCATAGCCAGGACTAACGGGTCCAGGGGTGGAAGTGGAAGTGGCACCACTCACCAATACCCCTAGTGACCCACTAGGAAAATTTTTGTTTCCTGTTCCCACAACATTATGTTCTGCTGGCCTAGAGGTCTTAGTTCCAGAGGGAAGAACGCTGCCACCAGGGGACACAACAATTCCATTAAAGTGGAAGTTAAGATTGTCACCTGGACACTTTGGGCTCCTCCTGCCTCTAAGTCAACAGGCTAAGAAGAAGTTACAGTATTGGCTGGGACGACTGACCCAGACTATCAAGATGAAATCAGTCTACTACTCCACAATGGGGGTAAGGAAGCGTATGCGTGAAATACAGGAGATTCCATAGGGCATCTCTTAGTATTCCCGTGCCCTGTGATTAAGGTCAACGGGAAACTACAACAACCCAATCCAGGCAGGACTGCAAATGGCCCAGATCCTACAGGAATGAAGGTTTGGGTCACTCCACCAGGTAAAAAAACCACAACCCACTGAGGTGCTTGCTGAAGGCAAAGGGAGTACAGTTTGGGTAGTAGAAGAAGGTAGTCAGAATACAACCATGACCACGTGACTAGTGGCAGAAACAGGGACTGTAATTGCATTGAATATTTCCTCCTTATTTTGTTAAGAATATGTTTGTGCCTGTATACACTTGTACTAAGAAAATATCTTCGTTTTATTTCCTCTCTTTTTCCTTTATCATGTGACATAAGATTTACTGACTTCGTATCAGCATTTAAGTGTTGTTAATTTTATGTAACAGCATTTAGGTTAAGGATTAGCATGCTTCCAGTTGTACAAAGGATAGCCATATTATGTTGGGTGTAATTATGACCTTATTATTGTCTTTATTTGAAGATTATGTATGATTTCAGGAGATGTGTATGGGTTCAAGTTGACAAGGAGTGGACTTGTGATAGTTAATATTGAGTGTCAACTTGATTGGATTGAAGTATGCAAAGTTTTGTTTCTGGGTGTGTCAGAGTTTGTTGCCAAAGGAGTTTAACATTTGAGTCAGTAGACTGGGAAAGGCAGACCCACCCTCAATCCAGGTGGGCACTATCTAATCAGCTGCCAGTGTGGCTAGAATAAAGCAGCCAAAGGAGTTTAACATTTGAGTCAGTGGACTGGGAAAGGCAGACCCACCCTCAATCCAGGTGGGCGCCATCTAATCAGCTGCCAGTGTGGCTAGAATAAAGCAGCCAAAGGAGTTTAACATTTGAGTCAGTAGACTGGGAAAGGCAGACCCACCCTCAATCCAGGTGGGCATCATCTAATCAGCTGCCAGTGTGGCTAGAATAAAGCAGGCAGAAGAAGGTGGAAGGAACTCACTTGTTAAGTCTTAGCCTTCATCTTTCTTCTATGCTGGATGCTTCCTGCCCTCGAACATCAGACTCCAAGTTCTTCAGCTTTTGGATTCTTGGACTTACATCAGTGATTTGCCAGGGGCTCTTAGACCTTTGGCCACAGACTGAAGGCTGCACTGTGGGCTTCCCTACTTTTGAAGATTTGGGACTCGGACTGGCTTCCTTGCTCCTCGGCTTACAGACGGCCTATTGTGGGACTTCACTTTGTGACTGTGTGAGTCAATACTCCTTAATAAACTCCCCTTCATATATACATCTATCCTGTTAGTCCTCTCCCTCTAGAGAACCCTGCCTAATACACTGGGTTATTTGTCTTCTTATTTAATTGTAAGAATTATTTATATATTATGGACACCAAATATTTATATATTCAGTCTTTTGTCATATTTATATAATGCATATTTTCTTTCAATCTGTGGCTTGCAGTTTCATTTTTAAAACAATGTCTTTGGAAGAAGAAATTAAGATTTTAATGAAGTGCTGCCTGGCAGTTGTTTTTATTATTTGTGCTTTTTTTGTGTCCTAAGAAATCTCTGCTTACCCCTAGGCGACTAAGGTTTTTTCTTGCTTTCTTCTAGAAGTTTGTTTGTTTTAGAGACAGAGTCTCACTTTGTCACCTAGGCTGCAGTGCAGTCTTGAACTCCTGGGCTCAAGCAATCTTCCCACTTTACTCTCCTAAGTAACTGGGACTACAGATGCATACCACCACACCTGACTAATTAAATTCTTTTTTATTTTTTTCTTTCTTTCTTTTTTTTTTTTTTGGTAGACACAAGGTTTCACTATGTTGCTCAGGCTGGTCTTGAACTCCTGGGCTCAAGTGATCCTCCTGCCTCAGCCTTCCAAAGCATTGGAATTACAGGCATGAGCCACTGAGGCTGGCCTTCTAGAAGTTTTGTAGATTTCATTTTTCCATTAGGTCTCTGATTCATTTTAAGTTAAATTTTGTTTATGATGTGAGGTAGGGGTCATGATTCATTTGTTCCTTCCATACAGATATGTTTCAGTCCCAGCTTCCTTTCCTCATTGAATCACCCTGGCACCTTTGTCAAAAATTAATTGATTGTATGTATGTGGATCTATTTTTGAGCTCTCTATTCTGTTTCATGATACACAGCATCATTATACTACTTCCCACACTGTCTTGATTAATGCAGATTTACAATTCTTCTTGAAATCAAGTTGCTCCAACTTTGTTCTGTTTTTCAAAATTGTTTTGGCTACTCTATAATACCTATAGCTAACATATTTAATGCTGAAAGTCTAAACACTTCAACACTTTTCTCCCTAAGGTTGGGAACAAGGCAAGAATATCTGCTGTCACTACTTCCATATATTAATAATGTTGTACTGGAGGTCCTAGCCAGGACAATAAGGCAAGAAAAAGAGTGGGAAAAGGCAAAGTGACATTGTCTTTATTTGCAAATGACATGATTATGCATGTAGAAAATCCTAAGGAATTTACAATACAGCAAAACTATTAGAACCAATAATTTTATTTAGCAAGGTCAAAGGATACAAGGTCGGTATATAAAAATGTATTTCTCTACACCAGCAATGAACAATTGGGAAATTAAATGTATAGAAACATTTATGATAGCATCAAAAAATGTAAAATACTTAGGGATACAACCAGGTGTAGTGGCTCATGCCCAGCACTTTGGGAGGCTGAGGTGGGAGGATCTCTTGAGCCCAGGGGTTCAAGAGCAGCCTGGGCAGCATAGTGAGACCCCCATCTCTAAAATTAAAAAAAAAAAAAAGCTTTTTTTTAGTAGAAATTATCAAATAGATTCTAAATTGTATATGAAAATGCAAACAAACTATTAATATTTTGAAGCAGCCTTTAACAAGTTGAGGAAGTCTCCTTCTATTCTAAACTCTACATTGTCAGAGGTTTTTTTGTTTTTAACCCACGAATAGGTGTTAATTTTAATTATTTTTTTTTTGAGACGGACTCTTGTTCTGTCACCCAGGCTGGGATGCAATGGTGTGATCTCAGCTCACTGCAACCTCTGCCTCTCAGGTTCGCGATTCTCCTGCTTCAGCCTCCTGAGTAGCTGAGATTTACAGACGCATGCCACCACGCCCAGCTAATTTTGTATTTTCAGTAGAGACGGGATTTCACCATATTGGCCAGGCTGGTCTCAAACTTCTGACCTTGTGATCCACCTGCCTTGGCCTCCCAAAGTGCTGGGTTTACCGGTGTGAGCCACTGGGCCTGGTGAGTAGGTGTTAATTTTATCAAGAGTTTTTTTCTCATTAATTGACATGACCATGAAGTGAACCCAGATATATAGTCTTTTTTTTTTTTTCTGTGCTGTTTACCCAGTTAACCCAGATGTATTCTTTTTTTTAAAAAAAGAAACCTGAGATAAGATTCACATAACATACAATTATTTAAAAGTGAACAGCCAGATGTGGTGGCTCACGCCTGTAATCTAATCCCAGCACTTTGGAAGGCTGAGGCAGGCAGATCACTTGAGGTCAGGAGTTCAAGACCAGCCTGGCCAACATGGTGAAACCCTGTCTCCACTAAAAATACAAAAATTAGCCAAGAGTGGTGGTGCACACCTGTAGCCCCAGCTACTTGGGAGGCTGAGGCAGGAAGATCGCTTGAACCTGGGAGGTGGAGGTTGCAGTGAGCTGAGATTGCACCACTACACTCCAGTCTGGGCAATAGAGTGAGACTCTGTCTCTAAATAAATATATAAATAAAATAAAAGTGAACGATTCAGCAACCACCACCTCTACTTAGTTCAAAAACATCTTTATCACCCCAAAGGAAACCCCACACGCATTAAATAGTCACTCCCCATTTCCCTCTCCTCCCAGCCTCTGGCAGCCTCTAATCTGCATTCTATCTCTATGGATTTGCCTATGGAATAATTTCATATGTGGCCTTTCGTGTCTGGCTTCTTTCACTTAGCATCATGTTTTTGAGGTTCATCTGTGCTGTAGCATGTGTCAACACTTAGTTCATTTTCTTTCTTTCTTTTTTTTTTTTTGAGATGAAGTCTTACTCTGTCACCCAGGCTGGAGTGAAGTGATCTTGGCTCACTGCAACCTCCACCTCCTGGGTTCAAGAGATTCGCCAGCCTCAGCCTCCTGAGTAACTGGGATTACAGGTGTGCACCACCATGCCTGGGTAATTTTTGTATTTTTAGTAAAGACAAGGTTTTACCATGTTGGCCAGGCTGGTCTTGAACTCCTGACCTCAGGTGATCTGCCTGCCTTGGCCTCCCAAAGTGCTGGGATTACAGGCGTGAGCCACTGTGCCTGGACTACTTAGTTTATTTTCACGGCTGAATACTATTCCATCACTGTAGGGGTATAACAGGTGATATGGTTTGGCTGTGTCCCCACCCAAATCTGATCTCGAAGGGTAATCCCCACATGTAGAGGGAGGGTCCTGGCAGGAGGTGATTGGTTCATGGGGATGGTTCCCCCATGCTGTTCTCATGATAGTGGGTGAATTCTCATGCGATCTCTTTTATTTTATTTTATTATTTTATTTTTTTAATTTTTGAGGCAGGGTCTCACTTTGTCATCCAGGCTGGAGGGCAGTAGTGTGATCTCAGCTCACTGCAGCCTCAACCTACTGGGCTCAAGCAATCCTCCTGCCTCAGCCTCACAAGTACCTGGGACTACAGGAACACACCACCATGCTCGGTAATTTTTTTGTATTTTTTGAAGAGATAGGGTCTTGCCATGTTGCTCAGGCTGATCTCAAATTCTTGGGCTCAAGCAATCCTCCCACCCTGCCCTCAGCCTCCCAAAGTGCTGGGATTACAGGCATGAGCCACCATGCCTGGGCTCAAGCGATTCTCCTCCCTTAGCCTCCTGAGTAGCTGGGACTACAAGCAAATACCACCATGCCCAGCTAATTTGTTTTAAATTTTTTGTAGAGATGGTGTGTCACTGTGTTGCCTAGGTTGGTCTTGAACTCCTGGGCTCAAATGATCCTCTTGCCTCAGCCTCTCGAAGTATTGGAATCCCAATACAGGCGTTAGCCCCCTTGCTCAGCCCTCGACATATTCTTAACCACTATTCTGTGCTGTCTGCCTGTGTGCCAGGTGCTGTGTTTAGTTCTGCACATACAGTGCAGAAGAACACAGAACTGGTTTTGCTCAAACTGAACCTAAGTCTCTTCTGGAACTTAGTACTCTCTGTGGCGATTATGTATGTCCATCTCAGATCACACAGGGTCCTGTGAGGTCCTGCTCATTCATCTGCATAGCTCCAGTGTCTAGCGCAGTGCTGTTAGCTGAATAGATGAATTTAATCTGAGAAGGCTTCATGGAGGAAGCAGCTTTGAGTATAACCTCAGAGCTAGAGGAGTTGAGCAGTTTCCTTCAGCCCACAATGGTTACTAGCAACAGCCACCGTTTATCAAGCACCTTCCTGTGCCACATAGTACAATGAGCATGTTAACCTCCCAGGGACATCCAGCCAGTGAGGGGCAGAGGACAGCTTAGATTTGAACCCAGACCCACAGCCGTAATGACTACCTTATACTGCCCTTCCAAGCCTGGTTCCAAATTAGGGGTTGGGTCTTCCTACTCTGTATTCTCAATCCCCTGTTTCTCTTTTGCTAGGGACATTTGGATGGGACTAGGGAGTGACAAAATGATGGTCAATGTAGCAAAGCCCGGACTTGGGACACTTTGATGTCTTGGGAAAGACTTTTCACTGCCTCCCCTGCCAGGTCCTTCAGACTCTGGGGGACAGTGCCTTCTGCCCTGTCCTTCGAATCCTCCTTTCCTCCTTCAGCCCCCTCTCCCCCTCCTCCTTCCTTAGCCCCTCTAGTTCATCGGGCTGTGCCGGAATCTGTGGGGAAAGGAGCAGGATTTCAGCTAAATATAAACCAGGCTGTTCCAGTTTCCAAATAGAACAAAGGAGCAGGGTGTTAAGTTGATTTTTATAAATAAAGAGAGAGGGAGTGAGAGAATATTTTTTCGAGATGTTTAATAAAATCGCCTTGGGAGAGGCAGGAAAATCACTGGGCTGCGGTGGGAGGGTTTGCAGGAGGAAGGGGAGGGAGAGGAGGGAGAGTGGGGGATGCTTCCTTCTTTCTGCAGGGATTCTTTTCCTTGGACCAGGGAGAGAAGGTGGTGCAGAGAGGGGTGGAGGAGAATGGGGAGGGGCATGAGTGTCCCTGGGAGGAAGAGGAGGAGGACAGGGAAGGCTTGTCATCATAATAGTTACTGCGCATTATAGAATAGTTCCTGCATATTGAGCACTTACTGTATGCCAAGTTTTATGCCTGATTACTGCATCATCTCACCAAATGCGGTCAGGATTCTCGTCACTTGGAGCTCTGTGATCTAGCACCTGCCTACCTCTCTGACCTCATCTCCTCCCTCTCTCTCCCTAGCTCACTCTACTCCCACTACTGAGGCTCCACACACCAAATTCATCCCTTCCTCAAGGTCTTTGTACCCCCTAGGTCTCACAGCCAGCTCTTTGTCATCATTCAGGTCTCAGAATAAATGTCACTTCCTTCCTGACCACCTTATGGAAAAGAGAGCCCACACCCACGCCAGTCAGGATTACATTCCCTTGTTTCATTTTCTTCATTAAGATATCACTTCCAAAACTATTCACTTGCTTTATTATGTCTCCCCGCTTCCCCCAGCAAAATGAAAGCCCTATAAAAGCAGAGACTTTGGCTGGATGTGGCGGCTGATGCCTGTAGTCCCAGCTCCTTAGGAGGCTGAGGCAGGAGGATCGCTTGAGCCAGGAGGTCGAGGCTGCAGTGAGCTGTGAGGCAGGAGGTTGAGGCTGAAGTGAGCTGTGATCACACCACTGTACTCCAGCCTGGGTGACAGAGCAAGACGCTGTCTCAAAAAACAAACAAATCCAGAGACTTTTATCTCTCTCCTTCACTGCAGTAAGGCCAGGATCTAGACCGGTGCCTGGCACATGGTAGACACTGCATAGTATGTATTTGCTAGATGAATGGATAAGTAAATGAAGCTCAGAGAGGTGAAGGGACTTACCCGAGGTCACACAACTAGGAAATGACAGAATTCAGGAGGAAGCCCAAATTCGTCTGATCTCCAAATGCATGCCCCACTTTTTTTTTTTTTTTTACTATTTTGTAAGGCTTCCAGCATGATGGAAGAGAGGATTAAAGGGGATCACTGTGGAACCTTGGAATTTTGGGGGATGATCAGGCACAACCCTGGTAGTGGGTCAGTGAAGCCAAATGTTACCATCACCCTCATCCTTAAGCAATATGTGTATCATATAAAAATGGTTCCACAGGCCGGGCGCGGTGGCTCACGCCTGTAATTCTAGCACTTTGGGAGGCCGAGGCGGGTGGATCACGAAGTCAGCAGATCGAGACCATCCTGGCTAACATGGTGAAACCCTGTCTCTACTAAAAATACAAAAAATTCCCCAGGCGTGGTGCGGGCGCCTTTAGTCCCAGCTACTCGGGAGGCTGAGGCAGGAGAATGGCGTGAACCCGGGAGGCGGAGCTTGCAGTGAGC
>NW_012116043.1:7811118-7823251 GCF_000951035.1 Colobus angolensis palliatus | reverse complement strand
AGTAGAGACGAGGTTTCACCGTGTTAGCCAGGATGGTCTCGATCTCCTGACCTCGTGATCCGCCCGTCTCGGCCCCCCAAAGTGCTGGGATTACAGGCTTGAGCCACCACGCCCGGCCGAATCTTTACTCTTTTACCTCCACACACAGTGGTGAGTCAGGAGTGGGTTGGGCTAAGTGGCTGTACGGGTCTCCGGGGCACCCAGTGATATGATTATGTCTTCCTGCTGACACCAGGTCCTGCCTCACCAGGGATGTCCAAGGCATAACCGTGAACAAGTCATGAGGCTCCCTAGGTGTCTCATTGTCTTCCTGTGTAAGACGGGGCTGGTGAAGCTTGCTTGGCTATGAAGAGTAGAAATCCTGTATTAGGCCAGGCACAGTGGCTCACACCTGTGATCCCTTGGGAGGACTGCACAAGGCCAGGGGTTTTGAGACCCAGTCTGGGTATCACAGTGAGACCCTGTCTCTACAAAAAAATTTTAAAAATTAGCCATGCATGGTGGTGCGTGCCTGTAGTCCCACCTACTTGGGAGGCTGAGGCAGGAGGATTGCTTGAGCCTAGGGGTTTGAGGCTGCCATGAATTATGATTGCGCCATTGCGTTCCAGCCAGGGTGATGGAGTGAGACTTAGTCTCAAAAAAAAAAAAAAAAAAAATGGGAACTCAAAGAACTTCCAAGCACACGACATGGTAGATGCTCAGCAGAACAGATGAAAACTGTTCTTCTCTTACTTATCATCACCTCTCTTTGGATTATAATCTAATTGAGCACAGGGACCATCACTCCATTAATTGAGCAGCTACTGTACGCCAAGCTCTAGGTTATGCATTTTATGTGAGTTATCTCATTGAATCCTCATTCTAATTCCATGAAGTAGGTACTATTATTATTATTGTTATCCCCATTTTATGAATGGGGAATATTGAGCTCTCGGGGTGAAGTGCCTGACCCAAGGTCACATAGCCAAGAAGCAACAGAACTGGGCCTGAAATCCAGGCAAGCCCAACTGCAGATCCTGGGCTTTCAAACATTATCCAATCCTGGCTGGGTGCAGTGGCTCATGCCTGTAATCCCAGCACTTTGGGAAGCCGAGGTGGACGGATCACTCGAGTCAGGAGTTCGAGACCAGCCTAGCCAACACAGCGAAACCCCGTCTCTACCGAAACTACAAAAAAGTTAGCCAGGCGTGGTGGCACGCACTTGTAGTCCCAGCTACTTGGGAGACTGAGGCAGGAGAATTGCTTGAACTCAGGAGATAGAGGCTGCAGTGAGCTGAGATCACGCCACTGCCCTCCAGCCGGTGCAACAGAGCGAGACTCCATCTCGAAATACATATATAAAATCCAATCCTGTGTCTCAGAACGAAGGAAGTAGTGGGACTGTCTGGTGCTACAGGAGGTAGAGCCTGGCATAAACGGGGAATAAAGAGGTCAGAAAGGGTCACGGTGAGAAGAGAAGCGGAGGCCTGGCTTTAGTGAAGAGGACAAAGAGGGAGCCCAAGGTGGGATGGGGGAGGGATGCTGCAGTTCGGGGGGCTGTGGCTCTGCACCTCTGACTCATTCGGACAGAGCAGCTTGATTCCCTGCAGCAGGAGATGCTATTTATAACCTGCAGGTTCTAGCATCCTCCTGAGCACAGAGCCCTGCAGCTACCTGGGGCCCTTCCTCCTGGACTGTAGGGCGAGGGGAGTAAGGAGAAGGATGTCGGGATGGAGGGTGTCTGGCGGCCAAGGAGAAGGCCGTGGCTGACCCTCCTTTCTCTGCTGTGGACTCTCCAGTCAGCACAAAATGCAAATCAAGGGCCCTGTGGGTCGTTCTGGGGATGTCTAGCTTGTCATCAGCAGAGTGTCTGGCTCCTAAGAGAAATGAATGAGTGAATGAATGAATGCATAGAAGTAGCTTCAGTCTTTTTCATTTAGTCAGATCGTGTCATGTCTCTGCCCCAAGCTCTTCAATGCTTCCCCGTCTCCCCATCTCATTTGGAGTAAAAGTCAAAGCTCTTACAGTGACCTACGAGGCTGCTATGTGACCTGGTTCCTGTTGCTCCTTTTTTGTGTGTGTGAGACAGAGTCTCACTCTATCACCCAGGCTGGAGTGCAATGGCATGATCTCGGCTCACTGTAATCCTCACTTTCCAGGTTCAAGCAATTCTCCTGCTTCAGCATCCCGAGAAGTTGGCCTTACAGGTGCACACCACCACACCGGCTAATTTTTGTATTTTTAGTAGAGACAGAGTTTCACTATGTTGGCCAGGCTGGTCTTGAACTCCTGACCCAGGTGATCTGCCCACCTCAGTCTCTTAAAGTGCCTGGGATAAAAGGCATGAGCCACTGCGTCCGGCCCCTGCCCCTTTCTTCGTCCTATCTTCCTGCTCACCCGCTTCACTCCTGCAGCCTCCTAGCCTCCTTGCTGCCCCTGGGAACGCACTAGGTCCATTCCTGCCTTGTGGCTCTGCTCTGCTTTCTTCTCCTGGGACACTCTTCCCCCAGATACTGGCATGTTTTTGTCCCTCACCTCCTTCAGGTCTTTGCTCAAATGCCAACTTCTCAGGGAGGCCTTCCCTGACCATCCTACTTAAAATTACACCCATGCAATATACACTCCTTATTTATTCCCTTTCCCAGCTTCATTTTTCTCCATCGCATTTATCACCATCCAGCATACTACGTATCTCACTAATTCATCTTTTTATTGTCTGGCTCCTTCTACCAGAACGCCAGCTCCAAGAGGATAGGAGTTTTTGTCTGTTTTGACTCTGCTCTCTCTGTAGGGGCTAGAATAGTGCCTGGCGCATAGCTGGCACTCAGAAACATATGTGTTGGCTCCATGAATTCACTGGGATTTTCAGGGCCTTGCTGTGTGGCCCCGGGCAGTGAGTCTCACCTCTCTGGGCCTCAGTCTGTTGAACTCACTGGCCTTCCAGTTTAGACATCCTAGGGCTCTGTCCCTTCATCCTGGCACTCAAGGGTTTTTGTTTATTTGTTTGTTTTGTTTTGTTTTATTTTATTTTGTTTTGTTTCTCCTCACAAAATCTGCTAAAAGGAGAACTGGCCAAGGGCTGGCTTGCTATTTTTCTCCTACGCTAGACTTTGAGCCAGGCACATGCCAGCACTCTTATATCTGAGTAAGGGGCTTTGACTAGATGCATTTGTGTGAACGACCTTCTATATGTGTTTGAGAACCTAGGCGAGATGGGACGTTCCAGCAGAATGTCAGCATAGGCCCGAATTCTGTCTGTTTCTTTTTGTTTGCAGTGGAGCAAAGAGTAGAAATCTCCAAGAGCACCGCAGACCCTTCTCTAATGTATCAGTGGAAACGCCCACTGCTCTGGAGATGTGAGGGAAGAGCCTGCTGGCTGTGATTCCCCACACCTGTAACAGGCTAGTTCCACTTCCTCAGGAGCCAGCTGTGACAAACCCACAGCCGAACTGCCCACCTTCCAACAAGGGAAGCCTGCAGGAGAACTGCAGGCTTCAATGGGGATGCCAAGCCCATTTTTAGATCTCATCTGTTCTTAATGAGAAATGGGTCCAACCTTGCCCAGGTTTCTAGAACAATCCCTGACAGGGCTTTGGAGTTTATTAGCATGTTCACACGCTATCTGGCTTAATTGCCAGATGAGCTCTTATCTTCTCTTCTTTTTACGGTACACTCCCTGGGACTAGCATAGTACTAGCGTCTGGTAGGGATCACTGGATTTTTGTTGGAAGAATTAGTTTTCATAAGTCATAAGAGACAGGCAATATTGTCATCATTTTTTTTTTAAGAGGTGGGGCCTCACTCTGTTGCCCAGGCTGAAGCACTGTGGTGTGATCATAGCTCACTGCAGCCTTGAATTCCTGGAGTCAAGAGATCTCCCACCTCAGCCTTCCAAGCAGCTGGGACTACAGACGTGTGCCACAGTGCCTGACTATGTCATCAATTTTTTTTTTTTTTTTTTATGCGACGGAGTCTCGCTCTGTCATCCAGGCTGGAGTACAGTGGCACGATCCTGGCTCACTGCAACCTCCGCCCCCCTGGTTCAAGAGATTCTCCTGCCGGGCGCGATGGCTCAAGCCTGTAATCCCAGCACTTTGGGAGGCCGAGATGGGCGGATCACGAGGTCAGGAGATCGAGACCATCCTGGCGAACGCGGTGAAACCCCATCTCTACTAAAAAATACAAAAAAATTAGCTGGGCGAGGTGGTGGACGCCTGTAGTCCCAGCTACTCGGGAGGCTGAGGCAGGAGAATGGCGTAAACCCGGGAGGCGGAGCTTGCAGTGAGCTGAGATCTGGCCACTGCACCCCAGCCCGGGCCACAGAGCGAGACTCCGTCTCAAAAAAAAAAAAAAAAAAAAGAGATTCTCCTGCCTCAGCCTCCCGAGTAGCTGGGACTACAGGCCCGTGCCACCATGCCTGGCTAAATATTTGTATTTTGTAGTAGAGATGGGGTTTCACCGTGTTAGCCAGGAAGATCTCGATCTCCTGACCTCGTGATCCTCCCGCCTCGGTCTCCCAAAGTGCTGGGATTACAGGCATTAGCCCCCATGCCGGTCCTACGTCATCATTTTATAGGTGATGAAACTCAGGCTCAGTGGTGATATGACTCGGTCCAAGGTCACACAGCCAGGACATAAATCCATGCAGGCAGCTGGCTTGGGGTTACCAGGAAAGAAGAGAAGGAACTCCCTCCAAGTGTTGACTACACTTTGAGAAAACAAACTTTACTTGTGAATATGGGAGGACTTAAGAGAGCTTGGGCCTTTGGAAGCCAGAGCAACTTGAGTTCAAATCCCAGTACTGCACTTGTGCATTTGGACAAGTTCTAAAGACAACAGGGCCGGGCACGGCAGCTCATGCCTGTAATCCCAACACTGGGAGGCCAAGGCAGGTGGATCACCTGAGGTCAGGAGTTCGAGACCAGCCTGGCCAACATGGTGAAACACCATCTCTACCAAAAATACACAAAAATTAGCTGCGTGTGGTGGCACGTGCCTGTAGTTCCAGCTACTTGGGAGGCTGAGGCAGGAGAATAGCTTGAAACTGGGAGGCAGAGGTTGCAGTGAGCCGAGATTGCGCCATTGCACTCCAGCCTGGGCGATAAGAGTGAAACTGTCTCAAACGAACAAACAAAAAAGACAATGGGGCCTCAGTTTTTCTATCTGTAAAATGGACACACCAGTGCGTGTGTCCCTCTTACACAGAGCCTATGGGAGTATACAGTGGGAGAATGCAGTTCAATGCCTGCCACCCGGTGGTGCTCAATACACTCCAACCCCACGCTGACCTTTCAGGTGATCTCTGGAACCCCCAGCCCCACTGCTGCACTGTTGCCTGCCCTCCAACTTCGGGGCAGGGCTGGAGAGAGCCTGCTGAATAATTGCTCTGCGCATGCGCAGCCGCCACGAGTCATGTGGCCTGGTGCCACCCAAGTCCTCAAGGGCGAGGCCTCAGGAACTTTCTGTCGTCAGTGGGGACCCTTGGGACAGCTTTGTTCTCACCTCGGCTGGCGCTCGGGGTCCTGGAACATCCGAGTGTGCACTTGAGGGGCTGAGAGAGAAGGCAAAGACCTTCTAGAACCCCAAATGAGGATTCTTTTGACCTTTGACTGTTTTATGCTTTGAGACAGAGCCTAGCTCTGTTGCCTAGGCTGGAGTGCAGTGGCGCGATCACAGCTCACTGCAACCTCTGCCTCCCAGCTCAAGCGATCGTCTTGCTTCAGCCGCCTGAGTAGCTGAGACCACAGGCTCGCACAATCACCCAAGCTTTTTTTTTTTTTTTTTGAGACCTAGTCTCATTTTGTCTCCCAGGCTGGAGTGCAGTGACCTGATCCTGGCGCACTGCAACCTCCACCTTCTGGGTTCAAGCGATTCTCCTGCCTCAGCCTCCCTAGTAGCTGGGATTACAGGCAGCTGCCGCCACGCCTGGCTAATTTTTTGTATTTTGGTATAGACGGCGTTTCACCGCGTTGCCCAGGCTGGTCTCGGGAACTCCTGAGCTCAGGCAATCCGCCTGCCTCAGCCTCCCAAAGTGCTGGGATTACAGGTATGAGCCCCCACGCCCGGCCTACCCAAGCTATTTTTAAAATTTTTTTTGTGGAGAAGGGGATCTCACTTTGTTGCCCAAGCTGGTCTGGAACTCCTGGCTTTAAGCGACCTGCCCACTTTGGCCGCCCAAAGTGTTGGGATTACAGGAGTGAGCCACTGTTCCCGGCTACCCGTTCCATGTTTGAGGGAGGCTTTGGCAGGCCCCTGGGACCAAAGGGAACCAACCAGGGAAATGGCTGGCCTGAGGCAGGGCAGCCCTTCTGGGCAGCCCTTCCTCATCCGTTCACCCAGGTAACAAATGAGCCCTTCTCTGGTGTTCAGCACTAAAGATACCGTGACATGGGCCCAACTGGGGAGACAGACTTTCCCTGGGAAGTGGAAACTGAGTAGAAACTGAAGGGATGCATCCGAGTTAATCTGGGGGAGCTGGAAGCGGAAGAGGTTGCAGATGGACCAGTGACATTGAGGAGGCTAAAAGCTTTCGAGGGGGAATGAGCCTGGATGGTCTCGAGAACCGACGGGCGTGGGAACAGTGGCCCTGAGAAGAATTTTGGACTTGATCCTAAGAGCAGCAGGAAGCCACTGAAGCTGGGGGATAATGCAATCTTTAGAGTCCTGCACTGAATCATTTTGCTTTGCTTCCTCATTCGGAAAAATGGATTTTGAATTCCACACCTGCCATACTAATTTTTAAAACTTTATTTTCAGAAATAGGAAATAAGAGAATGATGGACTATGTGTTTCTTCTCAGGGTTAAATATGCTAAAAGATGCAAATTGCCTAGCATTCTATATGTGGTCTATAAATGGTAATTCCCTCTCTCTCCTCTAAATTCCATTCCACAATTTCCACCATTCCAGGAGCATCGAAGGAGATCAATCCTCCCTACGGACTAAAGATAAATTTCATTTGAAGTACCTGGATGGATGAAAAATTTGATTGGTTCAAAAGATTCAAGGGTAATTATTTTACAAATTATTATTCAAATAGTATGCTCCCCATGACCATACAACATATTATTGGATTTATGGAATTACAATTTACATTCAACTTTTTAGGAGCACATTTATTTGTTTACTTAAAAAAATCGTTTTGAGACAGAGTCTTGCACTTTCATCCAGGCTGGAGTGTAGTGGCATGATCATAGCTCACGCAGCTTTGATCTCCCAGGCTCAAGCAATCCTCCCACCTCAGCCTCCCTAGTAGCTGGGACCATAGGCATGTGCTACCATGCCTGGCTGATTTTTTATTTTTAGTAGAGATGAGGTCTCATTATGTTACCTGGACTGATCTCAAACTCCTGGGCCCCAGCAATCCTCCCACCTCAGCCCCCACAAAGTGCTAGGATTACAGGTGTGAGCCACTGAGCCTGGCCTAGAAGCATATTTATTTTAGAAAACAAGACCAAGTTTCACAAAGGCAGGGGCCACATCTATGTTTTTCCCCACTGTAAGATCCCCACCTTGCTGGACGCATAGTAGACTTTCAAATATTTGTTAGATAGATTTAAACACTGGAATATATTTTCTGCTACATTGAAAGTCAGGGGCCTCAATTCTAGGGTTTTCTCTTTATAGTTGTTAACATGAATTTTGATGGCATGAAAATGCTTGTTCTCTGAATTATATTTAGCTCATACAAACTCTACTGCACAATTATGTTGTAAAGAGGAATTAAGTTTTATCTTTAAGTTGTTATTATAGCCTTGGGAAAAGGTGAACATTGAGAATAACTACATGAAGTGGTAGCATATTGTATTGTTAAGTTTGCTACTGTTTTTTTTTTTTTTTTTTTTTTTTTTTTTTTGAGACAGAGACTGGCCCTGTTGCCCAGGCTGGAGTACAATGGTAAAATCTTGGCTCACTGCAACCTCCGCCTCCCGGGTTCAAACAATTCTCTTGCCTCAGCCTCCCGTGTAACTGGGATTACAAGTGCCAGCCACCACGCCCAGCTAATTTTTGTATTTTTAGTAGAGATGGGGTTTCACCATGTTGGCCAGGCTGGTCTCGAGCTCCTGACCTCGTGATCCATCTGCCTCGGTCTCCCAAAGTGTTGGGATTACAGGCATAAGCTACTGCACCTGGCCCTACTTTTTCTTTTTAACGTGGTGTAGGGCCTAGAACAGACTGTCACGTGTGAAAGGTATGTCAGGCAGGGTCTGTATAAGAAACAGATGGCACATTCAAATTAGATCATTAGAAGAAGATTTAATAAATGGACTATTTACAAGGTTTAAGCAGGGCATGGGGAAGCTATAAGGGATACTGCAGTACCCACGGGGCCTTTACCACTCTTAGATCTGAAGGTTGAGGGGAGGAAGAAATGACAGAACCCAGAAAGAGAGAGTTGTGTGGAGCAGGCTGCCTTGGGAAAGAGGGGTGACCTTTTATCAAAAGGCACAACGAACCTAAGGCCATCTGGCAGGAGGGAAGTGGGGAAAGAAACACTTCACCCATGCTGTCCTCCTGCCCTCCCATCTCCTGCTGCCGCTCCCATTGGCTGTACCCGCCTGGAAGCTAGAGGGCAGGAGAGCGAGCCGCTGCAGTCCATGTAGGTCAGCCCGCCAGGGCCAAGGGCAGTACGGAGAAGGGTGGAAGAGCAGATCCGGAGGGCAAATGGAAACTATCTGGTAGAGGAGACTTCATTTGCATGCTGGATAGAGACTTGGTATTTAAATCCTGGTATCTTAGGGAGGCTGTGAAACCTTAAGGGATGGAACTATGGCAGCAGGTTCAGGGTTCTCATTTGTTCATTCCTTAGATCTCCTGAGGATCCTAGAAAAAGTATTGTGCTGGGCATTTGAGAGAAGCCCAGCAATGGCAAAGCACTCTGAGAAATTCAATGCATTTTCCTTCCTGATGCATATATATATATATGTACATATATATATATTTTTTTTTTCTGATTCATATATTTTTAAGAACACATCCCTCCTGTATCAAGAGCACTTGTTTAGAGCTCTGAATAGTAAATACAATCCCACTGGTCTCAAAACGAGACACTGCTTCCCCAGAAGCAAGAAAGTTCAGGCAGAGCACACAGGTTCTGATTTTTTATTTTTATTTATTTCGAGACAGTCTCACTCTGTTGCCCAGGCTGGAGTGCAATGGTGTGATCTTGGCTCACTGCAACCTCTGCCTCTTGGGCTCAAGTGATTCTCATGCCTCAGCCTCCTGAGTAGCTGGGGTTACAGGTGTGTGCCACCACGCCCGGGTAATTTTTGCATTTTTAGTAGAGACGGGGTTTCACCATGTTGGCCAGGCTGATCTTGAACTTCTGACCTCACATGATCCACCCACCTCGGCCTCCCAAAGTGCTAGGATTACGGGCGTGAGCCATGACACCTGGCCTCCGGCTCTAAATCTTATGGCTAGCAACTGACAATTATGTCCCTCACCAGGTCGGTACCATTTAGGTAGTCGCTGGATAGACATTTTTTCAGGTCGGGGGACCAGAATAGAATGGATGAGGGCGACTCTGGAAAGTGGATTTGCTCTTATGAATGGAGTGGATCGTGGTCTCACATTTTCTGAATCTGTGAAATCATTCCACTCGTTAATGAGGTCCTCTTAGAAGAGGAGGGAATAGATCTTTAGTGACATGACTTTGACAAGCAAATCAATTCGTTCCATTTGTTTCCTCTTTGAAAACAGCAATCCTCGAGCGTTACATAATCTAATCTTCATGCCTCACTGGTTTGTTCTGTCCTCCTGAGGAATTGGCAGATGGTGCCAATGCGGAGACCCGCGCACACGCCTCGCAAGCCTCATGGTAACAGAAGAGTCGCTCACAGTGTCTGCCTCTTTGCTGTGGGGTCCCTCGCTGGCATTTGTTTCCCTGGATCGGGTGGCTCTTTAGCCTCCCTCAGGCACCGCTGGCTTCTTGCCCTCGGCTCTCATTCCAAGAGTAATTGGAAATGCTGAAAGCAGATAAAAAGAGAACAGAAAGTGAAGTTGAAAGGGCAGAGAATTTGCTGGATTTTTTATTCTAAAAGCCCTCCTCCGTTAAAGGCCGAGCATCTTTGGAGATTTTTAGCTTCAGAATGGTGACTCCCTCCTTCAGCCTGGTCCCCGTGTACATCTTTGTTGCTGGGTTACACACAGCACAGGGACAAGGCTGGCTGTGTCAGAGCTGGGAAAGTAGAGATCTGCTTGATAAGGTCTCTGAATTTCTCCAACAGCGAGTCACATATCTGCGAAACGATTGTTCCCCAGATAGGGCAGTTACCTGGAGTCCACCTTCAGGTCGGTGATGTCACTTACAAAGGGAAAATTATCTCAGAACTCTGTAAGGTGAGGAGCCTCCCGGCAAGGCCCTGTCAGCCAGAATCACAATGCTGAGATGTCCTAGTAAAGGCATTGCCTATACATCTTGTTTAAAAACCTGGAAGTGGCAGCTTCCAAAGGAAAGGAGTGGTGGGCAGAGTTCTAACATTTAGGACTGGAAAGCAGCTGATGTGCTCTGGTATTGCTTTTCAATTGTTAAAATACCGAAATACTTCCATACTATTGGGTAAAGAGTTGAATCTTTGAATTCCCCATGCTCCAATCCCTCTGCTAATACTTAAGTCTGTTGAGAGGATCTTATTTTATTTAATTTCATGAGGAGCTCTACCTGTCCATGCAGCAATGGGAGCTTCCTTTGCTGAACCCACTTTGCTTTCACCGTGCGGTACCAGTAGGCCTTCTTGGTGCATGGCCAGGCACCACTCCAAGTGCCACAGATGTAACCGCCCTGCTCACAGACTGCACTGTTGGCTGACTGCTTTTGGATGGAACCTCCAGGCAATTAAAACACAGAACGCTCCTGCCTGTGGCGAAAACATGCCTGGTCCTTAAAGGTCACATACACCTTTATGCTTGTGGTCACTCAGGATCCAGGCTGTATTTGCACGCAACAGAAATGAGCTGTCTGAAGGAGAACAACAGCCCCTGCTGCATCTTCTTTTATGGCCACCATCCCCCATCCACTGAGTCCAGGCATAGAGGACTCATTTCTATAAAAGCAATAATGGGCCAGGTGCAGTGGCTCACACCTGTAATCCCAGCACTTTGGGAGGCCTAGGTGGGTGGATCACCTGAGGTCAGGAGTTCGAGACCAGCCTGGTCAACATGGCAAAACCCCATCTCTACTAAAAATATAAAAATTAGCCAGGTTGGTGGTGCACGCCTGTAATCCCAGCTACTTGGGAGGCTGAGGCAAGAGAACTGCTTGAACCTGGGAGGCAGAGGTTGCAGTGAGCCGAGATTGCACCACCACACTCTAGCCTGGGTGACAGAGCAAGACTCTGTCTCAAAAAAAAGAAAAAAAGAAAAAAGCAATAATGGTTATCTTTTCAAAAATTTGTTATTCATTCACTAAATAATATGATGTGAGCACCTATTATGCTATTATGTTTTGGTCACTGTGCTAAGTCCAGGATGTACCTAAAGCAGAGCTTGTCTCTGCTTTCATGGAACGTCCAGTTTATTGGGATGTGGAGACCATAAAGGAGGCCACGGTGGCTGAAATGTGGTGGGGTCATCTGGACACGGGTTGCTTTCGTCTCATGGAAACTGCATAGATGTCGTGGGTGGCTTCTGGTGTGTGGTCAACTTCTCGAATGTATCTACCCTGTTAGAGCACCGGGGTGCATGGCACCAGTATTAAAGGTGCAAAGCATAGGGGGTGACTACTTCCTGCATCCAGTGAGGATCTCAGAGAGGTTGGGAACTGCTCTGGATTAGGCAAAGAAAAGGGGGAATATTCTGAATGAGGAATAATGGAGATGATAGGTTCTAACATTTGGAGATCAGGCATGCTATTTATTTATTTATGACAGAGTCCCGCTCTGTTGCCCAGGCTGGAGTGCAGCAATGGGATATTGGCTCACTGCAATCTCTGCCTCCCGGGTTCAAGCGATTCTTGTGCCTCAACCCGCTGAGTAGCTGAGATTACAGGCTCCCGCCACCATGTATGGCAAATTCTTATATTTTTAGTAGACATGGGGTTTCACCATGTTGGCCAGGCTGGTCTCAAACTCTTGACCTCAAGTGATCCACCCACCTTGGCCTCCCAAAGTGCTGGGATTACAGGCACGCGCCACCACGCCCGGCTAATTTTGTAT
>NW_012116043.1:7803187-7811068 GCF_000951035.1 Colobus angolensis palliatus | reverse complement strand
GACACGGGATTTCTCCATGTTGGTCAGGCTGGTCCTGAACTCCCGACCTCAGGTGATCCGCCCGCCTCAGCCTCCCAAAGTGCTGGGATTACAGGTGTGAGCCTCCGTGCCCAGTCCCAAGGGTACTGTTTTTAAAAGATGGCAACTTCTGACCAATCAGTCATCTGTAAGGAATAGGATTTCCTTCATCAATGCTTATCCCTCCTTCGCCTCAGTAACCAAGTGAGTTCAGTCACCAAAATCGTAATTCATGCCCCTAAGATGGTCCAGTTGACCGTTGTGCTTGTCAGTATTAATTATTTTTGCTCTATCTGTCCTGATGGTTTGATTTTTCTTTTTATTGAGTTATTATTTATATGCAGTGAGATGTACAGTCTTAAGTGTATAGTCAGTTTTGACTCATGCATATATTCTTGCAACCCATACCCCTTTTCATTTTTATGTTAAAAATCTTGGAGGCCAGGTGCAGTGGCTCAAGCCTGTAATCTTTGGGAGGCCGAGGTAGGAGGATCTTTTAAGCTCAGGAGTTTGAGAACAGCCTGGGCAACTGAGCAAGACCTCATCTCTACCACAAATAAAAAAAAAAAAAATTAGGCTGCGTGCAGTGGCTCACTCCTGTAATCCCAGCACTTTGGGAGGCCTAGATGGGCAGATAATGAAGTCAAGAGATCGAGACCATCCTGGCCAACATGGTGAAACCCTGTCTCTACTAAAAATAGAAAAATCAGTTGGGCATGGTGGCACGCGCCCATAGTCCCAGTTACTTGGGAGGCTAAGGCAGGAGAATTGCTTGAACCCAGGAGGCAGAGATTGCAGTGAGCCAAGATTGAGCCACTGCACTCCAGCCTGGCAACAGAGCGAGATTCTGTCTTAAAAAAAAAAAAAAAAAAAATTAGGTCCAGTCAACCGTTGTGCTTGTCAGTATTAATTATTTTTGCTCTATCTGTCCTGATGGTTTGATTTTTCTTTTTATTGAATTATTATTTATACACAGTGAGATGTACAGTCTTAAGTGTATAGTTTAGTTTTGATACAGGCTTTTTTTTTTTTTTCTGAGACGGAGTCTCATTCTGTCGCCCAGGCTGGAGTGCAGTGGCACAATCTCCGCTCACTGCAAGCTCTGCCTCCCAGGTTCACGCCATTCTCCTGCCTCAGCCTCCCAAGTAGCTGGGACTACAGGTGCCTGACACCATGTTTTTTTTTGTTGTTGTTGTTGCTGTTTTGTTTTTTTGTTTTGTTTTTGAGACTGAGTCTTGCTGTGTCACCCAGTCTGGAGTGCAATGGCACAATCTCCACTCACTGCAACCTCTGCTTCCTGGGTTCAAGTGATTCTCCTGACTCAGCCTCCCAAGTAGCTGGGACTATAGGCATGTGCCACCACACCCAGCTAATTTTCGTATTTTTAGTAGAGCCAGGATTTCACAATGTTGGCCAGGCTTGTCTCGAACTCCTAACTCAAGTGATCCACCCGCCTTGGCCTCCCAAAGTGCTGGGATTACAGGCATGGGCTGCTGCACCCAGTCCCAGGCATAAATTCTTGTAACTCATACAAACCCTTTTCATTTTTATTTTAAAAATCTTGGAGGCCAGACGCGGTGACTCACACCTGTAATCCCAGCACTTTGGGAGGCCAAAGTGGGAGGATTGCTTGAGCTCAGGCGTTTGAGACCAACCTGGGCAACTGAGTGAGACTTCATCTCCACTACAAATAAAAAAAATCAGGTGGGCATGGTGGCATGCGCCTGGAGTCCCAGCTGCTTGGGAGGCTGAGATGGGAGGAATGCTTGAGACTGGGAGGTCAAGTCTCCAGTGAGCTATGATGGCACCACTGCACTCCAGCCTGGGCAACTGAGTGAGACTTTGTCTTGAAAAAAAAAAAAATCTTGACATTCTCTCAGGTGATGGATATTTGGGTCCAAGGGCAGATTATTGGAAAAGAATCTTCTATGTAGTCCACTGACTATTACCCCCACCCTCTAAAATCTCATCCAATCCTTTCCTGAGTTTTGCAATCACACAGAGGACTTAAAACCATAAGAACATTTTGTAATCCCAGCTTTCTGAAACCCAACAGAGATATTGTCATCTGAAAACAAGGGGAGATTAAGTGCAAAATTTGATTCTGACAATAGCAGAAAGGAACAAGTTAGACAAAGAACGCCACAGAGAATTAATTCAAGCACCACCGTGTAAATGCTCCACAACCTTTTTCAAGACTCTAAACATGACATACAGTCTTGGTGAGGAAACAACAATTTTTAAAGGAGTTTGCTACAGGGACATGGCATCATCAAACTGAGGTCTGTTAAATGAGAGATCCAGGTACATTTTAGGAGTTTTGCTCTTAACCCTGCCTTACTCTTTCTGGATGGATTCTCTTAGAAATGAGGCATAAAGACAGCTAAACACACTGTTCTCTCTACACTGATGCAGTCCTCCCAAACCCACCTTTTCTATTTCACTGCCCTTGTATGCTGAGATGCCTTTCCTGTGCTGCAAAACAGCTCTTTTTCTGCCTAGTTTTCACCAGTGATTATACAGTCAAATAATATAACAACATGTAATTATTTAATAATTACAATTTGTGTAACACCTAAAGGCAAATAGAGGCTTATGTGAAAATGCTCTTTTTTGTGAGATGGAGTTTCACACTGTGGCCCCAGCTGGAGTGCAATGGCACGATCTCGGCTCACTGCAACCTCCGCCTCCCAGGTTCAAGTGATTCTCCTGCCTCAGCCTCCTGAGTAGCTGGAGTTACAGGCACCTGCCACCACACCCAGCTAATTTTCGTAGTTTTAGTAGAGATGGGATTTCACCATGTTTGCCAGGCTGGTCCCGAACTCTTGACCTCAGGTGATCCTCCCGCCTTGGCATCCCAAAGTGCTGGGATTACAGGCTTGAGCCACCGCGCCTGGTCGTGAAAGTGCTTTTAAAGCTGTAAAGGTATATACAATCCAAAAATACTCTTTTAAAATTGTTTTTACATGGCAGGATACTTGGAAGCAACTGGATTTCCATTGCATCTCACAATCAGTGAGGCAAGCCATTCTCATTTTCCACATTCAGGATTTTCCATGTCTTAATGATGGTATTTCTGGAATATTCCTGGTCTGACCCAGCCTCTGAAATTAGTCCTCATGACCTCCCCACCAGACTTAAAATCCATGAAGAAAGGTATGATATTCACTTATTTACTATTCTATTGCCGAGGCCTAGCCCTTGGTGGGCACTCAGTAATTTCTGTTAAGCGAATGAACCTCATTGGTCTTGCCTTCAGTCTCCTTCCAGCCTACCTGACAATGTATTTTTTGCATTGCATTTTTGAAGCATCATTTCAAAACCACAGTTCTGGGCTGGGCGCAGTGGCTCACACCTGTCATCCCAGCACTTTGGGAGGCCAAGGTGGGCGGATCACTTGAGGTCGGGAGTTTGAGACCAGCCTGGCCAAACTGGTGAAACACTGTCTCTACTAAAACTACAAAAAAAAAAAAAAATTAGCTGGGCATGGTGGTGGGCACCTGTAATACCAGCTACTCGGGAGGCTGAGGGAGGAGAATTGCTTGAACCTGGGAGGCGGAGGTTGCAGTAAGTCGAGATTGGATCACTTCACTCCAGACTAGGTGACAGAGCGAGACTCCATCTCAAAAACAAAAAGCAAAAACCAAAAAAACCACAGTTCTGCTTGCATTTTGCATTGCATTTTGAAGCATCATTTCAAAAACACAGTTCTGCTTGCATCCTACACAAACTCACAAAACCTTCAAGAATTCTCCATTGGCAATAAAATAAAGTACAAACTGCTGAATGTCACACTCGAGATCTTTCATGGTCTAGTTCCAAACCACCATTTTAGGCCCATTTCCCAGCCCTTATTCTCCCTCCCTGCCCGATCGCCAAATGATTCCCAAGCACGCCATGCAGGTTCACACTCCCAACCCTGACGTAATCTATGCCCCCTGCCTGGCATGACCTTCCTTTGGTCCTCTTTATTCATCTGATCAAATTTCACTTATTCTTCAAAAAGCAGCTCAAATGGGACCTCGTCTAATGCTTTCTCTAGCTCCCCTTAGGGTTCTCCCATATAATTTAGGTCACAATCCCCTTATTACACGTTTCCCAGTTTAGCTGGTTTTCTCCCCTGACTCTCTGCCTTTTGTTTTGTTTTGTTTTTGAGACAGGGTTTGGCTCTTTTGCTCAGGCTGCAGTGCAGTGGTGGGATCTTGGCTCACTGCAACCTCTGGCTCCCGGGCCCAAGCCATTTTCCCATCTCAGACTCCCAAGTAGCTGGGACTACAGGTTCATGCCAGCAAGCCCGGCTAATTTTTGTATATATTTCTTTGGTAGAGATGAGGTTGTACGCCGGGTGTGGTGGCTCACGCCTGTAATCCCAGCACTTTGGGAGGCTGAGGCGGGCGGATCATGAGGTCAGGAGATCGAGACCATCCTGGCTGACACAGTGAAACCCCGTCTCTACTAAAAATACAAAAAAATTAGCCAGGCAACGTGGCGGGCTGTAGTCCCAGCTACTTGGGAGGCTGAGGCAGGAGAATGGCATGAACCCATGAGGCGGAGCTTGCAGTGAGCCGAGATTGTGCCACTGCACTCCAGCCTGGGTGACAGAGCAAGACTCCATCTCAAAAAAAAGAGAGATGAGGTTGCACCACGTTGCCTAGGCTAGTCTTGAACTCTTAACATCAGGTGATTCCTCCCATCTTGGCCTCCCAAAGTGCTGGGGTTATAGGCATGAGCCATTGTGCCTGGCCCCAGTGGTGCTTTAATAATGCCAACTATCATATGCCACCCACTGCTGCAAACCCACCAGTGGCTTCCCTTCACACAAAGCCTTGACTTTTTTGGCCCCTGCTTTCCTCTCCAGTTTCATCTCTCCTACTTTCCCCCTCACTCACTCCAGCCTCCTTTATCTCCGCTTCTCCTGGAACATGCCAAGCTATTCCCTCCTCAGGACTTTTGAACAGCCTCCCCTCTGCCTGGAAAGCTCTTTTCCCAGATATATACATGACTTGCTCCTTTACTTCATTTGAGTTTCTACTCAGATATTCCCTCTGCAGAGAGGCCTTCCCTAATCACTCTCTAAAAGAGCACCCTCAGCCAGGCACAGTGGCTCATGCCTGTAATCCCAGCATTTTAGAAGGCCGAGGCGGGAAGATTGTTTGATGTCAGGAGTTCAAGACCAACCTGGCCAACATAGCAAGACCCTGTCTCTATGTAGAAATATTAAATAAAAATAACAATAAAAATAAAAAATATTAAATAAATATAAATAAATATTAACGGAGGGCACCCTCCATTAAGCCCTAATCTCTTACCTGCTTTATTTCTCCTCATGGCATGAAACACCAACAGTTTGTCACCATTACTTTTCCATGCATTTATGTATTTGTTTATTTGTTGCTGAGGATAGAGACCATTTTGTTTGCTATCATATCCCTGGTACCTAGAACACTGCCTGGCAGATAACAGGCACTCAATTATTTGTTGAATGAATGGATCAATCTTTGTATCCAAGATGACTACTGCAGTGTCTGGTTGTATACATGTTTGTCAAATAAGTGATCAAATTAATACGTTTTACAAATGAAATGGAATCCTGGCGTATGTCCAGGATTATCCGAGACCTGAGTGCCGGTGTTTCATCCATTTGCTTCATGGACATAATTTTTATTTATTTACTCCAGTAATCATAGGTAACATAATCAGATTCTTCAGTTTTTCAGAAACTAGTTGGTGATCGAGGTCTTGCCCAAAAATATTTAGGGCATTCCAGAAAGGTTACCAACAGTGGCACAGCAGGGATTTAGAATACCAGCAGTCCTCTGCCTCTCATTGGCTCCTGAGGGTTTCTGATAAGGTTCTTTATCTCCTGTGATTTCTATTGAATGTGCCTTTGTTTTTAAACCTGCCAAACACTGATTATTCTGAGGGCTGGAACAGGTAAGACATTGACTGACCTCAGAACTCAAAGGGTGGACTCATTACACCCTGCATATTCCAGCGGCCATTGCAGTGAGCCTTCAGGACTACAATGCCCCAGCCTGCTTCAGGATTTGGGCTTTAGGAACCTGAGTGGCTTTGATGTGGCTATTCAGTCCCTTAACGGTAGCTGATCTGGGGAACAATTTGCCACACTTTCTAGTTCACTTTAGCCTCTGGGCAGTTGCTTTCCCAGCCCATCCTATTTTCCTTAATTCCTTGCCTATGAGTAAGTAAAAGAAGCACACAGGGCCCAGCACAGTGGCTCACGCCTGTAATCCCAGCATTTTGGGAGGCCGAGGCGGGCAGATCATGAGGTCAGGAGATAGAGACCATCCTGGCTAACATGATGAGATCCTGTCTCTACTAAAAATAAAAAAAATTAGCTGGACGTGGTGGCGGGTGCCTGTAATCTCAGCTACTCGGGAGGCTGAGACAGGAGAATCGCTTGAACCCCAGGGGGGCAGAGGTTGCAGTGAGCAGAAATCGTGCCACTGCACTCCAGTCTGGGTGACAGAGCGAGTCTCTGTAAAGAAGCAGACAGTGCAGAGAAGGATGAACTCTTGGCATGAGTGAAGTGTAATATTGGCAATCTGTTTGTGTATCCTATTTTTTTTTTTTTTTTTTTGAGGCAGGGTCTCATTCTGTTGCCCAGGCTGGAGTGTAGTGACCCAATCTTGGCTCACTGCAACTTTGACCTCCCAGGCTCAAGTGATTCTCATGCCTACAAGTGGCTGGGATTACAGGCGCCCACTACCATGCCTGGCTAATTTTTGTATTTTTAATAGAGATGGGGTTTCACCATGTTGGCCAGGCTGGTCTTGAACTCCTGATCTCAAGTGATCTGCCGGTCCTGACCTCCCAAAGTGCTGGGATTACAGGTGTGAGCCACTGTGCCCAGCCTCGTGTATCCTTTTAATGAGGCTGAGCAGTGACCAGACTGTGGATGGCATTGGGGCCAGGGACCAGAACAGGGAGAGCCTGGGAGGAACCCCCCTAGCCCCCTGCAAATCTCAAGCACCGGATACTAAAGAAGAGTGGTAGATGGGGCCTCATGAGGTGCAGGGGGAAGGGAACTGGCTTAACTGGATGGTTCCCAGTGTCCAAGCACTGGGCTAGGCCTTTTGTGTGCATAGTATCATCTACTGTTACCAAGAAATTAGTTACAATTATCATCTGCATTTTACAGAAGAGGAGAACAAGACTCAGAGAGGTTGGTGACACCTGCCCAAGTTACCCAGATGGCAGGTGGCAGAGCTGGGATTTGAGATTCAAATCAGGCCTGGGAGGCTCTCTGCTGCCCACCAAGAGCAGGAATTTCGTAGCATCTAGAAAGGCATGAAGGTGAAAGAGGCGACAAGAGCTGGAGGGGCAGCAAATGGGTCCTACCTGAGACTTGACCATCATCAGGTGCTGCCCAGACCTGGCTTCTCTTCTATTCTGAGAACTGATATCCTGTGGCTGACTTACCAGGCTCGTCCTAGTCCCCTCGCACGATATTGGGAGTGGAGGCAGCCCTCCACGGAGGCGCTGAGAGCCTTTCCTCCCAGCGGTGTCCTGTCACTGCATTCCGGCCCCTGCGTTTGTAAGCAGTGGTGTCATAGAGCGCCTTCATCCTCCTCGGGTCTCCGGTTCTCCCTGGACCTCTGTGGTCCTCATTGCCAAAGTTGTACCCCCTGGGGAGTGCACCCTGCCTGCATTTCTGGAGGTTCGGGCGGTTCCGGGGCTCTGCAGGAGCCTCCAGGCGTGATAAAGAGCGCTGCTGGCACTCCCGGGGTCTCGGCCTCTTTGGGGCCCCTTGCCAAACCCCTTCCCTCCTCGCGCTCCCGCTCAGCGTTGCAGCGTCCCCTTCGCCGCCAGGGGCCGCCCGGAAGCGGGGCTCCCCAGGGC
>NW_012116043.1:7798360-7802312 GCF_000951035.1 Colobus angolensis palliatus | reverse complement strand
CGCGGCTGCGCGTCCACAGCCTCCTCCTGCGGCCCGTGGCCCCCCTCCCCCGGTCACGCCTCGGCTCACCTCGTCCTTCCCGGGCCGGCGCCCTTGCCGGCACTCCTCCTCCCCGTACCTGGTTCAGCACCCCGTGCGCTGTCCACGCTCCGGGCCTCTTCGGGGCAAGGCCCTCCCCCATAGCCTCCCTCATACCTGCCGGAACCCGCCAGTCCTGGAAGAGAGCGACCTCTACGACCCTCCTGGAGATTTGCGGGGGTCGAGGAGGGGCGCTCCGAGCAGGTGGCGCCAAACCCACTCCTCTGGCCTCTAGCCAGTACCGCCGGGGAGCGACTCAGGAGAGCAAGCGGTTTGGAGTCTGGGGGTCAAGAGAGGAGACCTGAGAGAACACAGAATTACTTGAGGGCGAGGGACACTAGCCACTGCCTATCATGTCCCTGAAGGCCTGGGAAAAGTTAGGAGATTCAAAAATATGAGGAAAGAGAAGAGATATCTGGGTAGGCATGGAGGGACATGCAGAGCTGTGGCTCAAACTGGAACTTTGGAGTGGTTTGAGGAGACTGCCACTCCAGGGATGCCATTGGAAGGGTCAGAAAGGCCACGAAGAGGTCATCAGTGGTTCCTGCAACCTTTCCCTCAAGAGTCCCAGGCACCTGGGCACCTGCCCTTTAAAAACTGCTCCGTAGTCACAATCCAGGTCTACAGTTGGGGGCTGTGCTGCTGGGGAGACAGCTCAGTAGAAGGAAACCTCTGAACTCCTGAGCAAAAAAGCCAGGGTTTCCCCTAGTTCGGAGTCTGTAATCAAGTCAAACTCATTGGCACAGCTTTGAGACAGTTCTGTGGCAGCCTCTGAGAGGTGTCATGCAGAGGTCTGATTAGAGCGTTTGCATGGTTTGTAGGGAAACAGGGGGGCCCGCGCCTTTCTGTGCTAAGATCTAAAATAAAGAAGCTGTTTCAAGCTCGTGGCTTGCCACGCCGGATCAGAATTCCAAGGAGGCCCTGTGTGTTTTGCTTCAGATCTGCACATTTCTTTTCAAAATACTACTCTGCAGTGGCTGATGCTGGTGGAGGTCTGACCTGAAGGCAGCTGCACATGGATTTGGGTTGCGTGGGGCTGCTGTGGTGGGGCCATAGGGCAGCGGTGTGTGGCTTTGTTCCTGCAGGGAGCCCTCGTTAGCCGAGTTAGCTGGAAACAGTTCTCTGGAGTAGAGGTTTGGATGCAGAGCCGTGAGAGTTAGTGAGGCGATGTGTTGGGGAGTTCACTGCAGTGGTTTGTGTTAATGAGGAGGTGTAGGCTGTCAGGGCACTAGTGGTCTTTGGATTGGGGCTGGGTTGCAGCAGGAATGCTGGTTTGTTGAATGGGTGATGCCAATTCATTCGTTTATCAATTACTTGAGCATTTATTAAGGAAACCTTCAGAGGTTTCCTTAGTTCCTGTGGTTTGTTTGTTCAGACATTTGCTAGACACCGGGAAGACAACAGTGAACCAGATAGCCAGGGCTCTGGCTGAACCTAGCAGTGTGGAAAGGTAGGTCATTGGCTAGAATCATACACTTTCTGGTTACTCAGTTTGCTGCTGATCTGACTCAGCTCCTGAAAAAAAAAGAGTCCTTTCTTTCCTGTCTTGCAGAATTTGCCTACATGAGCCCTTTCTGAGCTCCAAGCATTGTAGTGACGTACTTTTGTCTCTCCTTCTAATTTCTCAGTCATTAAATGAATTATCCAGCCCAATGTTCTGAAATGTCACCAGGGTCACCTGAGTCAGGAGGAGCTGGAAGTTCCCATCAAATATTTACTACCTCCCTCTGGAAGCTCTTGCCTCTCAGAGCTGCGGGCTTTCACTTTAAAGCCCAGCACATTCAGTCTGGGCTTCCATCTGACACCTGCAAGTCATCTACGTGAGCCACAACAACAACCCCAGGCTGGGACTTTTATGTCAGAGCCTCCAGTCTCCTGTGACAGAGAGGAATTAATCTTTTCTTCCCTTTTCTCTGCATTGAGATTTCGGTCCTTAGAGGTAGGGTCAGAACCAAGAGAAGGCAGATGGGGTTCTGAATACAGAAACTTTTAGTTAAGATCTGCTTAGGACAAAATACAGCCTGGGGGAAGTGTAATTTTCATGTCTTCCCAAGTTTGATTTGTTTTTAACTTAACTGAATTGCTTAACCTCATTAAGTCTATTTCTTTTTTAAAAAATATTTTTTGCCGGGCGCGGTGGCTCAAGCCTGTAATCCCAGCACTTTGGGAGGCCGAGACGGGCGGATCACGAGGTCGGGAGATCGAGACCATCTTGGCTAACACGGTGAAACCCCGTCTCTACTAAAAAATACAAAAAATTAGCCGGGCGAGGTGGCGGGCGCCTGTAGTCCCAGCTACTCCGGAGGCTGAGGCAGGAGAATGGCGCGAACCCGGGAGGCGGAGCTTGCAGTGAGCTGAGATCCGGCCACTGCACTCCAGCCTGGGGGACAGAGCCAGACTCCGTCTCAAAAAAAAAAAAAAAAAAAAAAAATTTATAATAGAGACAGGGTCACACTATTTTGCCCGGGCAGTCTGGAACTCCTGGGCTGAGGTGATCCACCTGTCTCAGCCTCCCAAAGTGCTGGGATGACAGGCATGAGCCACCATGTCTGGCCGAGTCTATTTCTTTACCTGCAACGTAGGGATCATCAGGGTGCCTGGGAGATTAAATGAGATATGGAGAGATAGAGAGAGCTTGGCTCAGGCCTGGCACGGAGCCCTTGCTAACTCTGTCAGTGTTAGGTATTATTGTTGTTGTTATTGTTGATTAACTACCAAGGCCTTCTTCCTTTTCATTTGTCATAACCTCAGAGAGCCAGGTTCAGAGTGACACTGAAGGCATCAAGATGAATTCCTACCTTAAAGGAAACAGGGATGAAAACTCTCCCAGTGATCTCATAGAGCATCCTTATTGCATATGCATGGAGACTGCATGGTTTTGAGGCTAAGGCATGGAATGGTGGCTTGGGAGATAGCAGAGATGCAAGTTCTAATCCTGGCTCTGTCACTTTCAATCTCTGTGACCTTGGGCATGTTATTTTCTCTCTCTGGTCTTGGTTTCTTCATCCAGGAATGAGATTGACAAAAACTGCTTTGCAGTTATTAGGAGGCTTACACAAGATTAAGGATATCAAATGCCTGACTCATAGTGGGTGCTGGATAAAGGGCAGCTTCCATTAATGTTATTGCTGTTATTAATAGGGTAATTGAATGAGGGCCTGTGTAAGGTACTTTGAAAGCTGATTCTGAGCCAGGTGAGGACGGCTATTAAGGGAAGGAGCTGAATGTCAAAGGATCTTCCCTACTCCCTCTTTGTGACCAGCTAAGGACATGCCACCCAGCTGCCTAGAGAAGATATGATGTCAGAAATTAACTCAGCAGAGGCATGATGACATGGGGCTTTGGGTCTTGGAAGACTATTTTAAGAAACAGGCTTTCTGCTCCTTACCCTGAGCTTGAGAAGAAACATGCCTTGTGGAGGAGGCAAATGTGGATAAAACCCACAGCTTTGTCCCATGTTTTCCATTTTTCCAGCTGTAGAAACATGTCTCCTAATACAGATAAGCTATCCTTGTTCCCATACTGCTTTGCACATAGCAGGATCACAGTATTTAATGAATGAATGAATGAAAGAATGAATGGTATCACCAGCCTATGGACTTCAGAGGCTTCCTTAGTTCCTGTGGTTTGTTTGTTTGTTTATTTTGAGACACAGTCTCACTGTGTCACTCCAGGCTGGAGTGCAGTGGTGTGATCTTGGCTCACTGCAACCTCCATTTCCAAGATGAAAGCCATTCACGTGCTTCAACCTCTGGAATAGCTGGAATTACAGGTGCCTGCGACCACACCTGGCTAATTTTTGTATTTTTAATAGAGATGGGGTTTCACCATGTTGGCCAGGCTGGTCTTGAACTCCTGACCTCAAGTGATCCAC
>NW_012116043.1:7771487-7797740 GCF_000951035.1 Colobus angolensis palliatus | reverse complement strand
GCCTTGGCCTCCAAGGATTACAGGTGTGAGCCACCATGCCTGGCTGGAGTGCAATGACGTGATCTTGGCTCACTGCAATCTCCACCTCCCGGGTTCAAGGGATTCTCCTGCCTCAGCCTCCCGAGTAACGGGGACTGCAGGCACCTGCCACCACGCCCAGCTAACTTTTTTTTTTTTTTTTTTTAGTAGAGATGGGGTTTCACCATGTTGGCCAGGCTGGTCTTGAACTCCTGACCTCAAGTGATCCACCCGCCTCAACCTCCCAAAGTGCTGGGATAAGAGGCGTGAGCTACCGTGCCTGGCCAGTTCCTGTGGTTTAGATGGGGAGAGAGGCCAATGATGGTTTTGTTCATGGGTTTAATTGCACTAAGCCTATGTTCCTAAGATAGGGCTGTGTCTATTCCTCACTCCTGCTCTAGTCACGTGTCTCCCTCCTTCTCTCTGAGACCGCTTGGAGCCCCTGTAGCCTTTCTCCGGGTCCTGGGGAGAGGCAAAGTGAAGGTCAGCTTGTGGTTAGCATCAGCCACAGGTGATAGGAATGGCTTGGAGTTAGTTCAGTGAGAGTCCTCCAGGAGGTGGACCTTTGCCTCCAGCTGTTTTTGAGAGGCAACAATTGCACTTGAGGCCTCAGTCTAGAGCCCACTGAACAGTGGACGAAGTACCTTCTTATCTTCACAGCTACCTGTGAAGGTTAGCATCATCAACCCCCACCCTGCCCCCACCACCACAATTTTAGAAGTGAGGAAGGGTTGGCTGGGCGCGGTGGCTCACACCTGTAATCTCAGCACTTTGGGAGGCCGAGGCAGGTGGATCACTTGAGGTTAGGAGTTTGAGACTAGCCTGGCCAACACAGTGAGACCCGTCTCTACTAAAAATACAAAAATTAGCTGGGTGTGGTGGTGGGCGCCTGTAACCCCAGCTACTTGGGAGGCTGAGGCATGAGAATTGCTTGAACCCAGGAGGTGGAGTTTGCAGTGAGCTGAGATTGTGCCTCTATACTCCAGCCTGGGTGACAGAGGAAGACTGTCTGGAAAAAAAAAAAAAAGAAATGAGGAAGGCTGAAGAGAGAGGAAGTGACTTGTCCAAAGGCCATATAGTAAGTACATGGCAGGGCCAGGTGTAGTGGCTCACATCTGTAATTGTAGCACTTTGGGAGGCCAAGTCAGGAGGATCACTTGAGCCCAAGAGCTTGAGGCTGCAGTGAACTACGATTGCACCACTGTACTCTAGCCACAGTGACAGAGCGAGACCCTGTCTCTAAAAATAAGTCAATAAGTAGGTGGCAGGACTGTGCTGAGAACTGTGGTCTGCTTGTCTCCCAAAATACCTGCCTGTTCTGTATGTGCCATGCTGCTTTGGTGGGAAGTCATATAAGTGTGTTCCCTGTTCCTCAGAAGCATCTGCAAAGCACCTCTCATGTTACAGTCCAGCTTTCCCTGAGTGTCTTGGTACCGGGCTGTCATCCAACTTCAAATGCTGGTGATAGAACTGACCAGGGCCAAAGGCCAGCCTCCCTTCTAATCAGGAATAATCAGCAATGAGTTTATCCTTCTCATCCCTCTGATCCCATTATTCCATTCTAGCACTCAAAGTAGGGCTTCCAGAGGCCCAAGGGCTGCTGCCACAGTGGATAGAGATGGGAGGTGGGGGCATACAACATGCTTCACTCCCTATAGGAAGCCCCCACCATTCAGCCTTTTGTGTTTTTTGTTTTGTTTTGTTTTTAAGAGACAAGGTCTTGCTCTGTCACCCAGGCTGGAGTGCAGGGTACAATCATAGCTCACTGCAGCCTCAAACTCCTGGGCTCAAGTGATCCTCCTGCCCCAGCTTCCTGAGTATCTATGACTAGGGGCACAGCCGCCATGCCTGGCTAATTTTAAAATTTTTAATAGAGATGGGATCTTGCTATGTTGCCCAGGCTGGTCTTGAACTCCTGGCCTCAAATGATCCTCCCACCTCAGCCTCTCGAAGTGCTGGGATTACAGGCATAAGCTGCCATACCCAGCTGTTCAGCCCTTTTAAAATTTCCTACTGAAGGCTGAGCCATCTGTCCCTCCTGTCCACCTGCCCAGCTCAAGTTAGCTTAAGTAAGCTTTAAAGCACATCGAAATCCCTGGATTCCTTCCTATCCTCAAACCTCAAGCTAGTATCAGCTCCTGCACCTGCCTCCAAAGCAGAATGGGGTTTCTTCAAAGCGTGTGATTTTTTCATAGGGGCATGGTTTTGCCAGCTCCTGTCTCCTGTTTGCAAGGACAAAGGCAAATCCCCAGGTCGACAAGTGGGTGCTATGCCCGAACTGGCCTGCAGGGGGCAGGAACCACCAGATTTGACTGAGTTGATGCCCTGCTGAACAAATGGATGCCACACTTGGTCCTTTAAGACCAATGCTGGGCAGGGGAAGAGGGTGCGTTCTAGATGCATGGCACAGTGCCAAGCCCTTTGCATGTATTATCTCATTAGCTTCTCACAAGAGCCCTGTGGGAGGTGCTATTAGAATCCCTATTTTATAAATGAAGAAACTGAAGCCGAGAAAGATCAACATGTCCTCTAGGCCACACGGTTACTAAGCAGCAGACAAGTTTTTTTTTTTTTTTTTAAATAGAGACAAGGTCTCACTATGTTGTCCAGGCTGGTCTTGAACTCCTGGGCTTAATGATCTTCCCGCCTTGGCCTCCAAGGATTACAGGTGTGAGCCACCATGCCTGGCTGGAGTGCAATGACGTGATCTTGGCTCACTGCAATCTCCACCTCCCGGGTTCAAGGGATTCTCCTGCCTCAGCCTCCCGAGTAACGGGGACTGCAGGCACCTGCCACCACGCCCAGCTAACTTTTTTTTTTTTTTTTTTTTTAGTAGAGATGAGGTTTCACCATGTTGGCCAGGCTGGACTCGAACTCCTGACTTCAGGTGATCCACCTGCCTGTGCCTCCCAAAGTTCTGAGATTACAGGTGTGAGCCACCATGCCCGCCCCAAGCTCTTAGCCTGTACATCAGTGCTTCCCAACACGGGCTGCAGGTTAGAATTACCTGGGAGTACTAAGCAACACCAATGTCCAGTGCCCATCAAAGACAGAATTAAGTCAGAATTTCTGGGGAAGCTCCCCAGTCATGCCAGTCTACAGCCAGCATTGAGAATCTCTGCTTTACACTGTGCTGTTTTGGCCTTTATATATATCCACCCATTCACACCTGGACCTTAACCTGAGCTTCCCTCTGGGGTCCCCAGTGAGCACTATTGTTTCAAAGGAGCCTACATATGGTCTATTCTCTAGATTTTGCCTGCAAGTCTTTCCTGATCCCCTAGACTCAGACAGGTTCCCCTCATTCACATTCTCAGAGTTTTGGTGTTTTCCCTTCATAGTATTTATCTGAAATGTAATCAGAGAACCGTGTCCCAGCTCTAATATCTCCTGCCCTTTCTGCTAGAACGTAAGCATCCTGAAATCAGGAACTGTGTTTCTCTTATCCCCCCACAATGTTCCCAGAGCCAAGCACGGCACCTGACATTTCTCCATTGGACAAGTGATACTTCTTTCTTCCATGTAAATAATTACTGATCCAGTAGCTATTCGGTGTCTCACACTTTCCCATGTATGCTATATAAGCAAGCTAGGGAAGGCCCCATTTTCCAGTGGAGGAAGCTGAAGTTCAGGAATGGGAGGCAGCCACCACCCAGACAGAAGCTGGCAGTGCTGGGCGCCAGGGCTCCCGCCTGGAATCCCAGCACTTCGGGAGGCCAAGGCAGGTGGATCACCTGAGGTCAGGAGTTCAGGAGCAGACTGTCCAACGTGGCAAAACCCCGTCTCTACTATAAATACAAAAATTAGCCAGGCATGATGGTGTGTGCCTGTAATCCCAGCTACTCAGGAGGCTGAGCCAGAAGAATCGCTTGAACCCAGGAGGCAGAGGTTGCAGTGAACCGAGATTGCGCCACTGCACTCCAGCCTGGGCAACAGAGCAAGACACTGTCATTAAAAAAAAAAAAAAAAGATAAGCTGGCAGAGCTAGACTTAATCCTAGGCCTCCCTGTCCTTCCCATTCATCGGAGTCTGCTGACCCCTGCTTGGGTCTGCTTCCTTCATGCTGTTTCCAGGAGACACGCATCATCACCCTCTTTTCTGTTCTTTAGTCATCAATACCCGCCCCCCCATCTCCTCCTCCTCCATCTCTCCCTCCAGAGGTTTGGCCCAAACAAGGCTGCTGAGTAACTCCCCTGATTAAACCATTGCGTGGTTCTCAGCAGCAGCACTGGGGAGGTCAAGGAGTTATCCAGGGACCTCCTTCCCAGCTCCCTAGGAGTGAGCACCCTCTGGGCAGCGCCCCCACCCATCTTCCTAATAGGAGTTCTGAGCAGCCACCCCACACGGGACAAAAGTTCCTGGGAAAGGAGGTTCTCCGGGCTGAAAACTGAGCTAGCGTCCAAAAATCGTCTGCATCGGGGGCCTGGGAGGAGTTCGGCTTCCAGTCTATCTCTGGTGCCCCCTGCTGGAGAAAGCTGGGTGCAGGAAACAGGGATACTTGCACTCGGGGAATCTGGCTGAGGCTGTAGGTCTCAAACAGGACATCTGAGGAGTGAGATGAATTCATATCAAAACCCACCCTGGAGGGACGAGGAAGAGCTAGTCACCTAAAAGGCTCCAGCTGTGGGACCTCGAAGAGCGCTTCGTAAAGGGCTTCTTCTCTGCTCGGCACCCCAAGGAAGCTGGGGAGAGGTCTTTGCTCTGGATGAGGCAGGGGGCGAGAAGGAGGAGGTTCAGAGGCCTTTTGTTCATGCCCTCTCTGCCTGCGCTGCCTCCGTCATGCTCCCCTCGAGGCCATCTCCTGGTTTCCTTTGGGTCGGAGATATTGCACAGAGAGCAGAAGGATCTGATCTGACTGTTGGCTCATCTGCACTGCCGGCCCCCGAGCCTCGTCCCATTTCAGTGACAAGGCAAGTGTGAAAAATGGAGCGTGATGGAGACGTCACCAGACCTCCCAGGCTGCCGACTGGAGTCGCAGCTCTCAATGCAGCTGGAATTGCCAGGGGCAGTGAGTGCTTGTCCAGCTTGCTGCTCTTTGGAAGGGGCATTCATCTCCCTGAGTGCTTGTGTGTGCATGCATGTGTGTGTGTGTGTTTGTGCGCGCGCGTGTGTGCATGCACGTGTGTGTGTGTGTGCGCGCATACAAGGCTGTGAGCTGTGCGGCAGGCACCCTGGCTTCGGGGACCCAAACTAGCCAGCTTCCCTTTCTGGGCCTGCTGGCCTAATTCCCAGCCGCAGCTGCCATTCTGGGCCCCCCTCCCTGAGGCCATCTCCCTGCAGATTTGGCAGCGGGGAAAGGAGGGGCCGAGAGAAGGGGAGAGAACCAGAGAGAGGACTGAGCGCTACTCTGATGTAGATGATCCGGCAGCCTTCTCCAGCTTGGCGGCCCTCTGCCATCAGCGCTCCAGGTGATTTTCCCTGTGCCCTGCACTCTCCCCTTCTGCTTTCATCTCCTTAAGAAAGTGCCCAGAGAGTTAAACCCACACACAAACACACACAATCCACCCAAAAAAAAAAAAATCAGAGAGCAGGAGCAGACGAGTGAGAGAGCACGCGCGCAAGAGAGGGCTCACATCCGTCCTGGAGGAAGAACGGCACAGTCGGAGGGAGGCTGGGGTTGGCAGAGACTGGGACAGAAGTCCCTCAGCCCCCCAGGAGCCTCCTTCATGGACCCGGGGATCCCAAGAGGGGCTGCCTCAACTTAGGATGGGCAACTGTGTCAAGTCTCCACTGAGAAATCTCTCAAGGAAGGTATGTTTCTAGAGTTTCCAAGCTCTGGGGCTGGGGATTGGGGGTATCTTACCATCTGTCCCAGAGGTTGGGGACAGGAAGGGTGGCTGGAACCAGGGGTTCTGTCCAGGGCTGCCTCCCTGCTCATACCCCGGACACCCTCCTACTGCCGTTTTCTGTGTCCAGGCTTTGGGCATGGGGGTGAGGGTGCACCTGTGTTTGGGAATTTGCACAAGGCTTGGGAAAGAAACTGTGTAACTTTGGGGTTTCTGGGGTGTAAAATGAAAAGGGTGGAACCTTAAGATGTCAGTGAACTTGACTGGCACCTTAGTCATTCAAGGGGCTGGCCAAGTTCCTTAAAACCGGCAGAATCTGAAGACCCTTCCCAGCAGCAAGGCCAGGGACTCATTCATATCCTTTGAGGGTCTGTGAGCCTCTCTGATGACCTCTAAGCCTTCAGAATTATGGATTTTGAAGTAGATCTCATTGCTACTGAAAGGAACCAAACAGAATATATCCCCTTCTGCCCCACTGATTCTTGAGTTAAGTCAGAGTATCTCAAATAGGACCCGAGTGGTTTTAGGGCCCAGGAGTTTTTCCATTAAGAAGTAGGCTGCCTGGGTGATGTGTTGAGCAGGGGTTGTATATAAGTCACTTTCTGTAGTGGCTTTATCGCTCATACACTTGGAATGTTTTTTTTGCCAAAAATTCCTTTTAGAAAGAAAATGATCATCTCTAAAGCATCTTTCGTGCAAGGTTGGTTTTGCACCTATAGGGTTTTGGGTTAGGTGGGCTCTGCCTATTTTTCTAGCCCTCTGTAGCCAGGCCATAGAAGAGACTCAGATATTATTTAAAGGAAGAGGGAATGATGGGGTGGTTTTCCTCCAATTCTTCCATTTTCCAGAAAAGGAACTTCATTGACATTCAGAGGGAGGGGTTAAGTGACTTACCTGTGGCCTCGGGCGAGCTGTTGGCGTCTCTATCCCCAACCCCATCCTATCTCGGTCAGTTTAACAGCCTCTCAATTTAGCACATTTCGGGCTTTTCTGCTTGTCGTCTTCCTCATTTGGCTAAGCTGCTCACACCAAATTCCTTCTCATCTTTGCTGCTCTTTGGATCCTTCCAAGGGCTTGTTGTTTCTTCCGTGCACACCTCCCCCATAATCTGGTATCTTCTTAGGGGACTCTTCTGCATCGGAAGTGGCCTCCGCGCTGTTCCAGAGAAGCAGAAAGTGATCTGAATTAGCCCTTGTAATAGGTTCCATCCAGAGCCTGAGGAAGTGAACTTAAGAACAAGAATCATCCTTCTGTCCCCCACCATCCTCCCTTACACAACAACGTGCTTAAGAGTCAGACTACACAGGCCTCCTCTTTCTGGCCATGTGACCTTAGACAAATTACTTAACCTCTCTGTTCCTCGATTCCCTTGTCCATCCATCAGTTGGGCATACTAATATCCACCTCTTAACGTGATTCTGAAAATGAAGTAAAGTTCTGTGCACAGTGGCTGGTCTATAATAGTCAATAAATGTTAGTATTCTTGTCATCATAATCATAATTGTTCCACTCTGGGTTTTAGAGAAGAGGGATGGAGGAGAAACAGGAAATAGGAGAGATTTTCAGTCCATAGAGTAAAAGAGAAAAAAAACTGACTGCATTCAATTTCATGTTTCTATCATATTCTTAATAATTGCTTTTTTTTCTAAATATCTACAACATACCTAATGCCTGTTATCTCATTTTCTCTTTTCTACTACGTAGTCATTTTGGCTATTTTATAGAGAAAGAAGCTGGACTCAGAGATAGAGCCTTCCTAAGGTTACACAGTCAATAGGAAGCAGAGCTGGGATTTAAACCCAAGTCTGTCTAAAATCAGAGCTGGCATTTTATTTTTATGTTTTCCTCTATGAGAGGCTGCCTCTCTCTTTCCCCTGTTGTCAGAAATGTTATTCATAGATTTCTGGATCTGACCTTAGAAGTCATCTAGTCCAAATTCCCGCTCAATGCATCAGTCCCCTCCCCGCTCACCAGGCTCTCCCTCATTCAGCTTCTCCTTGAAGACCTTCATTCAGCGAGAGGGAGCTTTGACGTGCATACTCTTGGCCAGCTTGTGTTATTAGAAAGCTGTCAGGTCATGAGGCACGCCTGCCCCTCCTGTTGCTATGCCACACTTAGGAGACGTCACCTTGGTGCCAGGAGAAATTGTCTGTCCATGGGCTGCTGCCCACTTGGCTTCCTGAGCAGTATTTGGGGAACTGGAAATGGTGAGAGGCAGCCTGCACCAGGCTCAGAGCTGGGCAGGACAAGGCTGTCAGGTGCCATCACTGGCCAGAGATGAATTGCAGCCGCTGGGGTAACTTGGTGCCAGGCAGTATTATGATCAAGAGATGCAGTGGAAATTCCCCAGCCACCACTGCTCCATTCTTCATGGGAGCAGATTCCTCTCTATCCTTCTCATTTCTTTCCTGATTGGCAGATGCTCCCCCACTTCCTTTGCAGCCAGAAGTAAATGCCTTCTGGCACCCAATATCTCTTAAATTACATCACTACCACCACCATCATCATCGCCATCATTGCCATCACTATGGCAACGCTATTTATTCACCTCCTCTTGCCATGCCCTAGCCACCATGCAGGGCACTTTGTGTGTATAACTCATTTACTAGTCGCAGGAATCCTGTGACTAGTCATGATCGTCTCCCGTGGTATGGAGAAGGAAACTGGAGCACAGAGAGGTGAAATGACCTGCACAAGGTCACACAGCAAGCAAGTGGCAGAGCCAGAATTTGTCCCTAAGACTGTTTGAGCCTAAAGCCAGCAGACTAAACTGCCTCTTAAAGTTTTCTTTGTTTTGTTTTGTTTGTTTTGAGATGGAGTCTTGCTCTGTCGCCCAAGCTGGAGTGCAGTGGTGCATCTCGGTTCACTGAAACCTCCGCCTCCTGGGTTCAGTGATTCTCCTGCCTCAGCCTCCCAAGTAGCTGGGATTATAGGCGCCCGCCACCACACCCAGCTAATTTTTGTATTTTTAGTAGAGATGGGGTTTTGCCATGTTGGCAGGCTGGTCTTGAACTCCTAACCTCAGGTGATCCACCCGCCTCAGCCTCCCAAAGTGCTGGGATGACAGGCATGAGCCACCGCGCCCGGCCTGCCTCTCGGAGTTCTGTGCCACCTGCTGCCTCCCCGCCTTCCTGGGTTATGCCATCTCTGAGCCAAGTGCAGAAGATTCAGCCAGAAACAAAAACGCTGACTCTCTGCAGACACCTCCTGAGACCGGTTCCTGGGTTCGGCCAGTCACTGCCATCTCAGGCATGCTTTGATCCACTCTCCCAGATGGGAAGGTCTCTTGTTCTGCCTCGCTCTAGTCTTGTCTCGCTCTAGTCTAGGTCCCAGAAGTCTGAGTGAGTGAAGCCGAGGCTCTGAATCACAGCTGTTTGGGATATCAAACCGGGGGGAGGGGCCTTGGCCTGTCTGACAGCCCTTAAGTTCTGGGATCACCTAAAACGGACATTTATGGCACTCATCGAACTTGGCCCTGGGACTGAGTTCCTTCACCTCCAGCCTGAGAAGCTGCTTCCCCTTTGAGGAACCAGAATACTGCACCACCCTCTCTAGGCCTGGAAGGGGCTTAGGAAGATGGAAGGGAGTCTCGGTCTGTAGCCCCATAGGGCTTTGGGGAGAGGAAGCAGGAGAGGACATGGTGGGCAGGGGGTTGTTCTGCATCTCAGCCTGGAAGGACAGGCTGCCCCTAGGTTTTGGGATGTTCTCCTAGGCAGGGCCTTCTTTGCCCTGGAGGAATCTGGCTGCAAGTAGAATGCAGTAGGATGGAAGGATAGGGTACGCAGACCTGCAGCTCTGAGACAAAGACAGCCCTCAGGGTTTCAGCTCCTGTCGCTCCTTGGGAAGGTCTTACTCTAGCCAAATCCCCCCACACTGAAGGAAGGTATGCAGGCTCCAGGCTGAAGGCAGAGTGCAGGAGCTGGATTCTGGAGAGGCACTGGGCATCCCGGGAGGTCGGGGAGAACTGAATGTTGTGTCTGGATGCTGCTGTTGTCCTAAGGGGAAGGTCTGTGGGCAGTACTGACTTTTTATAGCTGCATGGGAACCTTCAGGGCGGAGGACCGGCTGGTCAGGGCCTGGGAGCACAGCTATATTAGGTAAGCAGAGAAGGCCCCTGCCTTAGCCTCTAGAGGTCCGGCACTCTGGGCCAGGCAGGGAGCCAGGGAAGGCGGGAGGGAGGAAAAGAACTGGTGGATGGTAGAGAGTATCTAGTCTTGAAATCACAAACTGGGTGGAATCCTACCTACAGCTGTGCCTTGTGTGGCCCACCTGGTGCTTTAAATCAGATCTGGTTACACCGGGCTGGAGTTAAGTAGTGCTACCTCTTCAGAGGAGGCACCATCTCAGGCTAGGTGCAGTGGCTCACGCCTGTAATCCCAGCACTTTGGGAGACTGAAGCAGGAGGATCACCTGAGGTCAGGAGTTTGAGACCAGCCTGGCCAACATGGTGAAACCCCATCTTTACTGAAAATACAAAAAATAATTAGCCCATATGGTGGCGGGTGCCTGTAAACCTAGCTACTCGGGAGGCTGAGGCAGGAGAATCACTTGAATCTGGGAGTCAGGTTGCAGTGAGCCGAGATCACACCACTGCACTCCAGCCTGGGTGACAGAGTGCACTAGCCACAAAAAAAAAAAAAGGAGGGGACACCGTCTCCACTTTGCCCCAGTACCCCCCTCTCACACCCTGCCTGCTTCATTTATGTCAGCAATGGTACCTGCGTGTGCAATCTCCAGTTTGGCAGACCAGCCGAGCCTGGTCTCCATGCTGCCAGCTCCAATTGCCCTCACAGCCTTCCAGCGGGGATCTGGCTGGGGTAGGGCAAGTCCGTTTGGGAGCTGGGAGGAATGACTTAGCCCTGGAGATTGATTGAACTGGGATGTTGGGAGCATTTTGGAAAAGGATGTTGTTTCACTAGGCTCTGAGTGAACACTTGCCATTGGTTAGAATAGAAGCCCCCCGCTGCTCCTGCCTCTTCATGCACATGGGTGTGTGAGTCTGTGCATATGTGTGCACCTGTGTGTGTGTGTTTGTGCACGTGTGCATGTGCCACACAGAGGGCATCACATTCAGCTCTCGCCGGAACCACCATTTCCGTCAAGGATTGGAGACTCCATCCGTTGGACCGATTTGATGCCTGTGCACGCTCAGGGCTCTCTGAACCCTGCTCCTTGACTCTCAGGGTCCCCTCTTGCGGAAAGCCCCTCCCGGGACCAGGAGCCAGGCTGGGCAGGGAGGTGACAACCTGCCTCTCTTTTGCATTTGCTTGGTGTTGGCTGAAGATGTGCCAGGAGGAACAGACCAGCTACATGGTGGTGCAGACGAGCGAGGAGGGGCTGGCGGCCGACACCGAGCTCCCAGGACCGCTCCTGATGCTGGCCCAGAACTGCGCAGTCATGCACAACCTGCTGGGCCCTGCCTGCATTTTCCTGCGCAAGGGCTTCGCTGAGAACAGGCAGCCTGTACGTAAGTTGGCCCAGTGGAGCCCGCTGAACTCGGCTTCACTGGGCGTGAGGAGGTGCTGGGAAGAAGAAGGAGTCTATACAGAGCTCACACCCCCAACTTATGAATCTGATCCCCAAAGTTTTCCACTCATGGCTGCAAAGTGCTGGTGAGTCCATATCCACCAGCAAAATAATAATAATAAAAATAATATCAGATACACTGTTATGAGCACTTACTAGGTGAGCCCTGTGCCTAGTGTGTTGGCAGACTGCCTTATTTAAGCCTCAGAGCAACTCTAAGAGGTAGGTGCTTTTATCGTCCCCATTTTACAGCTGAGAAAACTGACTTGGGCTGGGCACAGTGGCTCACACCTGTAATCCCAGCACTTTGGGAGGCCGAGGTGGGTGGATCACTTGAGGTCAGGAGTTTGAGACCAGCCTGGCCAACATGGTGAAAGCCCATCTCTACTAAAATACAAAAATTAGCTGGGCGTGGTGGTGGGCGCCTGTAATCCCAACGACTTGGGAGGCTGAGGCAGGAGAATCGCTTGAACCCGGGAGGCAGAGGTTGCAGTGAGCCAAGATCGCGCCACTGCACTCCAGCCTGGGCAGCACAGTAAGACTCCATCAAAAAACAAAAGAAAGAAAGAAAAAAGAAAGAGAAAGCAAACTGACTTGCAGAGGTCACATCCTCAAGGTGACAGCTTGGTGGTGGTAGAGGTAGGGTTCACACTTGGATAGTCGGACTCAAGAACCTCTTGTGCTCCTAATGACAACTCTGTATACGTGGCACTATCCGGTAGAACTTTCTACAATGATGGAAATATTCTAAATCCCGTGCTGTCTGATACAGTAGCCACTAGCCACATGTGGCTATTGACCACTTGAAATGCGGCTAGTGCAACTAAGGAACTGAATTATGGATTTTATGTTATTCTTACTCAAATTTACATAGCCACATGTGGCTAGCGGCTATTGAATTGGCCAGCTTTCTACAAGTAGCTAAATAGTTCAAAGAGAGGAGAGGACTAATGAGGATGTTATAGAGGTAAATATTTGTAGGTTGCATTTATTGAATGCCACATGCTAAACATTTTAATAGCTTGTCTCACTGAATGCACACTAAGGCCCTGTGAGGTGGGAAATGGTATTTTTTTTTTTTTTTTTTTTTTTTTGAGACGGAGTCTCGCTCTGCCGCCCAGGCTGGAGTGCGGTGGCCGGATCTTCAGCTCACTGCAAGCTCCGCCTTCCGGGTTCCCGCCATTCTCCTGCCTCAGCCTCCCGAGTAGCTGGGACTACAGGCGCCCGCCACCTCGCCCGGCTAATTTTTTGTATTTTTTAGTAGAGACGGGGTTTCACCGTGTTAGCCAGGATGGTCTCGATCTCCTGACCTCATGATCCGCCCGTCTCGGCCTCCCAAAGTGCTGGGATTACAGGCTTGAGCCACCGCGCCCGGCCGGGAAATGATATTAACCCATTTTACAGATGTGGAGACTGTGGCTCAAACAACAGAGTGACCTGCCTGAGGAAGCAGATCTGAGCTTCATACTCAGGTCTGTCTGCCTCTAGGGCCCAAGTGCGTCTCCCCAACCACGTGAATTGGGGAGAAAGACATGTTCCTGCACCACATTCCCACCTGACCCTGAGTTGCTGCACGTGATCTTCCTGGCACATTAGTGGGCATCCCTGGCTCTACTCCAGGGCAGAGAACACACATCGCTACTGCTGTGCACGGGGAGTGTGATCCGAGGACCAGCCGTCAGTGCTCAGCAGATCAGCTCTGGTGGCGGGCACACCCCGTGAAGGGGCACCCGGCTTTGCTGCCCCCTGGGTTCTGGGTGTACAGGAGGAATGGAAGGGGCTGCGATGGAGTCAGCAATGCCTGTTCCTCCTGAGTCCTGCAGAACTGGGCCCTGGAGAAGTGGGAGGCTGCTTAAGGCCTGATGCATGGGGTCCTAGGGAGTGTGCTCTGCACGTATGTGTACACACGTGCTAACTCGCTCGCTTTCACTGACTGCTGGGATGACCCGTTGCACAAAACATCCTTTTTGGTCACCCAAGAACGTCTAGGAACATATGGGTTTGTGTTGGAATGGCTGTGACCTACCCTTGAGCCAGGCACCATGACCAGCTTTTTGTTTGTTTGTTTGTTTTTGAGACAGAGTCTGACTCTCTTGTCCAGGCTGAAGTGCAGTGGTACAATCTTGGCTCACTGCAATCTCTGCCTCCCAGGCTCAAGTGATTCTCCTGCCTCAGCCTCCCGAGTAGCTGGGACAACAGGCGTGCACCACCTTGCCTGGCTAACTAAAACAGGTGTTTTTTTTTTTCGTAGAGATGAGGTCTCACTATATCGCCCAGGCTGGTCTCGAACTCCTGGCTTCAAGTGATCCTCTTGCCTTGGCCTCGCAAAGTGCTGGGATTATAGGCGTGGGCCACCGTGCTTGGCCCATGGCGAACTTTATAGGCGAATGTCCATGCAGTCATCTTGGAGACACGCCTCCCTTCGGGTGACTCCTGGCGGAGCTGGGAGCTTGCAGCCTGCTCCCTCCAAGCTCACACACACTCTCAACGCTGTCCTGCCACACAGAGCCACCTCTGAGCTCTTGGTCCTATGTACCTGGTTGTCCCATGAGATGTGACTCAGCAGCCCTTCCCTTTCTAGATGATCTGCAGATTTTCTGGTGTTGTCTTTTGTCCTGGGGCCAGTTTGGAGTGACTGTCTCCACCCACCCTGGCCCCGTTGGCTGGAACGGCCTGCATGCACAGTGGAGGTGCCATGCGCTCACTATGGCGTGCCCGCGTGTCTGTGTTCACGAGAGGTATGCCCATAGCTGTGTGAGCCTCTTCAGGATGGGCACACCTGCCTGGTGTTCTCCCTGCCCAAAGGCAGAGAGCTGCAACACAGGGGAGGCTGGACACTGAAGGCCACTTTTAGAGTGTACTAACCAGGTCCAACTGGGCACCTGTACCCATTTCATGCCCGTCTGTCTCCCTCCTGGGCAGGCCTGGGACAACTGGCACCTCACCAACCTGAGCTTCCTCCAGGCCTGCGCCTTGGAGACGTCTCTGCCATCTGTTCTGACGCCTGGATTCGGGGTTGCCTTGATTGCCCAGGAGACCTGGGCACTACTTGAGGTTGGAGACATGTGCTTTTTGGACCCTGGCTGCAGCCAGACGCACTGGTGGCCCCCGGGGTCCTATATGGTGTCCTGTGACAGGGCAACGTATAGGGATGGGGCTCAAATTGGAGAAGGTGGGGCAGTGCCTGGGAAGCAGGCACAGCCCCATTCTGCTGCCACGTCTCCTCCTGACTCCTCCCTGTCCTCCTACCCCCACTTCAGGACAGCCCTGCCTTCTCTCCCCTCTGGCGCCTCATGTGTTGTCTTGCAGCCTCTGTCGCCCTGCTCTTCCTGTTTCACTGGGTGGTGCTCTCTTCTCCCTGTTGTGGCCTCCCTGGACCCTGTTTTATTTGCAGGTTTTTGCCACCAGACCAACTCTGTTCCCTGACTCATTCTTTTTGTTTTTTTTTTTTGAGACAGGGTCTCACTCTGTTGCCCAGGGTGACAGAGTGCCATGGTATCATCACAGCTCACTACAGCCTCAAACTCCTGCTCATCCATTCTTGTATCTGGAACAAGGGGCTGGAGGCGCAGAGGTTCTGTGCCCAGGCTTGTGGGGCTGGTGGCTCCTTGGGAATCTCTTGTTAGCAGCCCAGGAGCTTCCATGTCTAAGCGAGATGTGGGGCTTTCTTTTCCCCTCAAGGATCCGATCCAGGCACACTTCTGCTGCATCCTCGTCACCTCCTACCCAGTGCCTGCCGCCACTTGGATGGCCCCCAGGTTAGATATTTTGTGACTTCCAGATCCCTTGTCGCGGCTAATAGGACATGTTCTTTTGTTTCAGGATAGATCACTGCGACCAGAGGAAATCGAAGGTAAAACTTGGCCCCTTGGGGGAAGGACTGCCTAACCCTCCATGAAGGTGTGGGAAGGGAGGTTGATGGGAAGAGAGGCCCCTGGGAATGGGGCCTGGTGCAACACGGGCTATCTTCTGTGAAACCAGCTGCTGAAGGTGTGCACAGAAGGCAAGAGAAATACCCCAGCATCCTGGGAAGCTCCTGGGCCCCTCTTTCCACGCTGGTGGGCCTTTGGGCTGCCTTTGCCCACAGAGGATCTGCAGGTCCTACCCCCAATGACATCCACCTTTGCTCACTTCCCCAGAGCTCCGAGAGGCCTTCAGAGAATTTGACAAGGACAAGGATGGCTACATCAACTGCCGGGACCTGGGCAACTGCATGCGCACCATGGGCTACATGCCCACTGAGATGGAGCTCATCGAACTGTCCCAGCAGATCAACATGAACCGTGAGTCCCTCTACCAGGCACCTGTGTCCCTTCCGGTCCTCACCCTTGCTGTCCTCTGCAGTCAGACAGGACTGGCTTCAAATTCTGCATCCACCTCTTTCCAGCTCTGTGATCTGGGGCCAACCACTTACCCTCTCTGAGCCTCAGTTTCCTCACCTGTAAAATGAGGGCCGAACTGGAGGAGTGGAGCCCAGAAAGTAGATTAGGGAATATCTGTAAAACAGCCCAATAACTGGCTCACAGGAAGAACTGAACAGAGGGCTCCTGTTATTATTAAGTTTTTCTCTGTCTGATGAGCAGTTCAAGGAGGGGTTCCCATTCTGTCAGTTGTCTACTTGGAGACAGGGAATGGGTATTATCGGGGATGACCTAGCCCTTTCCTCTTTTTCCAGTGGGTGGCCACGTAGATTTTGATGACTTCGTGGAGCTAATGGGGCCTAAACTCCTGGCAGAGACAGCAGATATGATTGGTGTAAAGGAACTGCGAGATGCTTTCCGAGAGGTAACGGGCAGAGGCAGGCAGGCATGGGGGCAGCTACTGGAGTCCTATCTGCAGGATAAATACTTCAAAAGAAGCCTGAGCCTCAAGTCCCAGATCAGGGGAGGGAGCTTGGGCAGAGAAAGGTCTCTGGTAAAGGGGGGAAATGACACTGGAGAAGGAGCTCAACTTTGGGACCTGATGCTGCCAATCGCCATGTTGGAGCGACCTCTCCTTCCTTCCTGCCTTCTCTAGTTTGACACCAATGGTGATGGGGAAATAAGCACCAGTGAGCTGCGAGAGGCTATGAGGAAGCTCCTGGGCCATCAGGTGGGACACCGAGACATAGAGGAAATTATCCGAGATGTGGACCTCAATGGGGATGGACGAGTGGACTTTGAAGGTAGGTGGGGCTTGAAAGTGGGAGAGAAGTAAGCCAGCAGTGGCCATCCATGGAGCCCTCCAATTGTGTATCCATCATGTAACCTATCAATCCACCCTAACTTTCCAACCCCCAGCCCTTTCATCCTCCTATCCCTCCACCCATGCCCCCCTCTAATCCACCTCCCATTCCTTCCCTATGCATCTCTTCATGCATCTATCCATCCATCCATCTATCCATCCTCTACCTTTCCATTCATCTGTCCATTTATCCATCCATTCATATACCTATCTATCCATCTGTCCATCATCCATCCATCCATTTTCTACCCATCTATCCATCCATCCATCCATCCTCTACCTATCCATCCATCTGTCCATTTATCCATCCATCCATTCATCTACCTATCTGTCCATCATCCATCCATCCATCCATTTATCCATTCATCCATCCATTCATCCATCCATCCATCTATCCATCCATCCATCCATCCATCCATCCATCCATCCATCCATCCATCCATCCATTTGTCTACATATCTGTCCATTTGTCTACATATCTATCCATCTGTCCATCCATCCATCCATCCATCCATCCATCCATCCATCCATCCATACATCCATCCATCCACCTATCCATCCATCTGTGCATCCATTCATCTACCTATTCATCTATCTGTCCATCTGTCCACATCTGTCTCTCTGTCTCTCCATCTTTTCTTTTTTTTTTTTTTTTTGAGACAGAGTCTTGCTCTGTCACCAGGCTGGAGTGTGCAGTGGCACCATCTTGGCTCACCGTAACCTCTGCCTCCCAGGCTGCCTCAGCCTCCCAAGCAGCTGGGACTACAGGCACACGCTGCCATGCCCGGCTAATTAAAAAAAAAATTTTTTTTTGTATTTTAGTAGAGGCGGGGTTTCACCGTGTTGCCCAGGCTGGTCTCAAACTCCTGAGCTCAGGCAATTCACCCACCTCAGCCTCCCAAAGTGCTAGGATTATAGGCATGAGCCACCGTGCCCAGCCCTGTCTCTTCATCTTTTCATCCGTTTATCTCCTTATCTGTCCAGATGCCTATTTATCCATTCCTCCATCTCTAAACAATCATTCCTATAGCCATTTATCCATGCATTTATCTGTCCATTCATGCATCTATTAATTCTTCTCTACATTCATCCATGAATCTATCCACGTATTCATCTACTCATATCGATCTCTCTATGCGTTCGTACTTCCATACTTCCATTCACACATTCACGTCTCTTTGTCTGCATATACTTCTACCCATACTTGCATTGATCTATGCATCTATCTGTTCTGTCATTTCCCCATCTATATCCAGCTACTCATCCATTCACCCATCCCTGTGTCCATCTGCACCCATCCTTCTCTGTCCATTTATCTGTCTACCCACTCACGCATCCATCCGCAGTAGCTGTTTTCTGAACATTATGTTCCTCAACTTGACACTCAGGCTCCCTAAGATCTGACCACAGCTCACCTCCCCAGCCCAACTCACAATCCTTCATTCGCACTCCACCAAAATACCTGTGACCAGTGAACCTGCTAGGGTCTCTCTTGAATACTCTGATTTTTTTGCCAAGAGGGCTTTTTTTTTTTTTAGACAGAGTCTCACTCTGTTGCCCAGGCTGGAATGCGGTGGCAGGATCTTGGCTCACTCACTGCAAACTGCATCTCCCGGATTCAAGCGATTCTCCTGCCTCAGCCTCCCAAGTAACTGGGATTACAGGCTCCCACCACCATGCCCAGCTAATTTTTGTATTTTTAGTTGAGACGGGGTGTCACCGTGTTGACCAGGCTAGTCTTGAACTCCTGACCTCAAGTGATCCACCCGCCTCAGCCTCCCAAAGTGCCGGGATTACAGGCATGAGCCACCGTGCCTGGCCACCAGGAGGGCTTTTATCGTGTTCTTTACCTGGGCTAAGTTCTGTTAGCCCAAGGGACATTCTTCATGACCCGACAGTGGGACTCCTTCCTCTAGCACCTTCCCTGGTTCCTCAAATTGAACTTCTTCTTTTCTGGGTTTTCACAGCACTTCAGACTCACCTGTTCTTCACACTGACCCCTAACTGCTGGTTAGAGTTGTCTCCCCAATTGACTCTGAACTTTTAAAGAAGAACCCTATTTTTTAAATATCTGCATTTCCTGCGTAACACAGCTAGTGTTCAGTAAAAGGTTATTTATTTATTTATTTATTATTTTAAGACAGGGTCTTGCTCTGTCACCCAGGCTGGAGTGCAGTGGCGTAATCGCGGCTCACTGCAATCTCTGCCTCCCGGGTTCAAGTGATTTTGTGCCTCAGCCTCCCGAGTAGCTGGGACTATAGGTGTGCGCCACCACGCCCGGCTAATTTTTTGTATTTTTAGTAGAGACAGGGTTTCACCATGTTGGCCAGGCTGGTCTCGAACTCCTGGCCTCAAGTGATCCACCCGCCTTGGCCTCCCAAAGTGCTGGGATTACAGGCATGAGGCACAGCGCCCAGCCTCAAAGGCTTTCTTTTTAAAGAATCAATAATAATCATAATAGTTATCATTTACTGTACACTGCCTTCAAGGCTGGGGAGCGTGGATAGTTGGATAGAAGGCTTTATTGTCACCAGATCCAAAAATCTCAGGTCTCCCTGTATCCAGGTAGTGCCCACCACAGATGATAGCCTTGCTCTTGAAAGCCTGGCATCCCCCATTCACCCTACGAAGATGCATTGTAAATCTGCTGTGTGCTAAGATCTGGTCTCTGCCTCGAAGAACCCAAGCCCAGCAAGAAAACCAGAGAAAACAATAGCATAATCCATGTGTGCTGGGGGAAACACAGGGGGCCGCGATAGAGGGGGCACCTGTGCCAGGCTGCAGAGAGGGATTAGGGAAGACTTCCTGGAGGAGGTTATAAACAATCAGAGCCCCCTAAAATGAGAAGAGCCATCAGGTGAGAGGGAAGGGCAGGTATTTACCCAAATGAGTTGAAAACCTATGTCCACACAAGTCTTTACATAGATGCTTATAGCAGCTTTATTCATAATTGTCCCAACTTGGAAATAATAACCAAGGTGTCCTTTCAGTAAGTGACGGATAAATAAACTGTGGTACATCCAGACAATGGGATATTGCTCAGTGCTAAAAAGAGATGAGCTAGGCCGGGTGCGGTGGCTCACACCTGGAATCCCAGCACTCTGGGAGGCCGAGGTGGGTAGATCACTTGATGCCAGGAGTTTGAGACCAGCCTGACCAACATGGTGAAACCCTGTCTCTATTAAAAATACAAAAAAATTAGCTGGGTGTGGTGGCAGGCACCTGTAATCCCAGCTACTTGGGAGGCTGAGACACAGAATCACTTGAACCTGGGAGGCGGAGGTTATAGTGAGCTGAGATGGCACCACTGCACTCCAGCCTGGGCGACAGAGCAAGACTCTGTCTCAAAAAAAAAAAAAGAGAGAGAGAGAGAGAGAGAGATGAGCTATCTAGCCATGAAAAGACATGGTGAAGAGGGGACACAAATGCATATTACTAAGTGAAAAGCCAATCTGAAAACACTGCATACCATATGATTTCGTCTATATGACATTCTGGAAAAGGCAAAACTATGGAGTCAGTAAAAAGATCAGTGGTTGCCAGGGGCTGGGGGAAGGGAGGGATGAATAGGCAGAGCAGAGAGGATTTTTAGGGCAGTGAAACTATTCTGTATGAGGCCAGGTACAGTGGCTCATGCCTGTAATCCTAGCATTTTGGGAGGCCGAGGCAGGAGGATCACTTGAGGTCAGGAGTTCGAGACCAGCTTGGGCAACAGGGCAAAACCCCGTCTCTACTAATTACACAAAAACAAAATTAGCCAAGCGTGGTGGCGCATGCCTGTAGTCCCAGTTACCTGGAGAGTTGAGGCGGGAGGATTGCTTGAGCCTGGGAGGTCGAGGCTACAGTGAGCTGAGATTGTGCCACTGTACTCCAGCCTGGGTGACAAAGTGAGACCCTGTCTCAAAAATAAATAAAAAGAAAAAGAAACGATTCTGTAAGATGCAACAGCAGAGGATGCATGTCATTATACGTTTGTCCGAACTCATAGAATGTGCATCGCCAGCAGTGAACCCTGATGTAAACTGTGGTCTCCGGTGATAGCAATGTGTCGGTGTAGGTTGCTCAGTTATAACAAATGCACCCTCTGTGTGGAATGTGGTCGGGGTGGGAGGCTATGCATATGTGGGGACAGGGGTTGCAGAAAAACATCTCCATACTTTCTACTCCATTTGGCTGTAAACCTAAAATTGCCCTTAAAAAAAAAGAGAGGCCGGGCGCAGTGGCTCATGCCTGTAATCTCAGCACTTTGGGAGGCCGAGACAGGCAGATCACGAGGTCAGGAGATCGAGACCATCCTGGCTAACACGGTGAAACCCCGTCTCTACTAAAAATACAAAAAATTAGCCGGGCGTGGTGGCGGGTGCCTGTAGTCCCAGCTACTGGGGAGGCTGAGGCAGGAGAATGGCGTGAACCCGGGAGGCGGAGCTTGCAGTGAGCTGAGATCACGCCACTGCACTCCAGCCTGGGCGACAGAGCAAGACAGAGCAAGACTCTGTCTCAAAAAAAAAAAAAGAGAGAGAAAGAGAGAGAGAGAGAAGGGGCTGGGCACAGTGGCCACACCTGTAATCCCAGCACTTTGGGAGGCCAACGCAGGAGGATTTCTAGAGCCCTGGAGTTTGACCTTACAGTGAGCTATAATCATGCCACTGCGCTCCAGGCTGGGCGACAGGCGAGACTCTGTGTCTACATTAAAAAAAAAAAAAGAAGAAGAAGAAGAAGAAGAAGAAGGGAGGGGTTACAGGTTGGGCTTTCAGAAAAGCTGAGAGGAGACCAGCCTGGCCAATATGGTGAAACCCTGCCTCTACTAAAAGTACAAAAATTAGCCCAATCCCAGCTACTCGGGAGGCTGAGGCAGAATTGCTTGATCCCAGGAGGTGGAGGCTTCAGTGAGCTGAGATTGCATCACTGCACTCCAGCCTGGGTGACAGAGTGAGACTCCATCTCAAAAAAAAAAAAAAAATGCTGAGAGGTGAGAGGCGAGAGAGAGCGAGAGAGCCAGCTGCATTGAGGGGCCGAAAAGAAGATCTGCGTAGTTGGAGCACATAGGTTGGGAGTTAGCCCGAGAGATATGGCTGGAGATGTCAGCTAGGGCCGGATCAGGGAGGGCCATGAAGCTGTGTGAGGAAATTGGAGATTTTCCAGTGGAGAGCCGTGGGACGTTTACACAGGGGTCAGATCCGCAGATTAGAACACTCTAGCTGGCTGCTGTGTCGATGGATTGGAGGGAGCAGAATGGATGGGGGACCAGCACAGAGCTGGGGCAGTGGCAATGGGGAGGGGTCTGAAGGCAGCACCCTGGGGAGGCCTTTGGCTGCTGCTTGCTCCCCAGCTGCTCCTCTACCCTTCTAGAGTTTGTCCGGATGATGTCCCGCTGAGGCCGCAGGGGCCCCTCCAGGACTGCCAAGCTCCCAATGGCGGGGCGAAGAGGAGCCAGAGCTTGCCTCACCCGCCGTAGCCGCCGAGAGCCCAGGATGTATTGGCGGATGGGGCCTGCCTGCACCCCGGGGAGGCGCCCACCCCGGACCCCCACCCTTCCGCACTGTGAAAGACTCACTCCTGCAACTGGAAAGCGGGGGCGCCCGCCGATGAGGAGGCCACCGTGCCAAGCCGGCAGAGGTCGTGCCAGGCGCCAAGGGCCATGTGCCCAGCTGCTGCTGGCTGGGTGGGCCAGGGAGCCCGCCAGCAGATCCCACACAGCATGTCCGCCCCAGGGCAAAGCCTCCCACCTTCGCTCTGCGCCCGTCCCAGCTCGCCTCAGCCCTGTTATCTCAGAACCAATAAAAATATTTCCAAGAGCAAGACAGCCCTGATGGTCTTTCCTCCTTGGGCCTGCTTAGATGACCCTCCCGTTTCCTGAGCACCAACTGCATACCCAGAACCAGCTGTCCTGAGCACCAACTGCACACCCAGAACCAGCTGAGCATTTCTGCATTTGGCATTTTTTATTTGTTTATTTATTTCAAAACGAAGTCAGATGAGGGTTCCTTTGACCTTCCTATGTTTTCTGTTTTGAGACAGGGTTTAGCTCTGTCACCTGGGCTAGAGTGCAGGGGCATGATCTCGGCTCACTGTAACTTCCACTTCCCAGGCTCAAGCGATTCTCCTGCCTCAGCCTCCCAAGCAGCTGGGACTACAGGCGTGTACCACCATGCCTGGCTAATTTTTGTATTTTTAGTAGAAATGGGGTTTCACCATGTTGGGCAGGCTGGTCTCAAACTCCTGACCTCAAGTGATCTGCCCGCCTTGGCCTCCCAAAGTGCTGGGATTCCAGGCATGAGTCTCCTTGCCTGGCCAACATACATTTATTGAGTACCTATTGTATACTTAGTGAGTTCCATTCTCATCCGTGGGCCAGAACCTGGGACTGCTAAGGGAGACTGAAGAATGTAGTCAGTTATTTAGCTGGGTACTCAGCTTCCCCAAACAAAATCAGGTTCTATAAGAAGAGAAGCATCCAGCAGGGTCTGTATCACTTCTGACTTTCTGGAACTTCCATACTGGTTGGAGAGACAGACATGAGAGAAACACATCATATAGGATTACAAATTGTGATACTGCTATGAAGTAAAAATACAGGGACCTTTGGCAGGATATAATAAGGAGGACTGGCCTCCTCTAGGGAGGTCAGAAAAGGCTTGGCTAAGGAAGTGAAGACAAGGGTTTTGCCCAGGAGGAAATCCCAGTGTGTGCGGACAGACAGATATAGATACAGCTACCATTGGCCAGGCGCAGTGGCTCACGCCTGTAATCCCAGAACTTTGGGAGGCCGAGGCAGGAGGATCACTTGAGTTCAGGAGTTCAAGACCAACCTGGCCAAATGGTAAAACCCTGTCTCTACAAAATAGAAAAATTAGCCGGGCGTGGTGGCACGTGCCTGAAGTCCCAGCTACTTGGGAGGCTGAGTCAGGAGAATCACTTGAACCCAGGAGGTGGAGGCTGCAGTGAGCCAAGATCACGCCACTGGGTGACAGAGCGAGACTCTGTCTAAAAAAAGAAAGAAATAGCTGCCATCCTGTCTCTGCTGAGTGGGAAGATGTGTAGCCGATAGGCCCAGGGTTTGCTTGCTGTGTGACTTAGGGCCAGTCGCATCTCCTCTCTGAACCTCAGTTTCCTTATGTGTAATGTGGGGATGATAAAGGATGGGGTCAGTGCATAGCAAATGCCCTCAGGGCATTGCATGGCATCGCACACCCCAGGGACTGCTATTCAGACTGCAGTGGAATCATGCAATTGAAAAGACCCACTGTAATTCATTTCTATAAGCGAAGGCTTAAAGGAGCCCAAAGGAGAAATTTGTGGGTAGAAGTTGTTCAGAGTCTTAGACAGGCTTGGGGCATACTTGGGCAGGTGTGTGGGGTGGCTGGTGTACCTCAAGCCATTGGTTCCCAAACCTTAGCATGCAGCAGAATCGCCTGGAGCATTTGTGAAGCCCAGATCTGGGCCACCCCGCAGTGATTCTGATCCTGTGTCTGGGGTGCGGTCCATGAATGTGCATTTCTTACAAGTTCCCAGAGGATGCTGATGCTGCCAGTTCGTGGACAACAAGCTGAACAGCACTGCTGTAAATCCTAGACACAAGGGAGGCTGGTGTGCCTCCGGGCAGCCAGGGGAGGCTGCGGGGCTGACGGCTGGGGGTGGGAGGTAGGCAGAGCATCCCTTGCCCCCTGTGCTGCTGCAGAGGGAGGATGCGTATTCTCAGACCTGGCAGGGAATGTGGAGGATCGTGGGCCCCAGTCAGAGGCCCGGGTAATCCTCATGTCCCCGAGGTGAGTGGGGCTGGGAGCTCCAAATTCACTTTAATAATCCAATTCTGAGACTAAGCCCTTGGCTCTGTGCCCTGCTAGGCAGCCCTGCAGCCCTGCCTGCCTCTGTACTGGCTTGGCTCTGACCAGAGACTCCAGAGTTTCACTGTTTCAGAAACACAGTGGACTTGTAGGGCAATCTGCAGGAAGAGGGCTTCTGTAGACATCTCTATCAGCTGGCAGGGGGAGCCCCCAGGAATACCACTCCGGATAGACTTAGGGATAAACTAGGAATCCTTTGTCCCCACTGTGTGGCTGCCTGAAATCAAAGACGTGGGAAGCCTGGCCAACATGGTGAAACCCCGTTGGTAATAAAAATACAAAAATTAGCCAGGCATAGTGGTGCCTGACTGTAACCTCAGCTATTAGGGAGTTTGAGGCAAGAGAATTGCTTGAACACGGGAGGCGGAGGTTGCAGTGAACCGAGATCACACCACTTCACCCTAGCCTGGGCGACACAGTGAGACTCTGTCTAAAAAATAATAATAAAATCATAGATATGCCAGTTGTGACAAAGGAAGTGGAGAATGTAGCCAGGCTACTGTCCAGAGGCCCCTTCACGCTCAGGGTAGGGGGGCCCAGGGCAGGCCTCCTGCCTTCTCCCATGCTGAAGCTAGGACTCCTCCCCATTAATTTGTCTTTTTGTTGGTTTGTTCATTTTAAAATTATTTTTGTTTGCTTTTGTTTTGGCTCCCACCAGGAAACGATCTTTTGTTTGTTTGTTTGTTTGCTTTGTTTCTTTGTTTATTTGAGAGACAGGGTTTCACTCTGGCATCTAGGCTGGAGTACAGTGGTGGGATCATAGCTCACTGCAGGCTTGAACTCTTTGGCTCAAGCGATCCTCCTGCCACAGCCTCCTGCATAACTAGGACTACAGAGACACGCCAGCTGATTTTTACATTTTCTTGTAGAGACAGGATCTCAATCTGTTGTCCAGGCTGGTCTTGAACTCCTGGCCTCAAGGGATCCTTCCACCTCAGCTTCCCAAAGTGGTGGGATTACAGGTGTGAGCCACAGTGCCCAGCAGCTGGTCTTATATTTGGGGGTTCCTAGCATGATTGTTTGAAGAAAGGGCTCTGAGACTTTTCCAGGACTGAGACGCACTTTCCTAGGCAGGAGTTCTTTCTGCAACTTGCACCACCACCTTTCCTGGCGGGAGCTCTGGGTGTGTCACCTTAGATAAGCTCTTTGTCTAAGTCCAAGCAAGGTGGCTCACACCTGTAATCCCAGCACTTTGGGAGGCCGAGGTGGGGGGATCACTTGAGGTCAGGCGTTCAAGACCAGCCTGGCCAACATGGTGAAAGCCCATCTCTACTAAAAATACAAAAATTAGCTGGGCGTGGTGGTGGGCGCCTGTAATCCCAGCTACATAGGAGACTGAGGGACGAGAATCACTTGAACCCAGGAGGCAGAGGTTGCAGTGAGCGGAGATTGCACCACTGCACTCAGCCTGGGTGACAGAGTGAGATTTTGTCTCAAAACAAAAACCAAAAAAAAAAGCTCTTCTATTGTGCCTGGGTTTGCCTCCTGCTGACTCATAAAGGCCAATTTGTCTGCTCGTTCATGCACACATGCACTTGATGTTTATTGAGCTCCTACTACGTGCCAGGCCCCCTGCAAGACTTCCTATCCTCAAGGAGTTCAGACTCTAGCAGGGGAAATAGATCAGAAACCAGACAAATATAATCTAGTGGCCTAAGTGCTACTTATTAGTAGTACCCACTAGGTTAGCCTAGAGCCCTGGAGGTACATAAAAGGCACCCAATTCAATCTGGTGGCTGGTGTGGGGAGGAATGGACAGATCTACTAGGACCTCAAGGATCAGCAGTGCTTAGTTAGGAGAGGTGGGCAGGTGGGGTGGGCATGGTGGCTCATGCCTGTAGTCCCAGCACTTCAGG
>NW_012116043.1:7764060-7770953 GCF_000951035.1 Colobus angolensis palliatus | reverse complement strand
AGAAGAAGAAGAAGAAGAAGAAGAAGAAGAAGAAGAAGAAGAAGAAGAAGAAGAAGAAGAAGAAGAAGAAGAAGAAGAAGAAGAAAAGAAGAAGTAGTAGTAGTAGTGGTGGTCAGGGGCACAATTTCTGGTCTGGGAACAGCATATGCAAAGGCCCTGAGGTAACAGAGAGTGTGGCCCTTTTGGGAAACAAAGTGGAATTTTGTCTAACTGAGGTACTAGGTTGGAGAGAGGAGCAGAGAGAGGTGACGCTCAACAGGGAGGCAGGACCCCATCCCTCCACAGACCTTGGAGTGTGGAGAGGCTCAGATGGGAACTCTGAGGGGTGCCTTCTGGCATTAGTCAGGCCATGGCCACAGAAGCGCTGGTGCGATGAAGGGCTCATCTTTGGGGACAAATCTGTCCAGAAGATAGAAGAAAACCCAGGCAGCTGAGGGTAGCCGGGAGCTGAGGGTATGTCCCCATAGCAGTGTGGTTAAAAGCATTAGCTCTGATCAAAAAGCAGAGCCAGGCTGGGTGCAGTGGATTGCGCCTGTAATCCCAGTGCTTTGGGAGGCTGTGGTGGGAGGAGCACTTGAAGCCAGGGGTTCAAGACCCGCTTGGGCAACGTAGTGAGACCTCATCTCCACAAACAATTTTAAAAATTAGCCAGGTGTGGTCGCATGTATCTATAGTCCCGGCTACTTGGGAGGCTGAGGTGGGAGAACTGCTTGAGCCCAGGAGTTCGAGTCTGCAGTGAGCTATGATCATTCCACTGTAGTCCAGCCTGGACAACTGAGCGAGACCCCATCTCAAAAACAAACAAACAAAAATACCAGAAAGCCAGACATTAGAGACCATGGATGAGAGAACACAACATCAACCCCTGGGGTTGCTGAAGGGATCAAATCTGAATCTGATCATGCCTTGAGATCCAGCTGACAATTTGCAAAAAATCCAGGGGCAGAGAAACATGTTGAGCTGTACCATGAGGAGGACATCAGTTTTTGACATCCACAAGCTCCAAACTGGAAAAACAATACAGGTCAAATGGCTCACATTCTTCAAAGCAAATTACAAGAAAAAGAAAGAGATGGGCTGGGTGTGGTGGCTCACGCCTGTAATCCCAGCACTTTGGGAGGCCAAGGCGGGTGGATCACCTGAGGTCGGGAGTTCGAGACCAGCCTGACCAACATGGAGAAACCCCATCTCTACTAAAAATACAAAATTAGCCAGGTATGGTGGCGTATGCCTGTAATCCCAGCTACTCAGAAGGCTGAGGCAGGAGAATCGCTTGAACCCAGGAGGCAGAGGTTGCAGTGAGTTGAGATCGCACCATTGCACTCAGCCTAGGCAACAAGGGCAAAACTCTGTCCCAAAAAAAAAAAAAAAAAAAAAGATGGAGAGAGAGAACTTATAGATCAAAAGAGACTAAAAAGTATAGTGTTTTAAAAAGTGGACCTGACTAAATGACAGTATCTAGGGATGTGCACTTGGGTGAAAAAAAAAAACAAAACCAAACACAAAGAAACCCAAATGAGTCCGGGCGCAGTGACTCACATCTGTAATCCCAGTACTTTGGGAGGCCAAGGTGGGTGGATCACTTGAGGTCATGAGTTCAAGACCAGCCTGGCCAACATGGCAAAAACCTGTCTCTACTAAAAACACAAAAACTAGCCAGGCAGGGTGGTGGGTGCCTGCAATCTCAGCTACTCAGGAAGCTGAGGCACGAGAATAGCTTGAACCTGGGAGGCAGAGGTTACAGTGAGCTGAGATCGTGCCATTACACTCCAGCCTTGGCGACACAGTGAGATTCTATCTCAAAAAAAAAAAAAAAGCAACCCAAGGAAATTATTACTATAAAAGTCAGGAAAGTGGTTGCTTTTAGAGAGAAGCAGGGGAAAAGCTATGATTGTGAAGGGGCACAGAGAGGAGCTTCTGGGATGTCTGACGAAGTTCTATTTCTTAACAAGTAAGGTGATTACAAGAGTGTTTGCTGGAGTATCCCTTCATGCCCGCTGGAGGTGCCTGCTGCCTGCTTCTGCACTCCAGCTGATGGCTGCCTTTCCTACAGAGGGGACAGGGGTCTGAGTATCATGACTGAGGGATGAGCTTTGATGTTAACAAGCACATGGTTTTTGGCAGGGCAGGGTAGCCATGCCTGTAATTTCAGCATTTTGGGAGGTCAAGGCAGGTGGATCACCTGAGGTCAGGAGTTCAAGACCAGCCTGGCCAACATGGTGAAACCCCATCTCTACTAAAAATACAACAAAAATTAGCAGGGCGTGTTGGTGCGCACCTGCAGTCCCAGCTACTCAGGAGGCTGAGGTAGGAGAATCGCTTGAACCCGGGAGGCAGAGGTTGCAGTAAGCTGAGATCCCGCCACTGCACTCCAGCCTGGATGACAGAGAGAGACTCTCTCTGCCACCCCCCTCCAAGAAAAAAAGAAAAAAAACAAAGAAAAAAACACCAAAAATACCAAGTACCTAGTTTCTGACCCCAACTCTGCCACTTAAGGGAGTTAAGGGATGTACACGTATAGAATGTATGTGTGAAGGGAGTCCCTCACTATTTGTTTCTTTATTTTTAGTTTTAGTTTTTTTAAACATCAGTATTTTTTTATTTTTTTTGAGGCAAAATCTCACTCTGTCACTCCTGCTGGAGTGTAGTGGTATGATCTTGCCTCACTGCAGCCTCTGCTTCCTGGGTTCAAGTGATTCTCCCGCCTCAGCCTCCCGAGTAGCTGGGATTACAGGTGTGCACCACCACGCCCAGCAGATTTTTTGTATTTTTAATAGAGCTGCAGTTTTACCCTATTGACCAGGCTGGACTCAAACTCCAGACCTCAAGTGATCTGCCCGCCTTGGCCTCCCAAAGTGTTGGGATTACAGGCGTGAGCCACTGCGCCCGGCCATTATCTGTTATTAGTGATAATAGTATCATCTATCCTGTGGGGTGGATATGAAGAAATAACCCTTGCATAACGCTGAGTGGAGGGCCTGGCTCAGGGCCCCCACACATGCTGTTCCCTCTGCCTAGAGTGCTTTTCCCTGCACTCTTTGAATAGCTAGATCCTTCTCATTTCTGGGGTTGAACTTAAATGTCTTTTTCTTGACTTACCTATTGAAGGAAGGAAGGAAGTCACCACCACAGTTCATTTGTATTCTTCAGAGCACATATGACATCTCTGGCCTGAGATATTTATTATACAACAATACGTTTGTATTTGCTTATTGTTTGAGGCTCCTTCCCACTTACTAGAATGTAAGCTCCATGTTGGCAGAGATCATTTCTACCTTGTCCAGCATGGTATCTTCAGTGTCTAGTAGGCACTCAGCAATGATTGATTGTATCGGGCAGGCACAGTGACTCTCACCTGTAATCCCAGCACTTTGGGAGACCAAGGCAGGCTGATCACCTGAGGTCAGGAGTTCAAGACCAGCCTGGCCAACATGATGAAACCCCATCTCTACTAAAAATACAAAAATTAGCCGGGCGTGGTGGTGGGCACCTGTAATCCCAGCCACTTGGGAGGCTGAGGCAGGAGAATTGCTTGAGCCAGGAGGAAGGGGTTGCAGTGAGCTGAGGTTGTGTCACTGTGCTCCAGCCTGGGCAACAGAGTGAAACTCTATCTCAAAAAAAAAAAAAAGAAAAGGAAAAAGAAAAGAGATTTATTGTATAAATGAACAAAATCCATGAATATGTAAATAAATAATTTGTTCACTTCTGTATCATGTGTCTCTCCAGGTTGGTCTAGGAGGAACACAAGGGCACAAATCCTGTCTGGCTTGTTCTCTCCTGTGTCTCCTGAAGCCCTTGCACTGTCCAGGTGCATACAACGTACTCAGTAAATCTCATCACATGGATACGAAGCTCAGGGTGCGGTGGGGTAGCGGGATGAGGGCGATGACATTTGTGACCACAGCCCTCAGGTACAGGAAGGGCTCCAGGCCCCCTTCCTGGTGGCTCTCCTGGCCTCAGGTCTCCCTCTGCTCCAATTCCGGCTCTTTCTAAATCATTTCCTTGTGCTTCAGGGGCCTCAAAGTCACAGGCAGAGCCATGAAATGGGCAAAGGTAAAGAATTGGGAACTGGACAGACCTAGATTCTAGTTTTTTGTTTGTTTTTAGAGACAGGGTCTCACTCTGTTGCCCAGGCTGAAGCGCACTGGTGTGATGTTGGCTCAGTGCAGCTCCTGGGCTCAAGGGATCCTCCCACCTCAGCCTTCTGAATAGTTGGAACTATAGGCATGTGCCACCATGCCTGGCTAATTTTTTTGTATTTTTTGTAGAGACAGGGTTTCATCATGTTGCCCAGGCTGGTCTCGAACTCCTAATATCAAGTGATCTGCCTGCCTTGACCTTCCAAAGTTCTGGGATTATAGGCATAAGCCTCAACACCTGGCCTAGATTCTAGTTCTTGGTCATTTACAGTCGCTGAGACTTTGAGCCAATTGCTGAAGCCTCAGTTTCCTTATCTGTTCAAAGAGAGATAATAATCAAAATAACAATAATAATACATCTGCCAAATAAAGTGTTGGTGATCAGATCGGGTAACAGACATGAAAGCCCAATACACATTGAACAGTCTCATACACATGTGTTGTCCCTGTTATTAGTAGCTACAAATTCTTTTTTAAAATTGTATATATTTAAGGTGTACAACATGATGTTTTAGTATAGTAGTTACAGATTCCTGAAACAGCCATTGGGAGCCAAATTCTAGGGTAAAATTGGAGTTTTAGGGAAGGAATGTTAGGTGTCCCCCAACATCTGTTCTTCTCATCCTCCTTAGTGACAACAACTCTCAGTTTCTATGACATTTTGAATCAAGACTATATTTCTCAGCTTCCTGTAGAGCTAGGTGTGGTCTCGTGCCCATGTTCTGGCTAATGGAATATGTCTTAGTCTGTTTTGTGTTGCTATAAGAGAATACTTATGACTGGAAAATAACAATAGAAGTTTATTTGGCTCGTGGTTCTGGAGGCCGGGAAGTCCAAGAGCATGGTGCTGGCATATGGCAAGGGCCTTCACGTCACATCATCCTATGGCAGGAGGCGGAAAGGCAAGAGAGGGTGAGAACTAGTGAGCAGGAGGGGGTCCCCAAACTTGTGTATATGAAAAAGCCACTCTCATGACAACTCACTCACTCCCACTATGATGATATTAATCCAGTCATAAGGGCAGAGCCCTCATGACCTAATCACCTCTTATCAGGCCCTACTTTTCCACATTGTTGCATTGGGGATTAGGTTTCCAACACCCAGACGTTAGGGGACACATTCAAACCACAGCAGGATAGAAGCAGTTGTGTGCAACTTCTGGGAAGCATCCTCTTTAAGGAGATACCCACCTAGTCTCCTTTGCCTTCCTTCCTCCTTGCTGGCTGAAATGTGGTTTTGTTACCTGGAGCTTGAGCAGCCATTAACCATGAGGAAGAAGATGGGGAAGTGTTGAAGATGGGGAAACAACGAATTGAAGGACCCGCAGTCTCTGACAGCTTCTGGAAGCCCCCCTAAAAGCCCTGCAGTGCTCCCTTCAGATTCCTTTATAAGAAAAATAGAAGACACTTCTGTATCATTTAAGCCCTTATTACTTTGAATCTTTCTGGCACTTGGAATCAAACTTAAATAGAATAAAATTACTCTTCATAAGACTTACCAGCTATGTGCCAGGCATTGTATTAAGCCCTTTACAAATATTAACTCATTAATTATCATAATAACTTTATGAACTAGCAACACTGTTTTCTCCATTTTACAGGTAAGTCTTGGATATTTCATAGAAAGAGGAAGGAAACAGTTCTTTTTTTTTTTTGAAATGGAGTCTCGCTCTATCGCCGGGGCTGGAGTGCAGTGGCCGGATCTCAGCTCACTGCAAGCTCCGCCTCCCGGGTTCACGCCATTCTCCTGCCTCAGCCTCCCGAGTAGCTGGGACTACAGGCGCCCGCCACCTCGCCCGGCTAGTTTTTTGTATTTTTTAGTAGAGACGGGGTTTCACCGTGTTAGCCAGGATGGTCTCGATCTCCTGACCTCGTGATCCGCCAGCCTTGGCCTCCCAAAGTACTGGGATTACAGGCTTGAGCCACCGCGCCCGGCCCGGAAACAGTTCTTAAAATGTTTTCTAGGCCAGGGACAGTGGCTCACATCTGTAATCCCAGCACTTTGAGAGGCCAAAGTGCGAGGACTGCTTAAGCCCAGGAGTTTGAGACCAGCCTGAGAAACATAGCAAGACTTCATCGCTATAAAAAATAAAAGCATTAGCTCAGCACTGTGGCACGTGACTGTAGTCCCAGCTATTCGGGAGGCTGAGTTGGGAGGATTATTTGTGCCCAGGAGGTCAAGGCTGCGGTAAGCAGTGATTGTGCCACCGTACTCCAGCCTGGGTGACAGTGAGACCCTGTTTCAAAAACCAAAATAAAATTTAAATGTTTTATTTTTAGTCCCTGTATCAGTCTGTTTTCATGCTGCTGATAAAGACATACCCAAGACCAGGCACTTTACAAAAGAAAGAGGTTTATTGGACTTACAGTTTCACATGGCTGGGGAGGCCTCACAGTCAGGGTGTAAGGCAAGGAGGAGCAAGTCACATCTTACGTGGATGGCAGCAGGCAAAGAGAGAGCTTGTGCGGAGAGACTCCCATTTTTAAAAACATCAGATCTCATGAGACCCATTCACTGTTACGAGAACAGCATGAAAAATACCAACCGCCATGATTCAATCATCTCCCGCCTGGTCTCTCCCACACACATGGGAATTATGAAAGCTACAAGATGAGATTTGGGTGGGGACACAGAGCCGAACCGTATCAGTCCCTGTCTCTGTTCATTCTTTCATTCAACAAACATACACTGAGCACCTACCTTCCAGGTCCTCTGCTGGGTGTTAGGGATACAGGGAAAAAAAAAAAAAAAAAA
>NW_012116043.1:7757164-7762765 GCF_000951035.1 Colobus angolensis palliatus | reverse complement strand
GTGTTAGCCAGGATGGTCTCGATCTCCTGACCTCGTGATCCGCCCGTCTCGGCCTCCCAAAGTGCTGGGATTACAGGCTTGAGCCACCGCGCCCGGCCTAGTCCTTTTTATTCACCATCTCACTCTGTCTGTACACCTCATTTCCAGGTGAGGAAACTTAGGTTCAGACAAGGAATGTGACTTGCCAAGCTTACACTGACATTGGGTAGTAAAGACCCTCCTGGCATTCCTGACTCAACAACTGTGTCCTTAACACAATGAAAAAAGTCTGGGAGATGATGATATAGGCAGCTAACAAGCTGAGTGCAGTGGTACACATCTGTAATCCTAGCTACTTGGGATCAGTTAAGGCCAGGAGTTTGAGTGTGGCCTGGGCAACATAGTGAGACTCTGGAAGTCTGTAAGACATTCTCTTGAAGTTTGTGGGGTTTTTTTTCTTTTTCTTTTTTTTCCCTGACATAGAGTCTCACTCTGTTGCCCAGGCTGGAGTGCAGTGGCATGATCTCAGCTCACTGCAACCTCCGCCTCCTGGGCTCAAGCGATTCTCCTGCCTCAGCCTCCCGAGTAGCTGGGACCACAGGCGCCTGCCACCATGCCTGGCTAATTTTTGTACTTTTGGTAGAGACAAAGTTTCACCATGTTGGCCAGGCTGGTCTTGAACTCCTGACCTCAAGTGATCTGCCCACCTTGGCCTCCCAAAGTGTTGGGATTATAGGCATGAGTCACTGTGCCCAGCCTTCTTTTTCTTTTTTTATTTTTTATATGTTTTTTGAGACAGAGTCTCACTCTGTTGCCCAGGCTGGAGTGCAGTGACAAGATCTTGGCTCACTGCCGCCTCTGCCTCCTGGGCTCAAGTGATCCTCCCACCTCAGCCTCCCAAGTAGTTGGGACTACAGGCATGCGCCACAATGCCCAGCTATTGTTTTTATTTCTTGTAGAGATGGTGGAGGGGGTGGAGTCTCATGATGTTGCCCAGGCTAGTATTGAACTCCTGGGCTCAAGTGATCCACCTGCTTCAGCCTCCTAAAGTGTTGGAATCACAGGCGTGAGCCACAGTGCCCAGCTGAAGTTGCTTTCTATTGTATTCGTTGCAACTCTAGGAGGCTGAAAGTTATCACCATCTCATTCACAGATGAGGAAACCAAGGTGCAGAAGGGAAATGACTTGTCCAAGGCCACCCAGATGGGCAGGCACTTGCTTTTTCTGTTCTCTGCCTAGACCATGACCACCCTGGGGCTGGCTGGCTTTTTCACTGTGACTCATATCCTCTTGGGGGAAGCGAAGACACGCCAAGTCCATTCTTTCTCCTGCAAAGTTGGGGACTCGGCCAGGTTTCTCAGTTCGAGTTGCACCCTGGGGGCCAGGACCAGCAGACACGGTGGGCTGGCTCCCCGCCTCTCTGGATGGCTCTGGTCCTTCTGTGGTCTAACTCCCAGACGCCCAAGATGAGCAAACTTGTTCTTGGGACCAGACCACCCACCTCAGTTTCAGGGCTGGCAGGACTGGCTCCCACCCCTGCCCTGTGTTTGCCTTTTGAACTTTAATTGTGAGCTTATTTTTAAGGGGAAAAATATCCCATAAACTTAAAAATAGGCAGGACTTAATTAACAGTACTCTTTGTTCTTCTGATCCTTATCTGGACAGGAAGACACAACCCTTTTCAGTTTTATGGTCAAGGTGAAATTGCCTCTCAGGGCTCAAACACAGCTGCTTCATCTTCCCCTTTTGAACTCTGGCTCCCTTTGGTTTTTTCTCCCTTGGGGAGAGGGTATTTCCCACTCCTTCGCCTCAGCACTTCATCAAGGTCTTTTCTATTTATCAGATTGTCAGCGGTACATGTTATAATTATTTCTTCATACATAATTAATAGCTTCTGTGCACTGAGGACTTCGACGGGCCAGGCACTTTGAAGGCTCCTAACAGCCCCACATGGCAGGTTTTCTAATTATATCCATTGTACAAGTGAGACAACTGAGGACCAGAGAGAAGAAATGACTTTCCAAGGGCCATACAGCTCTAAGAAGTGGAGCTAGGCTTTAAATCCAGGTCTCTATGCCCCAAACACCCACGACTATGGTTTACTGATCATTTAGCTATGCGCTCAATGGTCCCACAATGCTAATTTTACAAACCACTTCCTGGACGGGCTTGGGGACACGCCTGTAATCCCAGTACCGTGGGACGCTGGGGGGGGGAGGGGCAGATCACTTGAGGTCAGGGGTTCGAGACCAGCCTGGCCAACATGGTGAAACCTTGTCTCTACTGAAAATACAAAAATTAGCCGGGCATGGTGGTGCATACTTGTAGTCACAGCTACTCAGGAGGTTGAGGCAGGAGAATCACTTGAACCCTGGAGGCCGAGGTTGCAGTGAGATGAGATCACGCCACTGCACTCCAGCCTGGGTGACAGAGCGAGACGCCATCTCCAAAAAAAAGAAAAAAAAAAACCTTCAATTTTTTGTTCATTTAAAATATGTCTTATTTTCAACAATCCTATAAGGTGGGCACAATTATTCTCTCCATCCCACAGATGAAGAAACTAAGGATCAGAGAGGTGAATTCATTTACTCAAAGTTACACAGTGATTAATAGCAGAGCTGTGATTTGCACCAAACTATGTTTGCTACATAGCCAGGCTCAAAGGAAAAGAAGTATATTAGATGCCAAAACATTGGATTCTGGCTGTTCATTGTGTGACTTTGGACAAATTACTCAACCCTCTGAGCTTCAGCTTCTCATCTGCAAAAATGGAGACATGACGTATTTTTCCAACGTTTTGAGGTCATTAAGAGCATCAGATAAGTAGGAACCAATGATTATTGAGAAGCTGCTCCATCAGGGCCTGGGTTTATATGCCTTATTTCAGTTTTGGATGAAATTTTAGTGAATTTTGGACCAGGCACCGTGGCTCATGCCTGTAATCTCAGCACTTTGAGAAGCCGAGGTGGGCGGATCACCTGAGGTTCGGAGTTTGTGACCAGCCTGGCCAACATGGTGAAACCCCATCTCTACTAGAAGTACAAAAAAAAGGCTGGGCGTGGTGGCTCAAGCCTGTAATCCCAGCATTTTGGGAGGCCAAGACAGGTGGATCATGAGGTCAGGAGATCAAGACCATCCTGGCTAACACGGTGAAACCTGGTCTCTACTAAAAAATACAAACAAAAATTAGCCGGGCGTGGTGGTGGGCACCTGTAATCCCAGCCACTTGGGAGGCTGAGGCAGGAGAATTGCTTGAGCCAGGAGGAAGGGGTTGCAGTGAGCTGAGGTTGTGTCACTGTGCTCCAGCCTGGGCAACAGAGTGAAACTCTATCTCAAAAAAAAAAAAAAGAAAAGGAAAAAGAAAAGAGATTTATTGTATAAATGAACAAAATCCATGAATATGTAAATAAATAATTTGTTCACTTCTGTATCATGTGTCTCTCCAGGTTGGTCTAGGAGGAACACAAGGGCACAAATCCTGTCTGGCTTGTTCTCTCCTGTGTCTCCTGAAGCCCTTGCACTGTCCAGGTGCATACAACGTACTCAGTAAATCTCATCACATGGATACGAAGCTCAGGGTGCGGTGGGGTAGCGGGATGAGGGCGATGACATTTGTGACCACAGCCCTCAGGTACAGGAAGGGCTCCAGGCCCCCTTCCTGGTGGCTCTCCTGGCCTCAGGTCTCCCTCTGCTCCAATTCCGGCTCTTTCTAAATCATTTCCTTGTGCTTCAGGGGCCTCAAAGTCACAGGCAGAGCCATGAAATGGGCAAAGGTAAAGAATTGGGAACTGGACAGACCTAGATTCTAGTTTTTTGTTTGTTTTTAGAGACAGGGTCTCACTCTGTTGCCCAGGCTGAAGCGCACTGGTGTGATGTTGGCTCAGTGCAGCTCCTGGGCTCAAGGGATCCTCCCACCTCAGCCTTCTGAATAGTTGGAACTATAGGCATGTGCCACCATGCCTGGCTAATTTTTTTGTATTTTTTGTAGAGACAGGGTTTCATCATGTTGCCCAGGCTGGTCTCGAACTCCTAATATCAAGTGATCTGCCTGCCTTGACCTTCCAAAGTTCTGGGATTATAGGCATAAGCCTCAACACCTGGCCTAGATTCTAGTTCTTGGTCATTTACAGTCGCTGAGACTTTGAGCCAATTGCTGAAGCCTCAGTTTCCTTATCTGTTCAAAGAGAGATAATAATCAAAATAACAATAATAATACATCTGCCAAATAAAGTGTTGGTGATCAGATCGGGTAACAGACATGAAAGCCCAATACACATTGAACAGTCTCATACACATGTGTTGTCCCTGTTATTAGTAGCTACAAATTCTTTTTTAAAATTGTATATATTTAAGGTGTACAACATGATGTTTTAGTATAGTAGTTACAGATTCCTGAAACAGCCATTGGGAGCCAAATTCTAGGGTAAAATTGGAGTTTTAGGGAAGGAATGTTAGGTGTCCCCCAACATCTGTTCTTCTCATCCTCCTTAGTGACAACAACTCTCAGTTTCTATGACATTTTGAATCAAGACTATATTTCTCAGCTTCCTGTAGAGCTAGGTGTGGTCTCGTGCCCATGTTCTGGCTAATGGAATATGTCTTAGTCTGTTTTGTGTTGCTATAAGAGAATACTTATGACTGGAAAATAACAATAGAAGTTTATTTGGCTCGTGGTTCTGGAGGCCGGGAAGTCCAAGAGCATGGTGCTGGCATATGGCAAGGGCCTTCACGTCACATCATCCTATGGCAGGAGGCGGAAAGGCAAGAGAGGGTGAGAACTAGTGAGCAGGAGGGGGTCCCCAAACTTGTGTATATGAAAAAGCCACTCTCATGACAACTCACTCACTCCCACTATGATGATATTAATCCAGTCATAAGGGCAGAGCCCTCATGACCTAATCACCTCTTATCAGGCCCTACTTTTCCACATTGTTGCATTGGGGATTAGGTTTCCAACACCCAGACGTTAGGGGACACATTCAAACCACAGCAGGATAGAAGCAGTTGTGTGCAACTTCTGGGAAGCATCCTCTTTAAGGAGATACCCACCTAGTCTCCTTTGCCTTCCTTCCTCCTTGCTGGCTGAAATGTGGTTTTGTTACCTGGAGCTTGAGCAGCCATTAACCATGAGGAAGAAGATGGGGAAGTGTTGAAGATGGGGAAACAACGAATTGAAGGACCCGCAGTCTCTGACAGCTTCTGGAAGCCCCCCTAAAAGCCCTGCAGTGCTCCCTTCAGATTCCTTTATAAGAAAAATAGAAGACACTTCTGTATCATTTAAGCCCTTATTACTTTGAATCTTTCTGGCACTTGGAATCAAACTTAAATAGAATAAAATTACTCTTCATAAGACTTACCAGCTATGTGCCAGGCATTGTATTAAGCCCTTTACAAATATTAACTCATTAATTATCATAATAACTTTATGAACTAGCAACACTGTTTTCTCCATTTTACAGGTAAGTCTTGGATATTTCATAGAAAGAGGAAGGAAACAGTTCTTTTTTTTTTTTGAAATGGAGTCTCGCTCTATCGCCGGGGCTGGAGTGCAGTGGCCGGATCTCAGCTCACTGCAAGCTCCGCCTCCCGGGTTCACGCCATTCTCCTGCCTCAGCCTCCCGA
>NW_012116043.1:7732878-7756924 GCF_000951035.1 Colobus angolensis palliatus | reverse complement strand
TCAACCTCCGCCTCCCGGGTTCAAGTGATTCTCCTGCCTCAGCCTCTTGAGTAGCTGAGATTACAAGCATGCGCCACCATGCCTGGCTGATTTTGTATTTTTAGTAGAGATGGGGTTTCTCCATGTTGGTCAGGCTGGTCTCAAACTCCCAACCTCAGGTGATCCACCCGCCTCGGCCTTCCAAAGTGCTAGGATTACAGGCATGAGCCACCATGCCCAGCTGAGACTTTCATTTCAGAATAACAATCGGTTGAGTGCCTTGGCTTGTGCCAGGCATGAATCTGTCAAAAATAAAATCAGATTAAGTTAAAATTTCAGGAGTTAATTGTGCATACAAAGGAAGAGTTTGTGAATCGGGAGATTACAAGATTGGCAAGAAATCGGAATTGACAGCAGTTGTAGCACAAGAGGAAGCATTTTGATCCTTTTCATGATTGGCTGACATATTTTTTCAAAGACAAATAGAGCTGTTTAAGCTGATTTGTCTATGGCTGATTGGTTTAATTCTGTGGAATCATGCTAATAAGGGAAGAAAACTTATTCTTGTGCTTTATGTTTAGAGTTAGCATTTTGGAAAATCAGGTGCTCAAGTTTTGGTTATGTGGCTACGGTGGTTGTTCTCAGAGTATCTAAACAATTGTTTCAGCTCTTATTTATCAATTCTAATGACTTTATTATACGCATTACCACCTTCTCCTCCTCTTCTTCATGTGGTTGTATTACCTTCTTTAATCCTCACGTCTGCCCTCTGAAATAGAAACTATTCCAGGCCAGGTGCAGTCGCTCACACCTGTAATCCCAGCACTTTGGGAGGCCAAGGCGGGTGGATCACTTAAGGCCAGAAGTTCAAGACCAGGCTGGCCTAATGGAGAAACCCTGTCTCTACTAAAAATACAAAATTTAGCCGTGCATGGTGGTGCATGCCTATAATCCCAGCTATTTGGGAGGCTGAGGCACAAGAATTACTTGAACCCAGGAGGCAGAGGTTGCAGTGAGCCGGGATCATGCCACTGCACTCTAGCCTGGGCAACACAGTGAGACTCTGTCTCAAAAAATAAGTAAAATAAATGATTCCAGTCATGTGCCACATAACATTTCAGTTAATGATGAGCCACATACACGATGGTGGTCCTGTAAGATTATAATATTGGCTATATATAGGTATATATATATGTGTATACATATATGTGGTTTTTTTTTTTTTTTGAGACAGGGTCTCACTCTGTCACCTAGGCTGAAGTGCAGTGGTGTGATTTCAGCTCACTGTAACCTCTGCCACCCGGGTTCAAGCGATTCCCCTGCCTCAGCCTTCTGAGTAGCTGGGATTACAGGTGCACCCCCACCATGCCTGGCTAATTTTTGTATTTTTAGTAGAGACAGGGTTTTTCCACGTTGGTCAGGCTGGTCTCGAACTCCTGGCCTCAAGTGATCCACCCACCTCAGCCTCCCAAAGTGCTGGGATTACAGGCATGGGCCACTGGCCTGGCCAATACTGTTTCTACTGTATCTTTGTTTAGACACACAAATACTTACCATTGTGTTCAACTGTCTACAGTATCCAGTAAGGTAACATGCTGTATAGGTTTGTAGTGTAGGAGCTATGGGCTAGACCATATAGCCTAGGTGTATAGGAGGTTATCCCCACCCAGGTTTGTGTAAGTACATTCTGTGATCTTTGTACAATGACAAAATTGCCTAATGATGCATTTTTCAGAACGCATCCCTGTCATCAAGTGATGCATGACTGTATCTCTACTTCACAACTGAGGAAACTGAAACTCAGAGAAGTCCATCACTTGCCCAAGGCCACACAGTGGGTAAATGAGACTGGGCATGGGATGCAGGCAGCCTGTCTCAGATCCCATGCTCAGATCCCGTGTGCTGTCTCCAGGGTCTCGGAATTTATGTTTTACAGAAAGGACAGCCTAATTCATGAGCAGCTGGATCTCAGAAAGACAGCCAGGCTCCTTGGTACAAAAATGGGCCCAACCATGAATGGCATCCGAAAGGCCCAATAACAGGAGCTAGCCGGGTATCTTCTTCACCCTCTGGGGTGACCAAAGACACGACAGACCGAGAGAAGGCCTTTAGAGGCCTCCCGCAAAATTTAATCCATTTTTGTGATTGTTTCTCCTGGACTAGACTGCCTTGAGGACGAAATAAACATGAGCTCCTGGTGGCAATGCAATCCGTGAGTGGTACATGGGCTCTGCAGGCTAACTGCCTGGGAGGGAGGAAGCCCCATCACCAATACTTGTGTTTCTGTTCCCCATTTGCACCACACCCCTCCTTTGAGGGTAACTGAAGCCTCTGAGTTGTCAAGATCCTAAGAAGATGACAGTTTGAGAGAGAGAAGAGTAGAATTAAAAACCCCAAGAGGCCAGGTGTGGTGGCTCACCCCTGTAATCCCAGCACTTTGGGGGGCTGAGGCCGGCTGATCACGAGGTCAGGAGATGGCGATCATCCTGGCCAACATGGTGAAATCCGGTCTCTAATAAAAACTTGAAAACTAGTTAGGCGTGGGGGCACGCGCCTGTAGTCCCAGCTACTCAGGAGGCTGAGGCAGCAGAATCGCCTGAACCCAGGAGGCGGAGATTGCACCACTGCACTCCAACCTGTCGACAGAGCGAGACTGTCTCCAAAAAAGAAGAAGAAGAAAAAAAAAAGAAACACCTTTGACAGGAAACATGTCTATGGGAGGAAGTAAGGCCAGATACTTGCAAAATAGGGGGGAAAGTGAGACCGGGAGGGAACACTTCCAAAAGTTACCCCCGAGGGGTCTGAATTTGGGGCCAGGGGAAGGAATTTGGGTGCATTCAGATCCACCACTGATAGTCTGTATTTTGGCACCCTGTTTTGTTCCTGTATAGCACTTATCACTGTTCTAACTAAACAATTTCATTACGGGTTGTGCAAAGTCTGATTCTCATGCGGGACCCCAGGTGTGTTTTTTGTTTATGTAGTTGCACAAAGCTCGTTGCCTAAGTAGCAGGTAGGATTATCAGATAAAATATAAGAAGTCCAGTTAAGTTTGAATTTTAATAAACAGTGCATTTATTTTAGTATAAGTGGGTCCCATTTGCTTATCTGAAATTCAAATATAACTGGGCTTCTCATACTTTATCTGCTAAATCTGACACCCTAGTAGTAAGGACTTGATACATTTTTTTCCTTTTAGGAAGAATTTCTAAATCGACCAGTATTTATGGTTTTTTTTTTTTTTTTTTTCGGGGAATTTATTTAGAACACAAATCAGGTGATTTCTAAAATGTACTCATTTCCTACAATAAACATTTTTTTTTTTTTTTTTTGCCTTGACCCTGCCCTACACTTGCGGTGCGACCCTTTGACAACATTCAGTCTCTTTCTGGGCCTCAGTTTCCCCATCGGAAAAATGGGAATTTGAACAGCGACCGAAGCGCAGGGATCGCCAGTGTGGCAGAGAGCTCCGGCTGAACTGCGAAGCTGCAGGGAGGGAGCCCGGGCCGTGTCTGTGCGGGACGGTCCGGGCCTCCAGTCTGCGCACCGCCGGCAGCCACTCCCACCAGCGCCTAGGGCGCCCCTGTCCCGCCCCTACGCCAGGGAGGCCGGCCAGAGGTTGTCGCCATGGAGACGCGAGCAGCCTGGCGCCCCCACGCTCACAAAGCCACGCGTTTCCGCTGCGTTGGAGCCTTCTCATTGGACGGCCGTCTGGACGCTACCACCCGCCCCGAGCCCGCTAAGGGGAGGGGGCGGGGCCTTATCCTCGTGGGACTTGTTCCCTGGAGAACTGTGTCCGCCGCCTCTCTGGGAAAGCATGGGTCGTCTCCCTCACGCGGGGAAAAGGACTGAGTCTCTTAGGTCTGGAGAGTGTCCATTGCTTCTCCTACTAGAATTTATGCTCACGCTTCTCCCTGAGAAAAGAGGGGGCGGGAAAGTCGGTCACGCCCCCTCCAGAGCCTATTTGGTCTCAAGAGCGGGAGCACCGGAAGTGTTGGCGACGTGTCAGTGCGCCCTACCCTAAACCTTCCTCCCCAGGCCACCTTTCCCATTCAGCTGTGGGATTCCGGGGCCGCCTGGGCGCTGCACCCGCCACTTCCGCATCGATCCGCCGCTTCAACCGAACTCACTCCCTCTGCGCGCGCTCCATCTCGTGCCCGACTGCTGGGCCGGCGCCTGGGAGAAGCCACGCCCTTTCCCGCGCCTGACAGGCAATGAGCGGGCGCTTCCCGGCGGGGTGGTGGGTAATTAATGAGGGCCGGACGCTGATTGGCTGCAGGGTCGTGGCCGGGGGCGGGCGGCGGGGGTAGGTTGTCCCTGAGGTGGGAGGCGGTACCCGTGGCTGAAAAGAAGGAGGCCTGAGAGCGACATGTCCCCGGCGACTCAGGCGGAGCGGTTCGTGGCGCTGTTTTTCTGAGTCCGGGGTGGCCTGGCAGCCGGCCGAGAACGAGGGTCGGCGGGGGCTGCCCCCGTGGTGGTGGCCGCCATGCTGGGAGCCTGGACGGTTGAGGGAACCGCTGTGGCGCTCTTGCGACTGCTGCTGTTGCTGCTGCCGGCGATCCAGGGACCGGGGCTCGGCGTGGCTGGCGCGGCGGGGGCCGGGCTGCCCGAGAGCGTCATTTGGGCGGTCAACGCGGGCGGAGAGGCGCATGTGGACGTGCACGGGATCCACTTCCGCAAGGACCCTTTGGAAGGCCGGGTGGGCCGAGGTGAGAGTCCCCCTGCCGAGCCGCGGGATCCGGGGCCTGCTGTGCTGGGCGCAGCCGGCCGGGGGCTACGGGCCCCGAGCCCCTTTCGACCCTGGGGCCGCGTCTCTGGAGCGAAGTTTCTCTCTGCAGCTTTCTCGGGGCCCTGCTCTGAGCTCAGGGCCTGGCACTGGCTCCAGGGTACCTAGAGTCATACAGGCAGAGAGTTGGCGAGAAGTTAGTTATATTTGGATTTCTCATCCTGCATTTTCTCAACCCCTCACTCCCATCCAAGCTGGGAGAGAAATGACGAAGGCTGCCTTTTGCCACCTCCAGGCCTCGCGGGTTGTAGGTCATGGGTGCCCCTGCCTCTCCTGTCGAGACAGTTCTTGGGAGATTCTTGTCGACCCAGGAATCGGCCGCTTTCCTTGCCCCTTCTGCAGGAGCGGGGCTTGATTCTTAGCCAGAATAGGAAGGAATCTTCGAAGAGGATGGGCCAGGAAAGTTTGATTGTAGCCTGCTCCCCCGCCCTCTTTTCGAGCGAAGAATATGTGTGCTTAAAAGTAGAATCTGCAGGCCGCCCCCAGAGGGTGGTTCTATCGAAGCCATCCTGCACGTGAGGCTGGTGGCTGTGGGTGAACTGGGTCAACCAGTGTAAGAACCCGAATGGTCTCTCAGAGAATGCTTACAACCTCCCCTAGGTGAGCCTGAGAGTTCTAATTCCAGCTTAGGGGGAAAATGATTGTGATTTGTTAGGCAACAGTAGTTTTTAACACAGCCGTTCCCTTCCCAAAGTTAGTGTGTGTCAGAATTGCCAGGGCAGCTGCTTAAAAATGCAGATTCCTAGTCCCCACTCGAAATCGATTATAGTAGATTGAGCTTTTTTGCTGGGACCCAGGTTTCTGCACCAGGGGCTTCTGATGTAGGTTGCCCCAAGACCACTGTTTTGGAAGATCTACTTTATAATCTTTGTTTCTTCTGTTGGAGGCATTGGAAAACAGGTTTCAGAAGGAAGTTCTTTGCTTCGTGTGTTGGAAGGAGATCGACGCTGTATGCTGGGTTCAGAGGCAGCCAGATTGGCAGTATGCCACCTGCAGACAACCAGGAGACAGACTCACTCTTCACTTTCTCTCCCTCTTTTTCTGCGATGCCCAGATTTGGCTCTTGCTTTTACTAAAGGAGTTAGTTCTTCCCAAGTCGATGGCAGTGTCCTGGAGTTTGTTATACTAAGGAGTTTATTGCCTTTCACACATGTGAGGGTCTTGGGACACAGGGCTGTTTTCTGAAGTTCTATGTTTGTCTTGGAATTTGTTGAGCCCTGGCATGTAGATCACAGTAGCCTAGGTTCAGCTGACTCAGGGCTCCAGTCTTTAGCAGCAGTAACAGCAGCCAAAGCCAGACTTCATAGCAGGAGGTTATTATTACTATCTCTATCCTGGACCCTTCCTCTTTCTTCACGAGTGTGGGCAGGGAGGAAGGAGCCCTTGAGGAAACTAGACTGTTTGTGGACTTTGTCTCTTGAGATAGCTGTGGTGAGGGCACTGAGCGGATGGTTTCTTTTCACTTAGCAGATACCAGGCCTTACATTGGTTACATCGTCCTATTTGTTTTGTTGTGCAGAGGATAAAGCTGAGTAAGACCACACAGGTTTAGTTCCCAGAAGCTGACCTTACTCAGAAATTCTGGTTTTAATTTGCTGATGCAGGTGGTGTGTGTGTGTGTGTTTCTTTGGCCTGGTCAGCAGTCAGCCAAGGTCTCTGTCCTTGGGTTATTGGCTCATGGTTGCAGTTCCTTGGGAGGAGTTTATTGTAGCAGGTAAAATTACATGAGACCTACCAAAGCTCGTATGTACTGGAGTCCTATTTTGGACACTGGCCCTTGGGGCATTGTATAAATGAAGGTTCCCTGCTATGGTTCCCCTCTCCATTCTACCAATCTGGGTAAGAATTGGAGCAGTATTAAGGCATGGATGGGGAATGGGAGGTGGTGTTTGTCAGCTGCAGTTTGGACCAGCTTGTTGCAACATTGCACTTACCAGGTTCCTGAGAAAGGCATTTTGCTGGCTTTAGATCAGGGCTGAGATGTGCGTAAGCTTGCACTCTCAGGAGGCAGCTCTCTCTATACTAAGGAGTTAGTCGCACCAAGGAAAGTCCAGCTGTTCATGCTGCCTTTCTTCTGGGCCTGCTTGGATAAGGGTGTGCCAGGTATTTAGAGACCCTTGCCTCGTGCAGCTATTTACACTGATTGCAATAGGAACTGTATGCCTTATTTCTTTTCCCACCTGCCTGTGATATTGTTACCAGCATGCTGAGAAAAGTTGATTTTATGTTGAATGAATTCAGGTATTTGTTACCAAGTTAGTCCAGATAAGGGTTTGGCTTTCTTTTGAACTTGCTGTTTCTGTATAGTTTCTTTGTAGTTCAACATTCTTGTAATTATGTGTGGCCCAGGGCACGTAGTGGCTTATGCTTTCAAAAGCAGTTCAAAATATTTATTGAATTTCATTTTTGCCTTGAGGATAACTAGTGCTTACAGCCTGGGAAAGGCTTTTTCAGCCTGTGTGCTTCCATAGATGGGAGCACCACTACAGAAAGTGGTGGTTTAGAAGCGTTCACATTGGGGTTTTGGTATCAGGCACATTCCAGGGGTTTTATTTATTTACTTAAAATTTTTTATTTTGCTTTTTATTGTAGACACAGGGGTCTCTCTATGCTGCCCAGGCTGGTCTTGAACTCCTGTCCTCAAATGATCTTTCCACCTTGGCCTCCCAAAGTGCTGGGATTACAGGCGTGACCCATTGCGCCTGACCATGTTCCAGATTTGTAACTTGGTCATTCTGAGTTCCTCTTCACTCTGACTAGGAAAAGACCTAGTTATTTGACCTGAGGGCATAGAATTTTGCTTGAATTTAGGGAAGGCTATTTCCTCTTCACAGAAAGATACCTGCTAAAGTTGCTCAGCCTTGAGAAACTTGCTTTGCATCTCTGAGCCTTGTTTTCCTTCTCAAAAAAAAAAAAAAAAAAAAACCTCTCATGCTTTAGAAATCTCTGATAAGGCTGTAAACGCTCCTGTCCAGAGTAGGTTAAAGTGTCTGTCACTTTTTTTTTCCTTGATGACCTTTTACATGGAATTAAAAATAGGGCAGAACATGGCTCCAGAGGGGGAAAAAGCTGGCTGGGTACCAGAGCCTATCAGGTTGCTAATGCTGTAACCGTAAGGAAGACCCTTTCCTGGGCTGCCTTCCTTTCAGCCAGGGAAGGATTTGGCTTTGGGGAGATAAGAGCTTGAAAGATGGGATGAGAGAGGAGTCACTGCTGCCTCTGATTTGCTCAAAGCCATGGGATTTGTTTAGAATTCTCTACCTCTACTGTCACCTAACAGGCAGGCTTCATCTGCAGGCCCTCCAAGTAGTAGAAGTTCACAGGGAGAAAATTCAGGTCCCTGAATCCCTGGGTTCCCTGTCTCAGCCCATTCAGAACAATTCTTTAGGTACTGGCCTCACTTGAGAAAGAAGTGATCCAGAAGAACAGTCTAGTGAGCAGGAGATCTGAGGCAGGGGGGTAGGGAGTGACGCTAGAGCACCAAGGGGAGCTCTACAGCTGTGTTATGGAGGACAGGCTTCTGCTCATTCTGGCTTTCCCGCTCTTGTGGTTCCCAGTTGCAGTTTTCCAGTTAGTTTTATTACTTCCTTTTCTTTTGATCCATTCCCTAAACTCCCTTAAGTGGAGGCATTTATTTAGTGCTTATCACGTGCATATTCTTGCCTGGCTAGCATACCCTTGTTTCTGTGTCTCTCTCTGTGTGAGGCATTGTATTGAGCTCTTTATACGGATTGTTTTATCCTTACCACAATGCTGTGGGATAGGTGGTGTCCCCATTTTATAGGTGAGAAAACAGACCTAGAGAAAACAACTTGTTCAGCGACACTTTGTGTCTGTCTTTTCCTGAACCCTGTGCTGAATTTTCCAAGGAGTCTAGTTACTACATTGTCTAAAACTAAGAAAGAGCAGACATAATGTAGGCCGTTCGGCCCCCTTCCTTTTTGGTTAACTGAGTTATATTATGCCAATTGCAGCAGTATTCTGACTGTCTACTTCATTGTATTTTAGAGAAATCTGTTTCGCTGTGAATGCATAAAGGCTAAGGAGGGAAGAAAAATCCTTATTTGCTGCTGCATCTCTTGGGACTCGGGCAAATTCAACTTTGCATGTGGCAGATCTCTTGGGAAAGCCACTTGGGCTTTAAAGGGAAATATTTTAAAGGTAATTCCAAGGTTGTTAAGTAATTTTTATTCACATGGTTGAGTTTTCTTCGCTGTGGGACTGAGACTGCCACAGATTACATTACTGTCAGTTTCTCACTTTTTCCACTTGGCAAGAGAAAAAAAAAGATTCGGCCTGGCGTGGTGGCTCATGCCTGTAATCCTAGCACTTTGGGAGACTGACGCGGGTGGATCACCTGAGGTCAGGAGTTCAAGACCAGCTTAGCTAACATAGCGAAACCCCATTTCTATTAAAAATACAAAAAATTAGCCAGGCGTGGTGGTGTGCACCTGTAATTCTAGCTACTCGGGAGGCTGAGGCAGGAGAATCCCTTCAAACTGGGAGGTGGAGTTGCAGTGAGCCGAGATTGTGCCATTGCACTCCAGCTTGGACAACAAGAGCAAAACTCTGTCTCAAAAAAAAAAAACAAACAAAAAAACTCTCCGCACATGCATACAATTTTCTGTGTATCTATAAATCAAATGTAGTTAATGTTCCAGATGTGTGAGGATCACGGTCCTCATGGAAGAAGGAAATTCTTAGAGCTCAGTTGGAAGAGAAATAGCAGTCTTTCAGTCTTCATAGGTTTGTATCCCAGGGCAGTGGTTTTTCGAGGTTGGAAAGGAGGGGGAACATGTTAGCAGTACATCCTTTGTATGCATTGCTCAGTTACTCTTCTTTGATTTCTTGAGGAGAAATAGGAAGAAAAAAGTCTGAAGACAAAAGTGCAATGAGTTTCCTGTTCCATTGTCTCATCGGTCCATCTGATCTCGTGGCTAATGTCACTTACAGGAACCGTTAACAGTTATGTTTATTTTTTTGAGGTCTTGACCTCAGCCACTGGGTCTTTTTGTTAATCTTTTACCTTTTGCCGTGTCCTCTCCCTTGTTGGTGATTCAGAAGATAAAGCTCTGGGGATGACAGCCCCTGGCCGTCTCCCGAAGGATCGAGTTGCCAGATGTCTTCATGGTCATAGGCAGTCTTGAAATCTTAATTTCATGCGGGAGGAGAGACTACATGACTGCTACATCTGTAGCTGGGAAAGTATATTTATGGAGCACTGGAAAGCCTTGCTGTGTTTATAGGATAAAGGAGTCAGGCTACTCTTGGAGGAAGCAGAACTATTTATCTCTGAGACTGAAATGTGATATCTTATATTTGCACAAAAAAGATTTGGCCTGGCGCGGTGGCTCATGCGTGTAATCCTAGTGCTTTGGGAGGCTGATGAGGGTGGATCACCTGAGGTCAGGAGTTTAGTTTGTTGTGCGAGAGGAAGAAGAAAACATACATACAACTGTCTTATACCAAGGTTGGGAGAGGGCCAGGGGCAAGAGAGGTTTTCTACTCTTCTGATACTGACCCGAGGTAAGTAACTTTTTACTTTTACCCTCTCTCTTTCCTTGTCAGTTTGTGAAATGTGAAAGGTGACTCCCCTAGGACTTGGACATCTTAGGCCGATTGTCTTTCCCTGCAGGATGCTCTGGTCTTGTGGACAGAATGGCATGACTTCACTGCTTTGCAGGCACCTCGTTCATTGTCATTTGTTCATTCAGCAAACTGTATGAGTGGTGACTGTGCCAGGTCCCGTGCTAGGCACTGGAGGTGCAGTAGTAACTTTTTTCTCTACTGTTGGTTTATCTAAGTGAATGTTCAAGTGAGTAGGTGAGGTAGAGTTTTGTGAGTCTGTGGGAAGTAAGGAAATTAGCATCACACCTTTCTTTTGTATGCCTGTTTTTACCAGCTTTGGAACTTTTTAAATGAAAATTGTAAAAAAAAATGCAACAACTAAAGCTGGAATTTTATTAGTAAGGACAATAAAGAATGACTTTTGAAGCAGATATCCTGTTTGTTTTAGACTCTGGGCTTTTCTGAATGAGAGAAAACATTCTTTGAACTTGATCATCTTGTATGGAGTTCCTGGCCATCCCCCTTGTTTTAGGAGGTTTCTCTGAAGCCCTCCCTCTTGGAGAACCAGGCAGCTGCAACACAGCACTTTCTTCTGATAATGAGTTAGACTTGTTCTCCATAGAGTCAGGGGGAAAAAGTCATTTTATTGTGCTTTTAGAAAGTTCTGCTCTGAGATTTATAGGGGCCATTGGCCTGCTTAGTGTTTAGTTTCTTTCATTTTACTCTTCCATAGTAATGGCTGTACGATTCCTGCCTTTGTTGGAGCTCTGTTTGGAGCCAGGTGCAGAGTGGGTGGCCCCTTATATGGAGAGGGTTATTAGCATTGCCCTGGAAATGCCTCTGGCTGTTCTGAGGTCTTTGCTCTTCCTTTGTGTCTTGCCTCTGATGTGCTTTCTCTTTGTCTTTTGTCCTCAGCCTCAGACTATGGCATGAAACTGCCAATCCTGCGTTCCAACCCTGAGGACCAGATCTTGTATCAAACTGAGCGGTACAATGAGGAGACCTTTGGCTACGAAGTGCCCATCAAAGAGGAGGGGGACTACGTGCTGGTCTTGAAATTTGCCGAGGTCTACTTTGCACAGTCCCAGCAAAAGGTGAGGCCTAGTCAGGCTGCTGCTTGACCAGTGGGACATTGCTGCTCTTGGACAATCCACTATTGTGGGGATAGAGAGTGTGAGAGCCTCTCCAGAAAGGAAGAACAGATGAGCTCTAGAGAAGAAGCACGTTCCATAGTCCACAAGGCTGCACTTGCCTTGGGGGTTAGTGACAGAAAGCAAAGCCAGAAGCCTTGTTTTGGCAACTAACGGATCCTGTTAAGGCCCTCCTGGCTACTTCCCTCCATGGTTTGCCACACTTTCTTACTTTTAGCCTTACTTTTCCTCTGTCTCTTCCTGTGAATTTCCTTCTTCCTATGCTAAGCTTTTTGTTTGTATTCTTTGTTCCTTAAAGCCAGTATAAGACCTCCTGGGCAGCGAAGGAATATGGCTTTGATTTGACCCGGGTTAAGGATGCTAGCCACCCTGGATATCCAGACCCATCATTTCTTAAATTATTTTTGAACTTGAAGCCCAAAAGGGTGCATGATGCCCAACTGCTTGAAAGGATGTAAAGCTGATGGTTTTGACATTGTTTCCTTTTCTTATCCTGGAAGGTATTTGATGTACGATTGAATGGCCACGTCGTGGTGAAGGACTTGGATATCTTTGATCGTGTTGGGCATAGCACAGCTCACGATGAAATTATACCTATGAGCATCAGAAAGGGGAAGCTGAGTGTCCAGGGGGAGGTGTCCACCTTCACAGGGAAACTCTACATTGAGTTTGTCAAGGTAATTCCCCTATTCTGCCCATTGCTGAAGAGAGTGGGTACACGGGAAGTTGTTTGCTGCTCTGTGGGGTTGACTACTGTTTCCCTTTTCCTAGGGGTACTATGACAATCCCAAAGTCTGTGCACTGTACATCATGGCTGGGACGGTGGATGGTAAGTTGTGTTTTGACCTGATTTTTTGACTTGGGTGGAAGGATATGGTTGAGGAAACCCTGGGGAAGTAATTGAGCTGATCACTATTTTGGAAACGCTTAAAGCTAAATTGTAGGGAATTCAGAGTCCGTTGCATGAGGATGAAGTATAACGTGGTGCTAGCCACAGGCTTTGGAGTCAGGGCTACATATATCTTGTTGCTGCCATTTAATCAGATGTTTGTCGTGGATGGATGTTTCTAATTTCCCTATAAATTGGGATTAATAATGGTACCTATTGGTGTACCCTGACCTTTGCAGTCATTTGGGATCATCTAAAACTTGTCCTTATTTTGTTTGTTTGACATCTCTTTCCTAGGGGAAAAAAAGGTAAAAGAAGGAGTCCTGTAGGGTTTTGGTATGCTCGGAAAGATTCCAGCATTGCTGGACTGCACTGGGACAAAACTTCCTTTATTTATGTCTCCTTATCCTTGGGATCAAGTCTTAAAGTGTATCTCTTTCTCAGGGTTTAGATTCTCCTGGCTGCCAGCATCTCAGGCTGATTTTTGCAGAGAAAGCTGCATCTTTGCGACATTTCTCCCCCATTCCACCTCTGTACCTTTTCCCAACTTATCTTGAATGCACTGAGGATTTCATCCTGTTGTCTTGATGTCCTCCAAATGGTGATATTATGACATCTAGGAGGATGGATGTCTTACCACCAAACAGATCTGTGTTCAAGTCCCTGAGGAGGAGGCAGGACAGAGGGACAGTGTGTGCTGGGAACCCTGAAAACTCTGGGTCACCTTTTCTTCAGTTGTGGTGTGAATCAAAAGGGAATGTGGGCTTGTGGGAGGAGGCGGGATTTGGAGAGGTTAAAGTTTAGGCATCGGGTCATTGTCCCTGTCCAGTCTGGTCATCTTGGGGCTCTGTCAAAGTAGAGCAGAAGGTGAGACAGTGAGCCTCCCTATGAGCAGGGCTTTTTCTACTTCCTAGTTAAATCTCAGGCTTTTACAGGACTCTACTGTTCTGTAGACCAGAGGCTATTTCTGCTACTTCTGGTCTTTTCTCTGGACCTGGGCTCAATCACAGGAATCTCTTTATTGTGGCTTATTTGCTGCTTTTAAGGGTCTGTCTTACTTACATGCTATGGATCTTAACAGTGTTTTCTTCCTTGTGTTAGATGTACCAAAGCTTCAGCCTCATCCAGGATTGGAGAAGAAAGAAGAGGAAGAAGAAGAAGAAGAATATGATGAAGGGTCTAATCTCAAAAAACAGACCAATAAGAACCGGGTGCAGTCAGGCCCCCGCACACCCAACCCCTATGCCTCGGACAACAGCAGCCTCATGTTTCCCATCCTGGTGGCCTTCGGAGTCTTCATTCCAACCCTCTTCTGCCTCTGCCGGTTGTGAGAACAAATGACCATCCTGAACAGGGTGGAGGGGTGTGGGAAAGAAACCAGCCATATTGGTTTTGGTTTCTATATTTTTCACAATGATTAATGAAAAAAAAAACAAAGACAAAAAAAAAACACCAATTAAAGGAGACAAAAAGAGGCAGAGCGAGTAGAGAGCAGCCCTCATTCACCACCTGGTCCCAGACCTGCTTAGGTCCTCGTCCTCTCTTTGTGGCTGGCCCCCAGCCGTCTCTTTCCTCTTGAGGATATTTAGGATAAACTGGATCCTTCCTGCTTAAGGATCCTCATTTGTACACCTAGTGGAAAGGACTCTGAACTCAGAGGAGTCACTGTTCCTTTTTTTAGGTTAGAAATTAACAGCAGGGAAATGCCATCTTACTACCTGAGACGACCAGCACTGGGAGTTAGGTATGTTCTGAAGTTATGTCTAGATAAGACTTCAGATGTCCTGGGATTGAAAGAACGTGTGTGAAGGGGTGGAAAAGTAGGGAGATTAAAAAAAAAAAGAAAGAAAATGCTTCCTTATCTGGAAGCCTTTCTGGATTAATCCAGTGATGGTCCCACCTTTAGTGTTGAGCTTTGTCATTGCTTGTCTCCCTGGCATGTGCTAGTTATAGACTGTCCGGCATCTAAGACGATTAGGTTATGTTGGGTCCTCAGATCACCTCTGACTTGTTACCACAACAAATCATTTTGATTTCAGTGCCTGTTGGGGACTTGATTTCTTCTCAGTTTGTTTGTTTGTTTCCTTAATCTGGCTCATTTGAAATTTCTTCTCCCTCTCAATCATCCCACTAAGTTATAGCCAAGAAGGGAAGGAGACACAGGGATTTGGGGTTCTCTGCTTGAATGTCTTCTCCTTTACCACCTTACCTTGTTGGTACCTCCCTCCCTGGATCTCTGAGCCAGCAGCCAGGAGGACCTGACCCAGCAGTTCTTTACTGGCCCCTTTGCAGGGTCTTGCTGCCAGGGGGCAGGGATGCTTTCCAGCCTGCAGCAACAGAACACTTGACCTTAAAAGTCTCTTCTGGTCTTTGGATTAGAAAAGGCTTATGTTAGCATAGCTTAAGAGCAACCTCAGAGACTTGAGCCCTACTAAGTGACTGACCACTGTTCAGAGTGTCTGGTATCTGATGTTCATTTATTCCCATGTTCTTGTGTGTCACAGTTCAGCCAGTTTTGGTTTATGCCTAGAGCTACTTCAAGGAACTAGACTAATTAGCTATATAGGCCCAGTGACGCTTCTTATTGGTCTTAATAGTATGCCCCTCCCTCCCCTGTCCTTTCATTTCCCTGTCCAAGTAGCAGTCAGGTTCTTGGTGTGATGGGACTGAAAGAATTCCAGTCAGCCAGAGCCTTGGCAGCTCTGAAGCTAACCTTAGCATCTAAGTGTCGGTCTTGAATTCCCTGAAAACATTTCTATAGGAAATGAAGCTTCCCTGGTCCCCTCCTTTCTGGTCACCGTCGTCCATTTCCCAGTTAGGGCAACAATGAAGGAGGACCCAGTCAAGCTAAAAGGAATTTTGTGGATGGGAGACAGCAGGATTAGCTTCAGCTTGGGCTGGAGCAGTCAATATAGGATCTCAGGCCAGGCCCATTTTTCTAGAATGTGTTTAATTTTGAGTTTGCTTTATTAGATATATTTTTAAGAGCTCTATATATTTGAACTGCTCCTTATGTGACAAAATAGGTAGCTCTTCGGCTCATGTCCTGGGTTTTGGCTCTTTAATGATTACTCCAGGCCAGCATTTAGTCATTTGAGAATTGTAGCCTGTTGTTTTTGCTGTGACTTGGGTCTCAGTGCTAGAGTATTGAGTCAGGCAGCTGGAGGGTTGTGGCCTGAGGCTGCAGTCAGAGGTACACTTCCCGTAGTGCTTCACACAGCTCCCCTGCTTCTAAAGGATAAGGTATTGTAGCCTTGGTCTTGGGGACCACCTGCCTGCGGCAGTGGACATCCTAACTAAATAGTTTTCTGGCAGTAGCTTTGGTTCCTGTCCCGTCGAAATTCCCCAAAGCCCTGGGCCACTGTCATTGGATTAGTCAAGATGAAGGAGGAGGACTGGCTGCCTCCATTTTGCCTTGTTTGTTAGTTTGCCTGGGTCTGTCTTAGGAAGGAGGGGGTCCCGCCTTCCACCTCAACACATCCCTTCAGTGACTCAGAGTCTCAGAAGGAAGCCCTGACTCCTGGGGCCATTTCCTAATGGTACTGTAAGCCAAGCAGCCTTGCTCCTGCCTCTGTTTCCAAGCCCACCCTTTTCCCCTGAGCTCAGGGTTAGGGATGGGCGCTTTCCTCTCTGGTTGTGTCCAAAAGGAAGGAACATCTTTCTATGGCTAACAAAAACTAAAGGGGAAGTGAGGAAACAGGAAGAAGTATGGTGGGGGCTGGGGTAGACTCCCCTGGAGCCAAGCCTATCCAGTTAACAAGAGCTGCCTGGGGCTGGCCACAGCTGGCTCATGATGCTGAACTTGAAAGTGTTTTTGTTTTTGTTTTTGTTTTTGTTTTGTGGCTCCTCCAAGATACAGGTACATGAAGTTTAGGTTAAAGGGGTGGGATTATTTTTATTTTTGTACTGTATGTGTCAAGAATTACTCTGTTCACCTTTTGCTTTTTGCACTGTTTGTTCCCCTATCTGCATTTTGAGCTTAGTGCTAGGACTGAGAGGCTGCACCATAGGGAATGCATGGGAGGTGGTGCGGGGTACCAGTGAGGGGTGGGTGGAGGAGAGGCCCGGGCTCCTCTACTGGATCTACGCTCTGTCCTAGGTTTTTAGACCCCACTGAGCCCAGCTGGCTGAAAACTAGGACAGTCAGGGTGAAACTTCTTTTGCCAGAAGTGTGGCCTGAGTTGAATTTCTGGGAGGATGATGCAGATGTCTGCTGCAGAGATTGGCTGAGAGTTCTGCAGTCTAGCTTTGAGGCCAGTTGGTCTCTAATCAGACTTTTTTGGGTCTCACTCATGCTTACTGAAACATCGTGCCAAGAAACTCTGTGGGATTTGTGTCCCTTAAACCAGATTCATTTTTCTGAAAAATCTCCATTGTTGAGGAGAGGCTGTTCAGTGGACACCCTGAGTTCTTATCACTGGGAAGATAGTTTTCTTCAGGTGTCAATGGCGTTAGACTCCCAGGAAGACTAGCCCTGCCTACAGGGCCACCTGTTGGTTTGAAAGTGTGTTCGTGTTCTCTTGCTGTCACTGCCTAAGAGCTACTGGGATCACGTTAGCGGACACTTAGGCTTTGATGAGAGGGCAAAGTTTGAGTTAGGTTTACCTCCCCCGTTCTGTGCCTGGGAACTGTTTGGTCCAGCTTTAAACTGTGGTTTTGACTTATCTCTTGGGAGAAGCTTCTGTTTTAAGGAATTTCTCTTCCTTCTTATCCTGCCTCTAGCCTCTCCTGGAAAGGCCTGGCTATGGTTTCTAAAATCTCAGCTGAGAACTTCAGAAAACAGCAGCAGTATTTTCCTTTCCCTCGTGCTAACATCCCTTTCCCTAGAAATTGGCTCACCTTGGGAAACCCAGGGAAAGAATGAGCAGGTTCTCTGCCCTCCCTGGGGGTCGGGGGAGGACCTACCCCGGTCAGCACAGTGCCTTTTCCTCTCCTGCTCTGAGCCAGGGTGGGGCATTCCCTCTAGATTCAGGTCTGGGCAGGGGTCCTATAGTCCCTGCCATGGGGCTGCTTCCCTGTCCCTTCCCTCCCCTTTACTGGCCTACTCTGGCATAATTCAAGTGTCTTCTTGCCTTGAGGATCCTTAATGGCATCAAATGGCAACATGGAATATTGTCCTCCATGCCTCTCCAAAATGACCTAGGAGAGTAGGTGAGCTTTCCAAAGTGAGAGACGAATCTTTCTTTCTTTTTTTTTTTCCCAAGGGCAGGATGGGTATGCTTTGGGCCTTCTTCTGTGGCCCCGGAGGAAGGAGAGACTGAGGCAAGGCAAAGTGATAGTACACTGAAGCAGAACAAGAAACACCCAGGAACCGTTCAGAAATCTCAGAAGAAATCTGCTTCTCTTCGATGGAAAGATATAATTAACGATCAAAGAACTCTAAGAAAATTGCAAAAAAGCCTTAATGTTCAAGATTTAGAAAGATCAGAGCAATTTTTCTCTTTCAGTCCAAGCTATGACTCTCTGTATTTAAACCTCTCCTGGGGCAAGAGGGCTAGATTTCCTCATTTTCTTATGAGACTAGATTGGTACCAACAGATCCGCTGCCTAGTGAGGGCGGGTTTCTTCTTTGCATCTGTGTGGCTTGCTTCCAGTCTGGCCTGTCCTTTCCAGCTGCCTTCTGTCTAGCTTACTATGGGGGGCCAGATCATCTTGATAAGAGCAGATGATTTGGGGACTAGCTAGGTTGGCAGGAAAAGAGCAGGATGGATCTCCTGGGACGAGTTCCCCAAGGAGTATAAACACAAGGAGCCAGGATTGTGCTGGCAGCCAGGGAAACAGTAGCGCCTGTTTGAGTTGGCAGAGAGGGCCTTGGCACCTCTTGCATCCAGGCAGTCTTGTGAGATGGGGGCACATAGCACTGGGGAAAGCAGAACTCCATTCTCACCTCTATTTTGAGCTTCAGTGCTTTATTTCAGTATGAGGAAAAACAACAACAAACTGAAGTGCGCTTTCCGTCCTTTCAAAGGACAACTGTTGGGAAGGGAGAGCCGAGTTGGGAGATAGGAGGGGAGCACTGGCAGGGAGAGACATTCTTGACTCCTCTCTTCCCTGATGTGTTGTGATCCAGGGAATGAAAAGAAATTTGACCCTGGATTGGTTCTCTCCTTGAACTTAAGGAATGTTACCTTTTCCTTCCACGAAGTTCTCCCAGGATAGGACCAGCTGCCCATTCTGAGCTCAGGGCAGCCTCTTCAACCATTACTGACCTAACCTGGCTTGTCAGGAAACCAACCCCACCTTCCACATTGGGCCTGGCTGTTCTGGTCTGTACCACGTACTGGAGGGAAAGCGTCAAGTTCTCAGCCCTTGTAGCTTCTCTTCTAGTTTCCCATCCTCTCTCTGTGGAGGCCAAACCAACTCTTTGTCAGTAGCCACAACATGTGTTGACAGCGGCACAGTGAGATATAATTGACGAACTTTGAACCTGGTTGGCCGGGGAGGCTGTAGGGGTGGATAGAGCTGGCTTTCCTTCTGGGCTGTCTCCATCTGACCCTACCCCTTCCATGTCCCACCCCACTCCCACCAAAAAGTACAAAATCAGGATGTTTTTCACTGTCCATTGCTTTGTGTTTTAATAAACAATTTGCAGTGACACTCTGTGTTGGGACTGAATTTGAACTTGATTACAAAGCGCTGAAGTGATGGGGTGGGAAAAAGAAGACCCAGGGGTTCACTTGGCTCTGAAGAATTCTCCTGTGACGAGGCTGGGGACTGTTGTCCACTTAGCTGTGTGTCTTTTGCTTTTCTTCTCTCTGGGATGTTTGCTTAGGGGAATCATTCTGTAAAACCCTTCCTGGTCATTTCAACTAGCAGCACATTTAAGGACAAAAAATTTGTTTTCATTTTCACTGGAACAACTAGGCACGGACTGCCCCACTCTAAAGGCACACTGGGCCCGTTGCTGCCTCTCCTCTCCGTTCCCTTAGCCTCTGTGATAGCCCACGGACAAGCTAAGCTCCCCTGAGCCACAGGAGATTTTTCTCTGCTTGCTCCTTTTCTGGTGTTTTGTCATTGTTGACTACACATCAGGAAGAGCAGAATGGAGGGGGGATTTTTTTTCCTATAATTTATAAGCCACATTTTACAGGTGAGGAACGTTAAGCCATGCGTGGTGGCTTATGCCTGTTATCCTAGCACTTTGGGAGGCTGAGGACGGCAGATCGCTTGAGCCCAGGAATTCAAGACCAGCCTGGGCAACATGGCGAAACCCTGTCTCTACTAAAAATACAAAAATTAGCTGGGCATGGTGGTGCATGCGTGTAGTCCCAGCTATTCAGGAGGCTGAGGTGGGAGGATCACTTGAACCCAGGAGGTCAGTACTGCAGTGAGCTGAGATTTTGCCACTGCACTCCAGCCTGGGTGACAGCCTTTCTCACACACACAAAAAGAAACACTGAAGCTCAGAAAAGTTCAGTAACATACCCCAGACTAATTTAGTAAATGGTCAAGCCTGGGTTCAAGTCCAGTCTGTCTGCCATCAAAGCCCAAGCTCTTTAAAGCTGTGAAGACAATTGCAGCTGTCCATTATTGAGTTCTTGGAACGGGCTGGGCACAATGCCCAGCATTTGTTACAGATGTTGTCTCTCTTTTATCTTCAGCAAACCAGTTGGTATTCCCCTTTAAGAGATGAAGTGACTTGCACAAGGTAGCACAACCAACAAAAGGTGGAGCTGGGGTTTTAAACCAGGACTCCTGCTCTTAATCATTACCCTCTGCTGCCATCCATTTCTTCATGGTACTGGGTGGCATGTCTCCAGAGCCTACTTGTGGGATTTCTCCGAGTGGGAATGGAGACTGCTGGCTTGCAGGGCTGGGGAGGGGTGGAGGTGGAGGGACAGGAGTTTGGCCGACTTCCGTTGGTTATCCCGTGAAGGGCAGAATTCAGTGTACAGCTCCAAGAGTGAGGCCAGTGTTGATGGAGTCTGTTCTCAGGGCCCAAACAAGCCAGGAGGCCCTCAGAGCCTCTTTCTTAGGCTGAGCCCCCCAGAACTGGAGTTCTTTCCTAATTCAGATTTCATTGTTACTATTTCAAGTAGCTTTGCATGAGCTGCCAAATGGGGAAGAGACCTGAAGAATTCCCGCTCTAGGGAGTTGCAGGGAGGGAAATTGTCTGACAGAAGATCTTGGGCCAAGTACCGGGGTTGGGTTGGACCACTCTGTGGGTCCAGATCTTAATCTTACTAAGGAAATCAGGCTCCCGGTTGGCTGGAGCCGGTGAGACCTTTCTCCATACTTAGTACCCCCCATCCCCCATAAAGGAAGAGAGATGAGTTTTTCCAGTACTTACTGGAAAGCTCATTGCTATCACAGTCTTGAGGGGTCAAGGCAGAAAGGAGGCGGAGCATGGAGGTCCTGGAGCGCGCTTGCCTCTGCTCTCCAACAACCTAAGGCCACAGGCATCTCGCTGCAGCGCTCTGGCCCAAGAGTCTCAGTTTTGTTCGTTCCTCACCACTTAACATTAGTAGGAAATAACTCCACTTGCTTTCTCACTACACTCTTCCACCTGGCTCCACGGGCTTCTCCCTGCCCCGTGCGCCTGCCCTGTGTGCCTGCCCTCAACAGAGGGGGCCTGGAGAAAGAGGCCACTTGTATATATTGCTATAGTGACCATTCATGGGATACTCTTCCTGGCACCAGCATAGTGCTTTTTGGTGCCATTTTGTGTCTCCTCTTCATAACAATCCTAGGAAAGACCTGTGAGTAGCCTGACTTGTAAATGAAGGCACAAAGGCCTCAGGAGAGAAACGACCTGGCCAGAGTCACATAGCTGCTAAGTGGTAGAGCAGAGACTGGAACCCAATGCTGTTTGACCCCAAAATCTGTGCTTTTAGTGCCATGATGTATTAGTTTTAAAGAGGAACCTTTTGAGTATTGATAACTGATGAATCTATGTTTACATGGAGGTTTCATTATTTCTCTAAAAAAGTAACTTTCAAGACTTGGTGATATAAGGATCTACAAATATATACAGAAATAAATTTTTAAAAAAGTGGAGTGCAAAGTGTGAAAAATCATTTTCTTTTCTTTTTTTTTTTTTTTTTTGAGGCAGGGTTTTGCTCTGTCTCCCAGGCTGGTGTGCAGTGGCAACATCTTGGCTCACTACAGCCTTGACGTCCCAGGCTCAAGCAATCCTCCCACCTCAGCCTCCTGAGCAGCTGGAACTAGTACAGGTGTGTAGCCACCACACCCAGCTAATTTTTATATTTTTGGTAAAGACAGGGTTTTGCCATGTTGCCCAGGCTGGTCTCAAGCTCTTGGGCTCAAGTGGTCCGCCCACTTTGGCCTCCCAGAGTGCTGGGATCAGAGGTGTGAGCCACCGTACCAGGCCTGAAAAATCATTTTTTCCCTATCCCTCTAATCCCTAAAGGATAATACAGAGGACAGTCTGGTGTGTATCTTTCATTTTAAATGTATTTACATATATATATATGTATATACACACACACAGTCTTTTTAAACAAGTGGGAATATACTGTACATACCATTCAGTGCCTTTTTTTACTTAATATGTCTTAGAGAGTTAGTTCATATAGATGGGTCAGTACATAGAGATTTTTCTCACTCTCAAGGGCTGTACAGTATCTTATGGTTATATTGTAATTGATTTTACCAGTCCCCTGTAGATGAACATTAAGATACTGCCCATTTTTTGCCAGTACAAACTGCTGCAGTGAACATGCTTATGCATACATCTTTGTGCATATGTGCAGGTGTTTCTTTAGGGAATTCCTTTAAGGAATTACTGAATCAAACAATGTATGCATTTAAAAATTTGAAGGTACTGCCCTCCATGAGGCTATATGAACTTTTACTCACCAATCTTGTGCTGTGACTTTGGAATATGCCAGCAATCTCTTTTGGAAACAGGTGGGATATAAATAATAAATAATGCTTTTTAAAAACAGCCCTCTGGCTGGGCGCAGTAGCTCACACCTATAATCCCAGCACTTTGGAAGGCTGAGGCAAGTGGATCACGTGAGGTCAGGAGTTTGAGATCCAACGTGGTGAAACCTCGTCCCTACTAAAAATATAAAATTAGCCAGGTATGGTAGTGCACACCTATAATCCTAGCTATTCGGGAGGCTGAAGCTGGAGAATCACTTGAACCTGGGAGGCAGAGGTTGCAGTGAGCCAAGATCATGCTGTTGCACTCCACCCTGGCAACAGAGCAAGACTCCATCTTTAAAAAAAAAAACAGCCCTCATCCAGATAGTGGAGTCACTTGGTACTAAAGAAATTACTAGCTCTTTGTCCCAGACCACAGGGCATACCTGCAATCCCAGCCATGACTTGCTAATTCAATGCATGCCATCTCTAGGGAGGCAGCAGAAAGCAGGACTGAACTTTCAGTCTTGGCAGAAAAATGCCAGCTGATGATGTCTTGCTTACCTTGGTTACACCAGCTCTGGGCCCCACCTGCCTGGCCTGATTTGAAGGCAAACTGCCTGGCTACTCTGGGACTGCCCTGAAAAACAGCCACTGTCACACCTCTTACAGGGAGGACAACAGCCAGCTGGAGGGAGTCAGCCCTGAGCTGGGGGGAAAGGAAGGCTGGCCCTTCTGCTTTTGGTGTCGGGATTACTATTTAATGCTGTAGTCCTCTGTTTTCCTTCTTCCCCCAAATAAAGTGTGAGTATACGTAATTTTCAAAAGACATTTTAAAAGAGCCTTTCCCCACACCTCAAAAAATTTGATGTGGAAAGAGATTGGAGGTTACACCCCTAATTTTTCCTATCCCTTTAAAAAATGAAATTATAGGCCGGGCGCGGTGGCTCATGCCTGTAATCCCAGCACTTTGGGAGGCCGAGGCGGGCGGATCACGAGGTCAGGAGATCGAGACCGTCCTGGCTAACACGGTGAAACCTCGTCTCTACTGAAAATACAAAAAATTAGCCGGGCGTGGCGGCGGGCGCCTGTAGTCCCAGCTACTCGAGAGGCTGAGGCAGGAGAATGGTGTAAACCTGGGAGGCAGAGCTTGCAGTGAGCCGAGATCGCGCCACTGCACTCCAGCCTGGGCGACTGAGTGAGATTCCGTCTCAAAAAAAAAAAAAAAGAAATATATATTTCCTTCCTTTTACCTTTCCTTTCTTTATTTCCTTCTTTTCTTGTTTCATTCCTTTCCCCGTACCGCCCCTCTCCCCCCCCCCCCCCGCTTTCTTACAGTCTCACTCTGTCACCCCTCGAACTCCTGGCCTCAAGTGATCCTCTGACCTTGGCCTTCCAAAGTGTTGGTATTACAGGTATGAGCCACTGTGCCCAGCCCGTCTATTCCTTTTAACCAGAATTCATAGGTAGTGCCCAGAGAGAGTACAAGTTCTGACTCATGTGGCAGTATTTAATTAAAAAAAAAAAAAAAGAGCCAGGCGTGGTGGCTAACGCCTGTAATCCCAGCACTTTGGGAGGCCGAGGCAGGTGGATCACCTGAGGTCAGGAGTTCGAGGCAAGCCTGACCAACATGGTGAAACCCCGTCTCTACTAAAAATACAAAAATTAGCTAGGTATGCTGGCAGGCACCTGTAATCCCAGCTACTCGGGAGGCTGAGGCAGGAGAATCACTTAAACCCGGGAGGTAGAGGTTGCAGTGAGCCGAGATTGTGCCACTGTACTCCAGCCTGGGTGACAGAGTGAGACTCTGTCTTAAATAAATAAATAAATAAGTAATAAAATTAA